>NC_142314.1:12244078-12555657 GCF_054855325.1 Carica papaya
TTATCGAGCCATCTTATTAGGAATAACAAGAGCATCTCTGAATACTCAAAGTTTTATATTTGAAGCAAATTTTCAAGAAGCTGCTCGAGTTTTAGCAAAAGCTGCTCTCCGGGGTCGTATCGATTGGTTGAAAGGCTTGAAAGAGAACGTTGTTCTAGGGGAGATGATTCCCGCGGGTACAGGATTCAAAGGATTAGTCCACTGTTCAAGACAACATACCAGCATTATTTTGGAAACAAAAAAAAAAAAAGAATTTATATTTATTCGAGGGGGAAATGAGAGATATTTTCTTCCATCACAGAAAATCATTTGACTCTTGCATTTCAAAAAATTTACATAATACATCCAAACGATCTTTTATAAGATTAAATGATTCCTAAAAGCGAATTCATCGTTTTAATTTAACTATTTCTTGTTTACTGTAGTCATTTGATTTGTTAATTTATTAAAAGCGATAAAGATAATAACGAATAGAAAGTAACGAATAGAAAGTAATGGCTTGGGTCGTATATAAACGGCCAATCTCCGGTAGAAGAGAAGGTTCCATCGGAACAATTATTTATTTCAAGGTACCTCGTCTCTCTTTTTTCAAAGGAAGTGTGAGGAGAAATGGCAAAAAGATATTGGAACATCAATTTGGAAGAGATGATGGAAGCAGGAGTTCATTTTGGTCATGGTACTAGAAAATGGAATCCTAAAATGACACCTTATATCTCCGCAAAGCGTAAAGGTATTCATATTACAAATCTGACTAGAACTGCTCGTTTTTTATCAGAAGCTTGTGATTTAGTGTTTGATGCAGCAAGTAGGGGAAAACAATTCTTAATTGTTGGGACCAAAAATAAAGCAGTTGATTCAGTGGCGCGGGCTGCAATAAGGGCTCGGTGTCATTATGTTAATAAAAAATGGCTTGGTGGTATGTTAACAAATTGGTCCACTACAAAAACAAGACTCCATAAGTTTAGATATGGGACTATAGGGGCACATTCAATCGTCAAAAAAGAGGATGTGATTGAGTATCGAGGAATCAAAAAAATTAAGACAAAATATCAAATGAAAGTAGATTGTGCAAGATCGGTAGCAATGTTGTAGCATTAAGCTCATTAACTCATAAAATACACAAAAAATCTTATTCCATGTCGAACATATTTCCTATCTTTATTCGTTTAAAATTGGGAGATAGCTCAAGAGCCTTTTCTGGAAGGATCATTTAATTGGCAAGCTAACCAATTTCCTTACTTTGACAATCTCATCAAGAGATAAAGCACCCATGGCAGTTTTTGTCTCCAACTTCATTCCTCATTAATCAACACCAAATCTAGCTCATCATTTAGCTCTAAATAATTTGAACTTTGACACGTTAAGGGGACCAAGATAGATCATTCTTGACTCGGGAATTCACAGGAGAGGAGATCTATGAGGGGCTCGTAAAATGTAGAGGGGATAAAGCCCCATCTGGACAATTTCAATATAAGTTTTTTCCATCATAAATAAGGAATCATGAAAGAGGATCCACCAGCTCTGTTTAAGGAATTTATAGCTCAAGTTCTTTTATTAAAGGCCTAACTTCAAGCCCTCTGGTCATAATTCCAAAAGTTGAAGGTGCCTCAGATGTTAAAGATGCCAGACCAATTAGTTTGGTTGGGGGGGTATGAGATAAAAGCAGAAGTATTGGCGAAGAGAATGAATGTATGGGCGAGGAAAGTGATAGACGACTGTTAGCACATATTTGTGGGGGGTAAACAAATCCTAGATGCGGTCTTAATTGCTGACGAGATTGTTGACAGTCTCTTGAACAATGTGGAGAAACGGGCTTCGTCCAATTTGATATGGGAAAGTTGATAATCTCTTTTACATGCTGAATAGATTAGATTCTGAAGATAAATGGTGCAATTGGATAAAGGCATGTATTACCTTGATGATTTTCACAGTTATGATTCATGGTTGACCTTTCAGTTTCTTTACACCCTCAAGACATTTGAGGCAAGGAGACCTTCTTTCTCCTATGTTATTTATTATGATGACAGAGGCTCTAAACAAACTCCTACTAAGAGCCAGAGATGTGCAGTGTTAAGGGGCTTGTTGATATGGGAGAGAAAGGGGAAAGTGGAGATTACCCATCTATTTTTTGCAGATGACATCTTATTATTCTATTACCCAGAGGACGTGGCATCGCATAATATAAGGTGTATATTGCTTTGCTTTGAGGTAGAGTCGAGGCTCAGGATAAATTTGGAAAAGTCAGAACTTGTGATTATCGAGAATAATAGGGAAGCAAGCCAAAAGGCATATATTTGCAGTAGAGAACATGAACCTTCCAATAAAGTACCTGGGGCTACCATTTGTAGCAAAATTCAAGGAGATTTCAACATGGACCCTGTAATGAGTATATTTGAATCAAGATTGGCCAACTAAAAGAGGGATTTGCTATCTAAATGAGGGAGGGTTGACGCTCACAAAGAGCACATTAGTCAGCATCAATACTGTCTTTGTCCACTATTCCCTTCAGTTTGGTAAAGAGATAGAAGAAGATGCAGTACAATTTCCTGTGGGGTGACAGTATGAAGAGAAGAAGATATCATTTAAGTGGTATGGCGACAAGGTGAGACAACTTTTGCAAAGAAAAGGATTGGGATTGAGGTATTTGGATGGGCTTAATAGAACTCTTAATGGGAAGTGACTATCGTGGTTTAGGAGGGAGCAGGCAAGTTGTCTTGGAGGAGCGTGATTGAGGTGAAACATGGGGTGGATGAACTAAGATGGTTCTCTAATTTTCCTAAGGGCTCTCATGGGGTGGGATTGTGAAAGAAAAATAAATATAGTGTTACTCGTAGCTCCGTCAAGGAGTTAGTACAAAATTGTTGCTAATACAACCACATAATTAGTATTGATTTAATCCCTAAGAATTTCCAATTTTATGGTGTGTAATATTGGTGCTCTTAAACTGATAACAATCCTATTTTCCATGCTTCCACTGAGCATATTAAGTTTGATTATCACTTTAGACGACAGCATAACGAAAAAATTGTGAACTCCTCCAATGAGCAAATCGGTGATATTTTAACTAAGCTTTTGTCTCTACGTCAATTTGATCATTTGTGTGACAAGCTTCAATTTCACAAGGTTCCTCCATTAGCTTTCCCGAGGAATACCCCAATCAAATTTCATAATTATCTCCTTCCTGAACTAAGCGAAGGTGTGTGCTTTATAGTCATAGTAGAACCCTTTCTCAAAAATTCTTTGTGCCGAAGTAGTCACGCCTAAAGTCTTGTTCATGTAGGACTCTGCTGCTTCTCTTGCGTGTGTAAAATTTACTTGTGTTCAACTAGGAGGGTCTTGGCTCTACCAATGATTCTATCTATTAAGTCTTAATGGCCTACACAACACCCAACTCTTTTTTCTACTTAATCATAATAGCGTTATTTGATCTGTTTTCAACAATTTGTATTACACTAAGTGTACAAAACTTATTTGTATATTTACAAATCTGAACATTGATAATCTACAAAGAAAATACTTTTCCTAATATAAGTTTTGTTCACTCCTTATACCATGCAAAGGATAGAGCAAAACTTGGCTATCACTCTCACAATTGTAGAAATACATCAAAAAAATGCCAAGAGAAGTGCTTTCAGGGTTCTCTGGATTTGAAATTATCATTTCCATTCAAACAAGCATTCCGGATGAAAGCCATTACCTAAGAGAGAACTTCCATCTTCCAAAAGGTATGAAACAAAGCATTGATATGATTACTAGAACTCCAGGTAAGAAACTTGAATATGAAGTTACAAGTCTAAACACCTGAAGACTCTAGGCACCAAATTCAGCAATCATGATTAGGGGCAGAACAAAAGCCATGAAGTAAGGAAACCAGAGAGGTCAACTCTATCAATTTCAATCGGTCAGGTAATGCAAGAAAAAGAAATACCATCCACCTGGCCATCAAGACAGTTCAAAAGATCAGAAGGGGCAAAATGGCTAGGTGAAGTCAATAAAGGCAAGGAAAGTAGAGAGAGAAAGGTCTCC
The DNA here is from genome assembly GCF_054855325.1 of Carica papaya. Taxonomy (NCBI): domain Eukaryota; kingdom Viridiplantae; phylum Streptophyta; class Magnoliopsida; order Brassicales; family Caricaceae; genus Carica; species Carica papaya. The sequence continues at coordinate 12,248,105 of NC_142314.1, forward strand.
CAACCAATGGATCCCTAAAAGAAGAGAAGTCAAGAACCGTCACCAACATTGAAACAAATATAAGAAAAATGAACTTCCAGAGGCTTGTAGGAGTGATATTAGAAGTTTTAGTATCCTAGCTGTTCAGAAGTAGCTCAAACTTTCCCTTCCCCATCCTGTACCACAAAGAAGAAGATTCCAAAGTAAGCACTATAGCCATTTAGCCACCAAAAATGAGATTCTTGGTCACAAGATTCCCTATGCTAATGCCTCCATCCTTTATGGACTTACAAGACATCCTAGCTAACCAAGTGATCTTTTAGATTTTCATCCACCCCATACCAAACATCTCATAATTTTCTATCTTCTGCCAGCTATGCCAACTGGAATCCTAAAAACAGAGATAAAAAGTATATAGAGAGAGAAAGGGATACTCTGTTTTTTTTAAAGAAAAGTACAGAAATGTATTTACATATCGATAAATGTATTTACAATAGAAGAAAAATCAATATTACTATTAAAATTATGCTCTAGTATGGTAGAGGCAAAATAGTGAAACCAATTGTCTTTTAAAGTGTTGAAATCTAATTCTTTTCTGTCAAAACAACACTTATTTCTTTCCTTCCAAATGACCCTAAATATTGTGAGGGGGATGAGTTTAAAAAGCTTATTTCTTTTGTTAAAACGTTCCCAAGCGAGTAGTTTCCCCGAGACGGTGTTTGCCATGACCCAAGATAGCCCCAATAGGCCAATAACCATCATCCAAAGTTTGTGAGAGATTGTGCACCGAAGAAGAAGATGATTACATGATTCTGGTCCCCTTTTACAGAGGTAGCATCTGTTTGCAATGGGCATTCCTTTTCATAAGATTATCCAGGGTGAGAATTTTTTCTTTAGCAGCTTCTCATGCGGAAAAAGAAATTCTGGGTGGGGCTTCCGATTTTCAAATGATTTTAGCTGGGAATTTCATTTGGTTACTGTTACTCCGGCCATCTAGGAAGTCGTAAAATGAGCTGACAATAAATTTGCCACTGTTTTTGTGTTTCCAGCGCAGCTTGTCATCATGATTTTTAATATGAATATGCGACAAATAGAGAAGTAAGGCTTCATATTCTTCAATTCCCCAATCTTGAAGGTTCCTCATTACAGTAATGTTCCAAGAAAGGGATACTCTAAAGGCAAGCCTGAAAGAGACCCCTAAGCCTTAAAGAAAAGAAAGAACTTTCTAACTCTCAAGACACAGTATCCTAAAAAGGGATATATCAGGGCGCCGAGGCACCTCAAGATAGGTAATAAGCCAATCGTCAACAGAGCACCCAACTGAGTTGGGTAGACCATGAATGACACAATTCTGAACATAATACTGGCCAGACCACTATTGCCCAAATTAGTACACAAACCAAAAATAATCAGAAACACATGTAAAAGGGTTATAACAACAAGGAAGATATTTCCATGTTAAGGCATAAAAAGAAAAGTATCATCCCTCAAACTATAAATGGGAGACTCCACAGCCCCCTTTTCCACAAGCAAACCCTCATTAAGTGCCTCTCAACACCCCTGGAAAGCATACGGTTAATTTATTAATTAGTATAATAATGTTACTTGTTACTTCTATATTACTATTGGTAATTTATACTAATATCAACTAACTTCAGTTAATTATATAATCTATGCATAGCACTGCTAGAAATCTAGTTGAAATAGAAAAAGAATATGCTCTTCCCAAGAAAGGAAATATGTTTTTTTTTTTATTTCAAAAAAAAAAAAGAAAGGAAAAATGTTTTTGGGCATCTCCACAAAGGTGGGAGAGCAATAGACAAAACAAAGCTGCCTCCAGAAATAGATGGATGAAACCTAATTAAAATTAATACAGCAGTAGAAGTGTGGTAGGGCACATCTTTTTTTAGCACAGAAAATTATTATTTTATTCATTATAATCTCATGAAATGCATACTATCTCATTGAGAAGAAAGAAATGTAAAAAATAATAATATGGACAGGTCTCGACCATATACAAAATTATGTATCTATGGACACATTAGTATTGCTTCGAGATACAAAAAGTAGATTTTCTGGTCTATAAGTGCATTAGGACACATCAAATAATATAACTTAAAACATGCATAACATATATGACTTCATTTCATCCAACAACTCAAGGCAAGAGAACCAAAACATTTACCTTTTGTACGACGCAGCATTATAGCCCTCAGTACGGCTTGAAGCTTCTTGTAACCCTGGACAGAGTTTCTGGAAATCGGGACTTTTATTGTATTGTAAAATGATTTGTACACAGCATACGGGTCATATCTTAGAAATCTGAAATAGCTGTACAGATCATCAATTGCATTTTGTATAGGAGTTCCAGACAAACACCACCTTCTTTTGGCTCGAAGTGTGCAGCAAGCTCTAGCCACTTGAGTTCGATGGTTTTTTATTGTTTGAGCTTCATCTAATATAACCCTAGACCAACCTACCCTGGCCAGTGGACCACAATCGTAATCAAAAGAGGAATTCTCAATTCCTTTCCTACCCCTTTTACCTTTCTTAGTAGCATTGGATGTCTTTTTCCTCTTCTTATTAACTGAAATTTCAGCAGATAAACCATACTTTTCCCCGTTTCTTTCATCAGCTTCGTCCTCATCAACAAGAGGTTGCTTTGGAACTTCATTAGTTACAATCGAATAAGTCGTCAAAACCACATCATGTTTTGCCAATTCATCAGGATCCTTTGTCCTACTGCCTCCATGATAGACCAGAACAGAAAGTCTAGATTCGTCAGCAACTTTATCACACAACTCCCTGGCCCACTGACGAAGAACACTTGCCGGACACACAACCAACGTACCAGCTGCTGGCCTCCGCCTGCTAAATGCCTTTGAAGAAGTACTAACCTCTGGAACTGTTTTAACATCATCAGATTCTCCATCTTGCTTCTCTTTATCCAAAATCGTGCTGCCATTTTCATCGTCATCATCCAAATTCAGTGCTTCGGTTTTGCGATCACACTGTTCCTCCAACCTTGATTTTGACTCCAATGACTTCTGAACTAGTATAAGGGCGATCATCGAGACAGTTTTACCAAGGCCCTGTGAGATAAAAGGCTAATGAATCTAGAAAGACAAGTCAAATTAAATCCCAGGACACATCAAGCATGAAGATTCTTAAAGAATAACCTGATCATCTGCTAATATTCCACCCAAACAGTGAACACATTTTGTTTCCTTCTGCAGCATCCATGCCAATGCAATTTTCTGCAAAGTAAAATGATTTGAACAAAGCTGTTCAATTCACACAAATGAAACAATAGAAAATGACAGACAGTAGACCTGATGCCGTAATAGAGGAACAGACAAAAGACCATCAGGTGGAGTAACTTCAATCTTGGGTTGGTTGAGACCCTGCGAGAAATAGAATCCATCAAATAAACTTTTTAAGCACTTAAAACACCAACTAATTCATCCCAAACTTAACATGCAGGCCAGTTGTAATCTGCTAGCACCAGAATTATAAAATAACAAAAGAAAAGGGGGAGGAACTCCCTTCACTACATTGTAAGCTGACTTAGGTATAAGGTTACATTCATGTCATTCATTTCTCTCCTCCTATAATTCTAAATTAGTAATCAAAATTTCTAAATGCAGGCGGCATCCCCTTGATGCTTTGCATATCTTACTAGACAAAAAGATAGAGCTGAGAAAATTTATATTTTAGATGCCATCTAAAAAATTTAAGGAAAAAAAAAATCATCCATGTCACAACAGGTCCAACATGGAGAAAAACTTATCCAGCAACATGCTAAGAAAGATCCTGATTATTGAAGAACCATTGAGAGCTCCGAAGAGCAATCGATTAGACAATTACTCAACCCATGTCAATTCACTGCATTCTAAATTCGGAAACATGGTATTCTAAAAACTAGACTAGACATTACTATTAAACAATCAAGACTATCGACTAAATATACTTCATATAATCATATGAAATTGCCTAATTACCATCTGATGATAAATAATCTTCAGATTGCCGCGTCCTTATAGCACATAGCCCAAGAACTATTCTGCACCAATGCAGATAAATTGTTCTCTTCAAATATAATCTAGTGATGTCTTCCTCATGTATTACAACCAAAAACAACTGTTTTTTAGGAAAAAAAAAGTTAAGGTGTATATTAGTTTCATGGTTATGTAGTAACAGACTACTGCTATTATACTTCAATTCCCCTCACCAACCTCCTCCTAAACAAAGGAAGGTTTCATCCAGTAGAATGAACTGAAAGAAGGCAACCTTAATTATTTGTTTCAAACAAATTTAGAATTCCATCTGAAATAATTAAAGTAAGCTTTTATTTAAAACTAGGAGGTCTTCTATCTTCGAATATAAACTATAGTAGCTTTCTCCTCATTTTTCCTGCTTTATATAACAAATAAGTGCCATTACATAACATATCATGTAAACACAAGCATTACATATAATACACATAAAAAAGTATATTCCAAAGAAACTTATTTTTTAGTAAAAAGATAAAGAATAACTTAAATGATGATACAAGGTGGTAAACATTGATTCTGTCCATTAACATGTCCAATTCACCAGCAAAGGATAGACCTCTTTTATTCACTGGCAAATCCAATTCCATAGCCATTCGAGCTTCACCACTTTATAAATATCTTGACTGCCAATAAGTATCGTATAATACTTGAGATACCACAGAGAGTACTCATATGCTACCCAGTTCAAAAGGAAGGAGGAAAGTGCAATAATGCATCAAGCACCAATATGTTACTGCGGATTGATTTTTTTTTATAGAATTTATAAAAAGAGAAGATGATCCAAAGTAATACCTCCAGTGCTGCTTGATAAATCAGTCTCTCATCATTCCCAGAAATTCTTTCTTCGCCTGCCGCATATCGATTCATGGAATCACCTGAGCCAACAATTTGCGCAGATGAGGCAGAGGCCCCATGCACCAAGGACGGAGGTAGGATCCTACTCCTATTGTTTTCATACATCATGATGTCGTCATTATTATTCCAGCTGTAATGATCTTTCATATAGCCCTTGAAATTGCCTGAAGCTAGCCCATGGGAGTGGTGAGGGTTACCATGTGTATCATGGACCCAACTACTTTCAGTTGAACTTATCCCAGCTGAATGATAAGGACTTTCATGGGTATCACGAATCTCACTGCTGCTTCCCTTGCCCACCGAATTGTTCACTTTAGGACCTGGAATATGGGAGTGAAGAGATGCCGGAAGGGTCCTCTTCAAAGCCTGCTGAGATGAAAGTTTCTCATAATCTGCACCTGAAACATTAGCAATTCGGGAATTAACAGACCAAGGCTGATCCAAATTCCCATTCTTAGAAAAATACTTAGGGTCTTCCCAGGAATGCTGATTTAATGCTCCTCTATCGCCATTAGGAGAAGAATGCAACTGCTGTTTCATTTGTGAATGGTTATTTACATTTGAAGAGCTTCCATTAGAAGCATATACTCCTTTAGGAGAAGGGGCCCTCCAAGAAGGAGCACCATTACCTGCAATTTCATAACCCAGATCCATGATTAGCAGTAAATCTAGTTTCTAATACACCTAAAAAGTCCTTGACAATTTGAAAGTAAGTCCAACCTGCACCTGAATTTGTTTTACTCCCACTTGCCCATGCAGGGAGAATCCCAGAAACACCTTCCCTGGGAATAGACTCTTCTATCTCAAGATCACTATCAGATGAACTAATGTCTATAGGATCCATCCAACGTAAATGGTGATTTTCACTTCCTTCAACTGAATCAGATGGAGAATTCCTTATAAATGAGCCTAACTGCAATGTAATAGCCTGATCAACACTCCGAGAAGCAGCAATATGACCAGAGTAACACCAGTTCTAACAGAGCATTACACACAACTACAAGTATATCTCACTTACCAGGTTCGTGCAATGTCTTAAAATTAAGCTGAAAATCCATCCACGTGAATAAGACCATGACTTTGTAGCTGAGTCAACAAAATCACATAGATCATCTTGATTTTCATGCATCTAATTTAGCCGCATCCAACTTTGGAAAATTGCATTAACCACAAACATCTCTATCCAAATGCTTCACCACATGATTAGAATTTACAACTGAAGTCAGATTTATTCCCATTTCCACATAAAACTGTACCTTGAATGGAAAAATAGAGAGAAACAAAAAGGGGCAGTTAAGATGCTTGTTAAAAGGGAGCCATTACACGGTCAGAAAATTTTCATATATTTTTACGTTTAGTACAATCACTCTTCAGGTTTAGAACCGATCGTTAATCACTGCAATTTAACCCTCCAAATGAAGAGAAAACCATTAACTAGAAATGCAGTAAACAACAACAGACAATTTCATATATTCAAGGAGAGACACTCCAACTATCTCTCAACTTAAGCAGTCGCCCGAATCAAAATGCGTAATTTTCATACTCAACTATTAAGTGGGCAAAATTAAGTAAACAATAAGGCCCATTACGAAACCCAAATAATCATTTGCAATAGAAAATCTCAAATTTTCAAATACTAAAATATGAGCCAAACAAAATTTTTATCTAAAAACAATAAAGAAAGAGAAAAAAAAAAAACACCTAAGAGGCGATTAATTTAGCACAACAAAGCAGAGAAAATCACTGAAAGAAATATCCAGTGTTGAAGAATACTCTTCAATAACAGGAGTTCAACGTAAAGTAAATTCAAAATCTATGGACTAACATACGTGTATTTGAAGAAAAAGTAATCAAAAACCTTTAGTTATTTGGGCAAGGGAAGGAGATAAAATTGGGGCGAGGTTGAATCCCGACAATTGAGAGAGAAAAGAAATCCCAACCGATGAGAGAAGGATCGTCAATGCGTTATGCTGCTACTGTTCATAGGGCTTGCAGGGGAGAAGTCGGAGAAAGAAAAAAGTGATTAACAAACAGCGACTTACCTGGTGCAGCCGCCTGTAGGGAGAGGGAGGAGGAGAGTAAGACGCTTAACGGTGACGTTTTGAACAAGGAGGAGATCTTTTAAATATCCAATTAGCATAAATCAAATTTATTGACTTTAATCCTAGTAATATATTGATGTGCACTCTAATGGAGTCCCTTCTCACTCACAACGGTTTAGTTGCAGTTTTTATTTCAATTCCGGATCATAACAATCTAACTATAGTTTTTTGTCACAATTTTTATTTCAATTCCCGTTCTTTAATGATCAAAATCAAATAGAAGTAATCAAATTAAAATTCATTAAAACAGAAGTAAAGTAAAAATATTTTTAATCAAAGTCAAAATTAAAATTTATCTTTAAATATATGATTATAAAAGTAGATTTTATATATTTTTAAAATACATTTTTATTTTAATAAAATACAAAAATATAATGTTTAAAGCTATACTCACATAAGCTTATTATAAATATATTTTATTTTTAAAATAAAAATATTAATATTTAGTAATTTAAATTTTTTGAAATTTTAACTTTAATTTATTAAAATATTAAAATTTTATTAGTATTTGGCAACATTATTTTTAAATGTACATAAAATTTTAATATTTTTAATATTAATATAGGGTAATTTATATTTTACAAAATATATTCTCAAAAATAATTCAATTAATATTTATTTTTAAAAAATAAATAATTTTTTATTTTTTATTTTAATATTTGCAGATATTTCTATAAACACAAAAAAAATATTATTTATCATATGTCAACACTTTCTACAATTATTTTTATTAAATATTGTAACGATACTAAAAATTCAAAAGGAAATATATAATAATTTAAATGCAGAAGCGAAATAAAAGGTTAAGTTTTACATTCCTTACACGATAACTTAAAAGTACTAACATTATGGAATAAATTCTTTGAAAGAAATACGAGAAATGAGAAAAGTAAAGGAAAATATAAAGTATCTAACATCTACTCGCAATCTTCTTACGGATCAGGCTTGTGAACCAGGTCCTCTTGATCTGAAATGGTTAAATAAGGGGGTGAGTTACACTACCTCAGTAAAGACATTACACTATATCACCGGTACAGAAGCAAAGGTTGGTAGAAAATAAAAAATAACAAATGAAGCACTAAATTTAAACTAATACATTCATTAAAAGTAAAACCATTTATCACTTTACTTACCATTGGAGAATTTATGAAAATAAATTATAGAAGCAATAATATCATACAGATCACAACTTCATGTACGATCAGTAACATAGAACAGATCATAAATTCACATTCATTAACAATAAACTAAATCATAACCATTTCTCGTTTCACTAGCCTAGTAGTATCCGTGGGGATCCATAGGGGTGTCTCCGCTACACGTGAATAATTTTCCTTAACAATCTTAATTACAGAGCCGTCCCCATACCCTACTGCTATTACTACTGCATTATATGTGACATCGCAAAAAATATAGTTTATTTTAATAGTATTATTAACTATCCAACATTTTTTTAACTTTTCTTACTTGAATTAATTAATTAATTTAAATGAGGAAAAAGAAGTTTTGTTGTCATCTTAATTCAATTGAAGAAGATTTTTAATGTATAAATAAACCTATAAATAGAAAAATGATCAATTAGGTGTCATTTATTTTTGTTAGAAAGAATAAAGATATAGACTAGTTGAATATAATAATTTAATGAAATATGAGAGGAAGAACTAAGAGAGACTAATTGAGAAACTCAAGTTTTGATTTATGGTTGATGCTAAAATCTTTTAAGTACATGTGTATTTATAGATAGTACTACTACTACTACTATTACTATTACTACTAATACTACTACTGTTATTACTATTGTTACTTTTATTGCTGTTATTACTGCTATTATTACTACAGCAGGTATTACTACTACTGTTATTTTTACTGTTGTTATTATTATTATTATTACTACTGCTACTATTTTTACTACTGCTACTAGTATTACTACCACTACTACTACTATTATTACTGCTACTGCTATTGTTGCTACTGCTGCTACTACTACTGTTACTACTACAGTATTATATGTAACTGTAACACCAAAAAAAAAATTCCTTTTCATTTTTATTATTATTATATTATTTTATTTTATTTAAATTTAATTTATTCTATATAAATATAACTTAGTATTAATAGAATTTAATTTAATTTAATTTATTTTAATAGAAAAAATAATAATAATAATAATAAAAATGGGTAAAAATTATTTAGGGATTTAATTGAAAATAATTTTGGAGAAAAGAGGTGAAAATTTGGGTTCTGGGAGTATTTTTAAAAGAAAAATCAGAAACTGGGGGTCAAGACACAATTAAGAAAAGTTGTGCCACGCCAGCTGCCCGGTCAGCAGCCCCGGCCAACCAAGACGCGCCAGGTGGCAGAGACGCTGATGCGGGAGGCCACGTGGGAGGGAGCCATGTGGGCGATCCGCGTGCGCGCGATCGAACGGCTGAGATCCATTTCCGCGCGCATGGACTGCCCAGATAAAAAACGCACACGGACGGCCCATATCAAAAATGCAGCGGAGCCGCTGTGCCGAAATTCCAAAATTGGTCGAGTAGGCCCTGGGTCTTATTTTGAGTTATTTGGGACATGTGTAGGTACCGTAAGCACGTTTCAGTTTCTGAGAAAAAATTCAAGAAACCTAGGGACCGCCCGTAGGCATAGTGAAAATCTAGTTTTCGGCGTCAAATCAAGTAAGGACCTCTCACTCTATTTTCTACCATGGAATTAAAGTTCGAATAAATAGAAATACTATATTTTGTGCAATTAATAAATATGCATAATTAATTAAGGTTGCTAATGGAGTCCGAAATCGGACATTATTCCCTGTCGATTCCTGCTTGATTTATTTTACAGTTTAAATGCATTATGGTATCTGGTTTATCTATTCTGTGGTTTTAAATGTATGAATCACTGCTTACTTCACTACTGTTTGATTTTGGAAATCTATGATATGCTTGCTTTGTTGGATGCACGTTACTTATTTATGTATTTTATGTTTGAGTTGGTAACGGAGACTAAGGACAAATAGAAATGGGATATGATTTGATAAATGTATAAGATGACAGCCTCACTAGATATCCTGAGAGATGGTGGACGGACCGGATTCATAGGGAACTCTACCGTGAACGTTGTCTCATACCGGACGGGGTATGGAGACTTGGTCATTTGACGCTCATACCGGACGGGGTATGAGGATGGCCCGCTTCACCCTCATACCGGACGGAGTATTGAGGTTTATTATTTTGGCACTCATACCAGACAGAGTATGGAGACGACCCTAGAATTAAGATTGTTAAGGGGAATGGTTCATGTGTAGGAGGGACCCCTATGGATCTCCATGGATACTAGTAGGCTGGTGAAAACGAGAAACAGTGATAATCAGTTATTGTTAATGAATACAGATTTATGATATGTTTTATGTTACTGATTATGTATGAAATTGTAATCTGTATGATATTACTGCTTCTGTAATTTGTTTCCATAAATTTCCCGATGGTAAGAAAAAAGGGTAAATAGTTTTATTTTAAATAAATGTATTGGTTTAAATCTACTGCTCTATTAGTTGTTTTGATTTTCTACCAATCTTTGCTTCTGTGACGGTGATTAGTGTGATGTCCTTACTGGGCTAGTGTAGCTTATTCCTTATTTAACTATTTTAGATCATGAAGACTTGGTTCCCAAGCCCGATCCACAAGAAGACGGCGAGTGGATGCTAGATACTTTATAGTTTCCTTCATTTTTCTTATTTCTCGTATTTGTTTTAGAGAACTTATTCCGTGATATTATTTAGTACTTTTAAGTTATTGTGTAGGGGATATTAACCTTAATCTTTTATTTTGCTTCCGCACTCAAATTATTATATGTATTTCTTTTTGAATTTTCGGGGTTGTTACAAGAATACTATAAAAAAATTAGTTTATTTTAATAGTATTATTAGCTATCAAGTTTTTTTTAGATTTTCTTACTTGAGTTAATTAATTAATTTAAATAAAGAAAAAAAAGTTTTGTTGCCATATTAATTTAATTGAAGAGAATTTGAATGTACAAATCAACCTATAAATGGTAAAATGATCAATTAGGTTTGATTTATTTTTGTTACAAAAAATAAAGAGATAAACTAGCTGAATATAATAATTTATTGAAATATGGGAGGAAGAAATAAGAGAGACTAATTTAGAAGCTCTAGTTTTGATTTGTGATTGATGCTAAAAGCTTTCAAGTACATGGCTATTTATAGGTACTACTAGTACTAATACTACTGTTACTGTTACTACTGTTACTTTTATTGCAGCTACTACTGCTACTGCCGCCACTGCTCCTATTGCTACTCCTGTTATAATTTCTACTACTGCTACTATCAATATTACTACTACTGCTACTGCTGCTACTACTACTATCACTACCACTGATATGTAACACCATAAAAAATTTAGTTTATTTTAATAATATTATTAATTATCCAGCATTTTTTTTTTCAAATTTCTTTACTTGAATTAATTAATTAATTTAAATGAGAAAAAAAGTTCCATTGTAATATTAATTCAATTGAAGAAGATTTTGAATGTATAAATCAACCTACAAATGGCAAAATGATCAATTAGGCTTCATTTATTTTTATTAGAAAAAATGAAGAGATAAGCTAGCTAAATATAATAATTTGTTGAAATATTAGAGGAGGAAGTAAGAGAGACTGATTGAGAAACTCAAGTTTTGATTTGTAATTGATGCTAAAAATGTTCAAGTACATGAGTATTTGTAGGTACTAGTATTACTACTATTACTAATGTTACTACTACTACTAATACTACTGCTACCACTATTACTATTATTACTTTTACTACTATTATACTGCTGCTACTAGTACAACAGGTATCACTGTTATTGTTATTATTTCTATTACTGCTATTATTATTATTTTTAGTACTGCTACTATTACTACTGCTAATACTACTACTGCTACTACCACTGCTATTACTGCTGCTATTACTATTACTGATACTATCACAGTTACTACTGCTGCTATTACTACTACTAATACTACTGCTAGTGTTACTACTATTATTATTTCTACTACTGCTACTACTATTACTATTGCTACTACTGTTACTGTTGCTACTACTATTGTCACTACTATTGCATTATATATAACACCATAAAAAATTTAGTTTATTTTAATAGTATTATTAACTATCAACCATTTTTTTTCATATTTATTTACTTTAATTAATTAATTAATTTAAATGAAGAAAAAAAGTTTCGTTATCATATTAATTCAATTAAAGAAGATTTTCAATGTAAAAAGCAACCTACAAATGACAAAAATGATCAATTAGGCTTGATTTGTTTCTGTTAGAGAAAATGAAGAGATAGGCTAGCTGAATATACTAATTTTTTGAAATATGAAAGGAAGAAGTAAGAGAAACTAATTGAGAAACTCGAGTTTTGATTTGTAGTTGATGCTAAAAGCCTTCAAGTACATTGTTATTTATAGGTACTAGTACTAGAACTGGTACTACTACTAATGCTAATACTACTACTATTACTACTACAACTGTTACTTTTTCCGATGCTACTACTACTATTATTAAAGGTGCTACTACTACTGCAGCTGTTACTACTACTGCAGCTGCTACTGGTAGTATTGCTGCTACCGCTACTATTAATATTACTGCTACCGCTACTATTAATATTACTGCTACTACTGCTACTACTATAGGTACTAATACTACTACTAATACTGCTACTGCTACTGTTGTTACTTCTGCTACTGAAACTACTACTGTTGGTACTACTATTACTACTGGTACTGCTGCTACTATTACTGCCCTGCATGTAACATCACAAAAAATCTAGTTTATTTTAATAGTATTATTAATAATCTAGAATTTTTTTTTTCAGATTTCCTTACTCTAATTAATTAATTAATTTAAGTGAGGAAAAAAAAAGTTTTGTTGTCATATTAATTCAATTGAAAAAAAAAATTGAATGTACAAATTAACCTACAAATGACAAAATCATCAATTAAGCTTGATTTGTTTTTATTAGAAAAACTGAAGAGATATGTTAGTTGAATATAACAATTTGTTGAAATATAAGAGGAAGAAATAAGAGAGACTAATTGAGAAACTCAAGCTTTGATTTGCGGTTGATGCTAAAAGTCTTCAAGTATATAGGTATTTATAGGTAGTAGTTTATTTTAATAGTATTATTAATTATCCAACATTTTTTTTTTAGATTTCCTTACTCGAATTAATTAATTAATTCAAATGAGAATTTTTTTTTTGTCATATTAATTCAATTAAAAAAGAATTTGAATATACAAATCAACCTAAAAATAAAAAAAATCATCAATTAGTCTTGATTTATTTTTGTTAGAAAAAATAAAGTGATATGCTAGCTTAAATATAATAATTTGTTAAAATATGAGAGGAAGAAGTAAGAGAGACTAATTGAGAAACTCAAGCTTTGATTTGTGGTTGATGCTAAAAGCCTTCAAGTACGTTGTTATTTATAGGTACTAGTTTATTTTAATAGTATTATTAATTATCCAGTATTTTTTTTAGATTTCCTTACTTGAATTAATTAGTTAATTTAAATGAGGAAAAAAAAAGTTTTGTTGTCATATTAATTCAATTAAAGAATAATTTAAATGTACAAATCAACCTACAAATAGCAAAATCATAAATTAGGCTGGATTTGTTTTTGTTAGAAAAAATGAAGAGATACGCTAACTTAATATAATAATTTGTTGAAATATGAGAGGAAGAAGTAAAAAGGACTAATTGAGAAACTCAAGCTTTGATTTGTGGTTGATACTAAAACCCTTCAAGTACATGAGTATTTATAGGTACTAGTACTCCTCCTCCTACTACTACTACTATCAATAATATTATTACTATTGCTACTACTACTGTTACTGCTACTCTGCTACTACTGTTGTTATTACTACTATTAGTACAGCTACTACTACTGCTACACTCATACTGTTGCTACTTCTACTACTACTAATATTGTTACCACTTCTACTGCTACTATGACTATTACTACTACTGTTACTGCTATTGTTACTGCTAATATTGCTACTGCTGCTTTTAGTTCTACTGTTACTAATAGTGCTACTACTACTACTCAACCGCTACTGCTATGCTACTACTACTATTACTACTTATTCTTCTTTTTCTTATTCTTTTTATTCTTCTTGTTCTTTTCTTTTGCTGCATTTTAGAGTGCAACTAGGTAAGCGCTCCTCTTACAGCTACAGGCCTGGTCCATTTATTTTTTTTTTGTCTTCTTCAATTTTTTGCATATTATTATTTTCATGTACAACTTAATTTTTTTACTTCTTCTTGTTGATTTTTAATAATAAGTTGTTAAGTATTATTTTATTTTTAATAATAAATAAGCTAATTAATCTTTGTTAATAATTAATTAATTCATGAAAATAGTAGATTATCCAATTTAATAAATATTTTGATATTCTTTAGAATTATAATATTTAGGATGTTTCCAAATAGAAAGACCATCAATTTCTTTCTAGTAACCTAATCAAATAGCAAACTAAAAAGTAGTTTTATAACTTTTATTTATAAAATATATTGATGTGTATTCGTGTTTCTATTATAAAATTTATATATTTATGAAATAAGCAAATGTATTGATGTATGTACGTGTTTTTATTATAAAGTTTATATATTATGAAATAAGCAAAGTAAAATAAAATAATTGACTCCTTCATAAAAGGCAAAATATTTTCCGAAAGAAAATTACTTCAAAAATAATTAATTTCACTATATTTTTTTATTATTAACTAATATATAATCTTGTGAATTTAAATTTACACAAATTTAAAAATAAAAAAATATTTTAAAATCATGCATCACTCCAGACAGTGTAATGATCTAGCCTGGAAACCCATATACAAGTGCTCATAAACTTGCATATCAAGAAAATATATATATCAAATAAATAAAATTTGAGAAGATCCAAAACATGTGTTCATATATTCAAATAGTTCTGAAATCCTACCAACTAAATGTATAAATTTTCATTATCTATCCTACTGCCTCTTGTTGTTTTTTTTTTCTTCTCTTTTTCAGAAGCATTGTTCTTGTATTCATATTCGCCATATGAACCTCTATTTAATCTCACTTCTACACAGCTTTAGTTTTCCCTTTTCTTGTTTCCTCCATGCTTCCAGAACTAGGTTGATTTGATTAGAATCACCCTTCTATTTTATTTGATTTGGAAAAATAATATTAAATAATAGGATGAGCATAAATTGCTTAGTAAGCCCAGATCAGCGCCTCAAGCAATTAAAATATGCATTACAGTGCAGTAACTCATTCACCCTAGTGGGTGTTTTCCTCAACTCAAATCACTTACCTGTACTTTTCTCTTATCCTGTAACGCCCTGCAACCTCTAATAGTCAAGGCATCCTATTTTAAATTACCGGTAGTACATACTTCTCAAATTCATCATCATCTAATTCAACACAGTCAAAATATTCCTTAGCTTCCTATCAACATACGCTATACCATAGTGAATAATAAAGATGTTCTTATACATATGTTAATTTTAACTATTATGTCCATATGAGTATAATGGTTAAAATCTCACTTATTCTCTTCTTGTATCCCCTAATATTGGATTCCGCTGATGGTGAATCGTATCTTGATTCTTGCTTCACTGCGTCTGTAAATAAATATGAATGAGCCTACACATGCCCATGAAGTCAAATTTAAATTTAAACAATGTATTAAAATCAATAAAATTTCTAAATCAGAGTCACCCTCAACTCTCTATCTCACTCTAGATAGTCCTCTTTTTCCCTCTAAAGGAAAATTCTAGATATCTTAGACTCTCCCCAAAGCTCACAAGTACAAATAGCCCATTATCCACTTTCTTGACTTGTCCCCAATAGTCTTTCTACTCTTTGTCATCACTCTCCCACTCAAATAGCCCACTTACGCAACACATTTAATAACCTAAGGTAGGTTAATGTATTCCATAGTAAATAAAATCAGTAGATAATGTGACAAGGAAATAATGTAAAATCCAACCCATATTTGGCCACTCATACACATACAACTATTAACACAACATACAACTTACAAATGCAATACACAATTGTTAATAATACAGCATATGAGGTACACTATTTTCACACACTTTTCGGCCACCAACTGACCACACACCCATACAAAGTTAATCCACACACCAGAAACAACGACCCATGTTTCCTTAGGAAGATTTTTAGTTTAACACCACAGTCCCCTAGAAGGCTATTTAATTCTTCTCCCTTTATCTGCCTTGTAACAATTTCCATTTATTCCCATATCTCTCCATCTATTCTCTTCCTCAAACTCCTATCATTTATTCACAATTCTGTTTCTAAATCATTACAAACAAAACCTATATTATGTTATTTCCTCTCCTAGGCTCTCCCTTAAAATAGGCCCTGATTTCCCATCTATTTTGTTTCTTCAGTGTTCATTCATACTTTTTTCATTTTTTTATCCTTAAATTAATTTACATTCTGCTATCCCTTTCTCTTTAACAGATCTGATTTACTTTTAGCCATTCATCCTATTTTTTGGTTTTTAAGACCCTAATTGATTTTCTCCAAAATTTCAGCCTTCTATCATGAAAAACCTTTCACCCTTGATTCTCTGACCTTGTTGTTGCATCATCACATATCTATATACACTTTCAGGTTTAGCCTTTTATGATGCACAATCTAACATTCTACTAAAAGTTCAAATATCTTCCCTTCTGTTTTTTAACCCCAATCATGCATACATCCTCCGAAATAAGGAATTTAAAAATATAAATCTCAATTTTGGTGTTTGAAACCCAAATTTTTCGTACCTCCTATCACTGCGTGGATGTTTACTTGCAATGTCGGTTCTGTGTCAAGTCCTCCTTGGCGACGCCATAACGCAACGACATCAGTTCCTCTTTAGATCTTCGTACTCTTTTCGCCCATCCTTCTCTCGATTAGGCTAGCTATTATAAGATCCTACTTCCTCTCTAAAATCTCATACTCATTCGGCTTGCTCTCCTCTGAGTCAGTCTCACTATCTCTCTCTCACAATCGACCCTCCCTTTTCTATTAGGGTCCCCCCCCCTAAATGGCTGAGAAGAAGAAGTTTTTATAAGGGTTATGAGGACTGTTCAATGTCAAGGGTAGATATGCATCGTTGGTTTTATTTTTTATTTTTTTAATTCCCAAATTTCCCTTCTTTTTTGAAATCCTTATTAACTAGCCCCTATATCATCTCCATATTGCTCCTATTTTTTTAAACCTTTGAGATTTGGTCCTTTCTTTTCACCTCTTATAGTATTTTAAAATTTTGTTTCTACTGCATCTTTCCAATATACTTTGAGGGTCGCTATTTGATTTTTGGGATGTTACGTACCTCATCCTGCAAGTTTTTTTTAAACACTTTCAAGACATTCAATTATGACTTAGATTATGCACATTTAACAAAATGATCCACATTTAAATTACTTACCTCTTTACCCATTCTACAGAACTATACTCATTTACCTGTACTATTATGTTTCATCAATTCTAGAATTTAGATATATGCAACAATTTTTCTAGCAAGTTAGAACATTATAACAAGACATACATATCACTAAGATCATTCAACACAACCACTGAACTTACCTAATTATATTTCCAAATTTCATTCTCATCATTACACCTCTTTTATATATGTTTTCTTTAATTTCTTTCCCACTAGATATCACACTCGACTACACAAGCCCAACTCCCTATTTGCATTGGTCACACCAGAATGTAATGCATGCATATACACAAAGCTTGTACTTTACACATCGAACCAAGCCCTTCAGAGCCTTCTCTTTCTTGACTATATCTCTAGCCTCATTTATCACATGCATTTGGGAGATTCACTCCTATTTGAACCCTCTGATATTCAGTCCACTCTGCTGATTGATCACGGGTCAGCTGTTCCATATCACATGGCCGACATAACCCACAAATGTACAACAACGAGAGATCATCAACAAAAAAAAATGTGTTTTAGTTCCAGCTCAATCCCATCCTACATCTAGCCTCTAGTTTGGATCATCTAACCCTCCCAATTTTTTCTCATTTCTACTCAACATATTCTAGATTCAACACTCAAATCCCTTCAAGGCTTACATTCAGCAGTCCTAGTCTAGTATCATTCCCAGTAATAAATCTTTAAATTAATTTGTGAGTCGTCTGAGAGTTTCCTTCAACCTAACTTTATTTGCTTCACTATTCTCCATCACCCTAAACACCTTCTCTTATTATTCTTCCTTATATGTGTTTGGTTTGTCAGGTTTTTATCTCCAATTTACTTTCAGAATTTATTTGGTTGAATGTGCCTACCCGAAATCCCTTCTCCCACTCTTGGTCATTACCTATCTTTTCCTCAATGACTCTTGTGTACTTCCAGATTTTTCTTTTCCTCTTTTTTTTTTCTTATTTTCCTCTCTTGAACCATTACTTGATGAAACTCACCTCATTATCTTAGCCATATCTCACAAGATTTATGCACGGAATACTCAAACCACCAACACATCTAAATCCTCTTCTTCAAACACTAACACACCCATATTTAACATTTATTTCAAAGATAAGGATATACACATGTATGTACGCCCATTTATAAATTCATATGATGTTATACGTTATTTGCTTTTCTAGATTTCCATTCTAAATCTTCCTCATGCGATTTAAATGAATTAACATGCACTTTAAACTCAAATTCAAATCGAAAAGGGTTGAAAGGATCTTACCTCTTGCTCCCAACAACAATGTTGATTTGATTGTTGTTTCCCTCATTCGCTCTTCTTTCTCTTTGCCTTCCTCGCCATCCGTCGACAGCCTCTCTCTCTCTCTTACACCCTATTTAGATAAATTTTAATAATGGTTAATTAATGTATGGTAATAGCAGTGATTAGAAGGCATTGGCACAAGATGAGAATGACAAAATTTTTTTATGTTTGGATGATTGTATATTAATGTATGTTAATGACATATTTTTGTTTGAATGATAGGATGATATGATTGTATTTTTAGTTAAATTACTAATTTATCCCTACCTATTATATACAATAGTAAATGGTATATAAGAAGTATGTAATAAAAAAAATAAATTGTTTACCAATATAATTACATTTGTATTTAAATAAAAAATTATTACACATAATCAAATTAAATTTTTATATTTAATAAAATAAATAATAATTTGTGAGGATAAAAATAGAATTAAGTATATTATATCAGGATATAAGGGGAAAAAAAGTAACCTGTTGGTCACATACCATTGATTCGATAGTTTTAAAATTTATCCGAAATTTTTAATCTTTTTTTATGTCATCTGAAAAGTTAATTTAAGCTTGACCCAAACAATTGCTTCAAATTGGCCCCTAACAGAAAAGCCCAACACAGGTGGGTCATATTTTGTCCACTATCTATATAAAGTTTTTCGTATATTAATGTAATATTATGTATGAATCACAAAATAAATATTTTAATAAATAAATTGTATTATTTTTATAAATTTTAAGTTTAATTATTTAAATAAATTTTTAATTGTAATAAGAATTTTAATTAAACAGTTAATTTACTTAAATATTAAAATATTACAAAATTAATAGAAATCTTCATATATAATTCTAAATCTCCTAATGTATGTCATAGATCTTCTTTTTATTTTAAATATATTATCTTCAAAAATAAATGAATCTATTTTGCATATTCAAATTTATTTGAAATCTTTCTTTACCTTTATCGATACTTAAAGTTTTTGGATTTTTTATTTAAATTACTTTAAATCCTTATATCTATCTATTTTTAGCGGTTTTAATCATTTAAAAAAATTAAAAAAAATTTAATATAATACACAATTACTAGTACAAAAATATGGATCAAAATTTTGATAGTAAAAATATTATTTTGTCCTTAATGTAATATTTACATTGTAAAAAAGACCGATAAAACCTTAATTATCAACCACATAATAAAATTAAAATAATATAATTAACTCAAAAAAAATTCCAAATACAATATCTTCAAGAAACATAGAAAAAATAAATTTTATTTACAAATATATAATAATATACATGATTAATTAATAAAGCGATGAAGAAAAAAGAGAAAAAAGACAAGTTAGCAAATGATCCTTCAAAATTATAATTAGCAACTCATTGAACAATATTTATAATAGTAATATTGGGTATTTTCCTTTTTAATTGCATTATTAATTTTTTCTGGTGCTTTTGTTTCCTTGCAAAATTATTTAATACTTTACATAATTTTTCTAAAATAAATTTAAATTTAAATGATTAAGTAATTAGCTACTAATTTTGATTATATATAATTTTATAAATATAATTAAATAATAAATAATTAATTATTTAAATAATAGCTTGGAGGGGCCTTTAACTACTTCAATAAGATCCAAACTTAAATTTTTATTGTAACATTTTATTGAGAATTTTTTTTCAATATCAAAATAAATTTTAAATAATAAAAATTAATAAGCAAGTTATTAATAATATATAATGTTAAATCTTATAATGTTTGTAAAATTTAGATTAATTATTTCAAAAAAATATGTTACCTACATTAATTTTTTGTCTCTTCTTCAAGTTTTTGCTTTAAATTTTGTCATTATTTCATTGCTTGTTTAGATATTATTCTATTTTAAAAAATATTTTCAATTACATTTCTAAGGAATTCTATTCGTAAAGGTACCTTGGCAACACTAAGCCACTGAGTAATTCATCTGGAAACTAGAAGATGAAATGAAACCTAAGTTCAATTTAGAGGACCAAATTCATTTTTAAGGAGGAAAAAATGTAAAACTTAGATTTTTTGAATTCTAGTTTCACGCATTTGGTATGGTTGATTAATTGTGTATATGTATCTAGGAAGATGTAGTAAGGATAAGAACTAGGTTTACTGATAAATAGGAAGGAAATAGTAAAATTAGGTTAAGGAAAATCCCTTAATAGTGAGAATATTCCCTCAAAGGGAAATCATTCGGCCAAAAAATATTTCTCAAGGCTGAAACCACATCTTAAGAAGATGTAAAACATTTCAAGACTATGAGAAAATTGTTCGAGGTGAAATTCAAAAGAGAAGGGGAAGTTAGGTTACGTATGAAAACCCTAATTCCTGAAAAATGGGAGAGAATGATCTTTTATGATTGAAACATTTTCTGAGACAAAAATACATAGAATTTGAAGCCCAAATTTTGTAGGAGGCAGGCTAAGACATGAAAGAAGAGAGATGTTTAAAAAAATTTAGTAGAAGACAATTTGGGATAAAATTAAGAAAAATCGATAGACATATAGAGAAGTTTATAACGGCTTTCTATTTAGGGCTTATGGGCTTAGGTGGGCATAAAGGAGTCTATTGGGCTATATTTCAGCTCAATTTTGGAGTTAAATGGAAAAAATGATGGATAACATGAGGAAGCAAATGGAAGATTATGGAAGAATCTAGAATAAGAATGAAATAACATGATAAAAGATTGTAACTTTTTAGATGAAGTGATATCATAAAAAGTGATAACTTTTAGATAAAATTACATAACGAAATGTGGCAACCTTTTGATGAAGTTGCATAATGGAAGGATGGGAACTTTTCTCTCGTGGCTCCCAAGTCCTATAAATAGGAGATGGGGGAATGGAGGAAGAGACATTATGGATGAGAGAAAAATAGTGAGCAACATAGAGATGATGGAAGAAGAAAGAGTATGAAGTGTATGGTTTTTTTAAAGTATTGTGAGGATTATAGATAAAAACCTTGGAGAAACTCTCATTGCATGCTCTAATTATGACAAACCAAGTGAAGAACAAATAAAAAATTAAGTGCTAATGGGTTATATATACATATATATATAGTAATAATATATTTAACAGATCAAACGTATAAAAGAAAAAATGAGATAGTGTTGCTACACATTGGAGCTTATAGTAGAAATTCAGTAAAGAAGGTTACCGTTGTTTCTATACTAAATTTTTTTTATGTAAACCATGTTTAGCTTTGTAATGGAAGCTATATTTTAGAGAATGATGAGATAGTTATTATTGATAGTTTACAGAGGTTTTTTGGGTCTCTTGGGATAAGTCCTTCCCATAGTTTTAATCATAACGATCTTTTTTTCTATAAATCAATTTTTTTTGAATAAGAGCTATAAAATGATGTATAAAATGATAGGATACTTTAAAGTGGTTCCCTCTTAAATAATAAGTTCAAAATTATCAAAGTTCTCTTCATTCGAAAGTACCAATGAACCATCAAGAGAGGAACAAATTAAAGAGAGAATCGTGAAAAGCTTCTTATAAAGTTTTAATTTGCAGGTTCAACCAAAATTTGTGGTTAAATTATTTCTTTGTAAACTTGATATCTGTGAATCACTTATAAGAAAAGAACTTATGAGCCTAGTAGGAATAAGTTTAGAGATTGTATTTAAAATATTAAAAAGGTGTTATTATAAGTTTGAAGAGAGACTTAGTTTAGAAAAATTGTTCCATATAAGCTAATAAAAATATAGTAAGTAGTTTTTATATAAGCCATTAAAAATGTAGTTTTTTTACTTTTATCTTAGCAATTGAAAAAGTGATAAAAGACTATTTTTGAGAAAGAAAGTAAATCTAATATAACTCGGCAATGGTATCAATAATTACTTTATGTTTGAGCCATAAATAGGGCATTTCTTTACCATTAATGATACCAAAAGGTCTAGAAAATTCATAAAACTAATTTCATTTATATCCAGAAAATGTCGTTCTCTCTCATCTCTTCCACTCGATTCCTCTCAAATGGGAGGACTTGGGTTTATAATTTATTTATATATCTTAAACATAAGTTGTACGATCGGTTTCAATGAAGATCAGACCGTTGGATTGATCGGGGCCATTTTTGTCTTTGTATGTGCGAAAATAACCCTTAACAATTCAGTTTTGCCCCTTTGAACTGTATCCGTCTAATATGTGGTTTCACTAATGGCTTTTTGGTCTTTTTATATTTCCTTAAATTTTGGCTGTTAGATCATTTTATGCAGGATGCAATCTGGACTATCCATTTGATTCTTAGTCATGAAAAGATTTGGGTCGTTCAATAAGATGATATGTGTGCGAACGGGTTTTGGTCATTCAATCTAGCCCACGAACGACAGGGGTGAACTTTGCTTCAGATACTATTTATTTTTTCTTCCTTGAAGAGGGCTCTAATGTTTTTCCCCACAAATAGTCTTCTCCAACTACAGTAATTTTTTTATAACAGGGACCTGAATCACATTAGAAAAATAGCCCCAGAAAATGATATAACCATAAATGAACTTCAGTAAAGTAGTCATTAAACCACTATTATGACAACTCTATCCACGGTAGGCAAGAAAGTTGCCACTACAGACTCATATTTTTCCTATTTCTAGTGAATATCTTGTATATATGTATACATACACACACACACACATGCCAAGCAATCTTTATTATGTAGTATATATGTGCTTCTGTGTGTGTGTGCATATATAAGTAACCTACCAAACACATACCACCGATTCAGTCGTTTTAAAATTTATCTCAAATTTGCCGATCAGATATCATTTTCTACCATTGAAAGTTGAAACAAACATGATTTTCTCACACCCTTGGAGTACCATACATTAAAATTTTATCATTAACAATGATCCAAACAAAGTGTTAGGGTTTCTTCCTTTTTTGTGTAGAAATAATACCTTTTATATAGTAGCTAAAATTAAATCCTAGCCTTCCATTATGGAATGAGATCTGGACTGTTGATCTCTTATTTCCTTTTAAAATTTTCAAGTTTCTTCCCCCTTTTTTTTATTGGGATGATACACACGTACTTGGATTTGAGATGGAAATATAGAAATATATATAATTGTAAACCGTTGAACTTTTCTGAGTTTTTTTTTTCCTTTTTTTTATGTAATCTGAATAGCTAATTTAAGCTTGACCCAAACATTTGCTTCAAATTGGCCCCTAACAGAAAAGGCCAACATAGATGGGGCATATTTTGTCCACTATCTATATAAATTTTTTTATATTGATATAATATTATATATGAATAACATAATAAATATTTTAATAAATAAATTATATTATTTTTATAAATTTTAAATTTAATTATTTATATAAATTTTTAATTGTAATAAGAATTTTAATTAAACAATTAATTTACTTAAATATTAAAATGTTACTTTAGTTACAAAATTAATAGAAATCTTCATATATAATTCTAAATCTCTTAATGTAAGTCATAGAACTTCTTTTTATTTTAAATATATTATCTTCAAAAATAAATGAATCTATTTTGCATATTCAAATTTATTTGAAATCTTTCTTTACCTTTATCGATACTTAACTTTTTTGGATTTTTTATTTAAATTACTTTAAATCCTTATATCTATCTATTTTTAGCAATTTTAATCATTTAAAAAAATTAAAAATTTTAATAAAATACACAATTACAAGTACAACAAAAAATGGATCAAATTTTGAACAGTAAAAATATTATTTTATCCTTAATATAATTTTTACACTGATAAAACCTTAATTATGAATCACATAATGAAATATAAATAATATAATTAACCCAAAATAAATTCCAAATACAATATCTTCAAGAAACATAAAAAAATAAATTTTATTTATATATATATGATAATATACATGATTAATTAATAAATCAATGAAGAAAAAAGAGACAAAAGACAAGTTAGGAAATGATCTTTCAAAATTATAATTAGCAACTCGTTAAACAATATTTATAATAGTAATATTTGGTATTTTCCTTTTTAATTCCATTATTAATTTTTTTTGGGTGCTTTTGTTTCCTTACAAATTTATTTAATATTTTATATAATTTTTCTAAAATAAATTTAAATTTAAATGATTCAATAATTTGTTGTTAATTATGATTATAAATAATTTTATAAAGATAATTAAATAATAATTAAATAAATATTCAAATAATAGCTTGGAGGAGCCTTTAACTACTTCAATAAGATCCAAACTTAAATTTTTGTTGTAACATTTTATTGAGAATTTTTTTCAATTACAAAATAAATTTTAAATAATAAAAAATAACAAGCAAGTTATTAATAATATATAATGTTAAATCTTTTAATGTTTGTAAAATTTAGATTAATTTTCTCAAAAAAATATGTTACCTACATTAATTTTCTGTCTCTTCTTCAATTTTTTGCTTTAAATTATGCCATCATTTCATTGCTTTAGATATTATTCTATTTTAGAGAATATTTTCAATTATATTTCTAAGGAATTCTATTCGTAAAGGTACTTTGGAAACACCAAGCCACTGAGTAATTCATTTGGAAACTAGAAGATGAAATGAAACCTAAGAACCTTCATCTGTTTGTAATACCTGATAAGTTCAGTTTGGAGGACCAAATTCCTTTTTAAGGAGGGGAGAATGTAATAGTTTAGATTTTTTGAATTCTAGTGTCTTGCATCTAGTATGGTTTATTAAGTGTGTGTATGTATCTAGGAAGATGTAGTAAGGATAAGAATTGGGTTTAATGATAAATAGGAAGGAAATAGTAAAATTAAGTTAAGAAAAATCCCTTAGTAGTGAGAATATTCCCTCAAAGGGGAAATCATTCGGCCAATAAATGTTTCTCAAGGCTGAAACGACATCTTAAGAAGATACAAAGCATTCGAGACTATGAGAAAATTTTTCGAAGCAAAATTCAAAAGAGAATGGGAAGTTAGATTACGTATGAAAACCCTAATTCCTGAATAATGGGAGAGAATGATCTTTTATGATTGAAACATTTTTCGAGACCAAAATACATAGAATTTGAAGCCCAAATTTGGTAGAAGATAAGCTAAGACATGAAAGAAGAGAGATGTTAAAAAGGAAAAAATTTAGTAGAAGAAAATTTGGGATAAAATTAAGGAAAACCGATAGACATATAGAGAAGTTTATAATAGCTTGCTATTTAGGGCTTATGGGCTTAGATGGGCCTAAAGGAGTCTAATGCGCTCTATTTCAGCTCAATTTTGGAGTAAAATGGAAAAAAGGATTGATAAGGATGAGGAAGCAAATGGAAGATTGTCGAAGAATCTAGAATAAGAATGAAATAACATAATGAAATATGGCAACCTTTTGATGAAGTTGCATGGTGGAAGGGTGGGAACTTTTCTCTCGTGGCTCCCCAGTCCTATAAATAGGGGATGGGGGAATGGAGGAAGAGATATTGTGGATTAGAGAAAAATAGTGAGGAACATAGAGACGAAGGAAGGACTATGAAGTGTATGATTTTTTGAGAGTATTGTGAGGATTATAGTTAAAAACCTTGGAGAAACTCTCCTTGTATGCTCTAATTATGACAAACCAAATGAAGAACAAACAAAAAATTAAGTGCCAATGGATTATATATACATATATATTGTAATAAAATATTCAACAGACCAAACATATAAAAGAAAGAATGAGATAGTGTTGCTACACATTGGAGTTTATAGTGAAAATTCAGTAAAGAAGGTTACTGTTGTTTCTATACTGAGAAATTTTGTCTCTTGGGGTAAGTCCTTTCCATAGTTTTGATAATAAAGATCTCTTTTTTCAAATCAAAATTTTTTGAATAAGAGCTACAAAATGAGGAATAAAATGAGAGTATACTCTAAAGTGATTCCCTTTTAAATAATAAGTTCAAAAATATCAAAGGTCTCTTCATCCAAAAGTACCAATGAATCATCAAGAAAGGAAAAAAATTAAAGAGAGAATCGTGAAAAGCTACTTATAAAGTTTTAACTTGTAGGTTCAACCAAAATTTGTGGTTAACTTGTAGGTTCAACCAAAATTTGTGATTAAATTATTTCCTTGTAAACCTGATATCAGTGATCACTTGTAAGAAAAGAACTTATGAGCCTAGTAGGAATAAGTTTAGTGGTTGTATTTAAAATATTAAAAAGGTGCTATTCTAAGTTTGATGAGAGACTTAGTTTAGGAAAATTGTTCTATCTAAGCTATTGAAAATATAGTAAGTAGTTTTTATATAAGCCATTGAAAATATAGTTTTTTTACTTTTATCTTAGCAATTGAAAAAGTAATAAAGACCATTTTCAAGAAAGAAAGTAAATCTAATATAACTAAGCAATGGTATCAATAATTACTTTATGTTTGAGCCATAATAGGGCATTTCTTTACCATTAATGATACCAAAAGTTTTAGAAAATTCATAAAACTAATTTTATTTATATTCAGAACATGTCATTCTCTCTCATCTCTTCTACTCAACTCCTCTCAAATGGGAGGACTTGGGTTTATGATTTATTTATATATCTTAAACATAAGTCATATGATCGGTTTCAATGAAGATCAGTATGTTGGATTGGTCGGGCCATTTTTGTCTTTGTATGTGTGAAAATAACCCTTAGCCATTCAGTTTTGCACTTTTGAACTTTGACCGTCTAATCTACGATTTCATTAATGGCTTTTTGGTCTTTTTATATTTCCTTAAATTTTGGCTGTTAGATCATTTTAGGTAGGTCTGGACCGTCCATTTGACTTTTAGTCATGAAAGGATTTAGGTCGTTCAATTAGACATATGTGCGTGAATGGGTTTTGGTCACTCGATCTAGCCCACGAACGACAGGGGTGAACTTTACTTCAGACACTGCCTATTTTTTCTTCCTTGATGAGGGCTTTGATGCTTTTCCACAAAAAGTCTTCTCTAACTGCAGTAATTTTCTATAACAGGGACCTGAATCACATTAGAAAAATAGCCCTAGAAAATGATATAACCATAAATGAACTTTAGTAAAATAGTCATTAAACCACTATTATGACAACTTTATCCACGGTAGGTAAGAACCTTGCCACTACAAACTCATATTTTTCCTATTTCTAGTGATTATCCTGTATATATGTATACATATATATACACACACACACACATGCCAGGCAGTCTTTACTATGTAGTATATATGTGCTTATGTGTGTGTGTTTGTATGTATGCATATATAAATATGACCATGTTTATTTATGGACTTTAGAATTCTCAGACCCAGTATTGGATGCCATCCCAAGATATCCTTATTATGAAAGACATGATAATACAGATAAATGTGTTATATGCTATGATGAGTTTGCACTAGGAGAAATTTTGCAAAGACTTCCTATTTGTGACCGTACTTATCATTCTAGATTCATTAGTATATGGCTCTCAAGTTGCATATACTCATGCCCAGTTTCTAGGGAAGACTATACTAATTAGAGAACATAATTATATGGTTTTGTAGATATAGGAACTACTTGGTGTGTACATATAGTGAGAGTAAAGTTGATAACTTAACAAATGATGTACTGCATCTTAAAATGTTTAGCTCGCTCTAATATATTGTCTGTGTGATATATAAATGTATAATTATAAACCAAGCTTTCTTTTTATTATGTACAAGATCAAATAGGTCCTGATTTTTTATTTAACTCAAACCCATTAAAAATGTTTAGTCCATTCTTATGTATTGTGGGTGTGATATATAATATATAAATGTATTGTGAGTATATGTATACATTCTATATGTGCGTGGTTTCTGCATATATATATATATATATATATATATACTAAGTGTGTGTTGGTTCATAAATATACATATAATCAATACATATATATATAGCTATATAAGTGTGTGTGCATGACTGTATGCATGAAAATATTATGTATGCGTACAAATACCTATGTACATAAACGAAGTAAAAATCCAGAATAGAAAATGGGTCGAACTAAAAAAAATACTCCAAAATTAGTAGTGGGCAGAAACCAGAGTATGTAACTTATGAAATAAAATAAAGGAAAAAATGTACATAATAATAATAATAAGAAGGTATGTTTAATAGGAGTTTGGGCTACCGGCCCAATTAAAGAATGAGCTGGGTGGTTAAGAACTTACAATGGTAAAATAAAAGAGCACTGGTTGGTTTGGGCTTGTGGCGCAGGGGAACACTACATTTAATTATGAAGTTTGGTAACGGACTAAATATAAAAATCTATAAGGGGCTTTATAAGGGTATTAATACACTAAGCAAAAAAAAAGGGGAAAATGTTATAAATACTTCTAATCAAATAAAAAAACAGAACCTGTACGTCTGATAAAAATTAGTTAGAGTGATTTTATAAATTTAAATTGGATTATACCGTAAAAAATAAAAAGAAAATACGTGAATAACTATTAGACAAAGTAAAGAAAATTTACAATGCTTAAGGAGAGTACATGGGAAAAACTTAATTGAGAATACGAAGATTAAGACTTTTCATAAGGTCAAAAGTTTAGAGAAAAAATTAATAAAATTCAAATAAAATAAGAGCAAGAAGATACATTCACAAAGTCAAATCATAGTAGTAAACTTAAGAAAAATTTAATAAAGACTATTGAGTGAAAATTTGGGTCATATAAGGAAAATTTTAAATAGTACCAAACTGTGTGATACATCTAACTGTTTAGTCAAATATCAAGATGTGAGGGTGTGTATGTGATCAAAATCTCGTCTATCTAAGTGATAGTGAACCCTATTACATGGACTATAAGGTTATCATACACTTTTCCTCTTGTATGATTATTGCATATGAGAATAATGTTATTGTGCATTGTAGTTGCCGTGTGATCTTATACCAATGTGATGTTGTTCTTGTGAATTGTATCTACTGTGTGATTTTGTACAAATGTGATGCTATTATTGTGAATTGTACCTGTTGTGTGTTCTAGTACATATGTGATTAATGTTATTATGCATTGTATTTGCTGTGTGATATAGTACAAATATGATTATTTTTACTATGCATTGTATTTATTGTGTGATAAAGTAAAAATATGATCATTGTTACCGTAATTGTATCCACATTGATAGTGGTGTCCCGATAACTCTTCGTGATAGTAAACTATAGTAAATTATATTAATTATTTAAATTAATTTTCTAAAGAATACTGTTTCCTAAATCAAATTCTTATATTTACTTTTAGCTCTTTTAGTCATTTAAAAGAATTTAAAAACTTGTTACTATTTTTTAATAAAATACACAATTACAATAATAAAAGAAAACGGATCAAAATTTGAACAGTAAAATATTATGTCTGTATGAGTATAATGGCATAAATCTCGCTTATTCTCTCTTTGTATCCCCTATGTGTTGGATTCCATTGGTGGTGAATCATCTCCTGATTCCTGCTTCACTGCATCTGTAAATAAATAGGAATGAGCCTACACATGCCCATAAGTTTAAGCAATGTATTAAAATCAATAAAATTCCTAAACCAGAGTCGCCCTCAACTCTCTCTCTCACTCCACACAATCCCCTTTTTCCCTCTATGGGAAAATTCTAGATATCTTAGACTCTCCCCAAAGCTCACAGGTACAAATAGCCCGTTATCCACTTCCCTAACTTGTCCCCAATAGTCTCTCTACCCTTTGTCATCACTCTCCCACTTAAATAGCCATTTATCCCTCTGCTTATATGGTTCCCATCACACTAGTTCCTAAATTTCCCTTGAATTTCAGCATAATTACAATGACATCTCCTATTTCATAACCCACATGTTACCTCATCCTTGGTCTACCCAGTCACCCCTTTTAGCCACTCCTTTGTAGGTTAAAGCACCCTCCCAACACAATAACCATCTACTACATATTTTCAGTTTTTAACCTTACCATTTGCAATTCCATCTTTCACATTCTGGTTTATCTATTTCAGAATGATAATATCAACAACCATCCATGCACATTCTATTTTCACATACCTGCAATCCTTTGGTGTTTTCCACCACTTTATTTTCCAATTCAGCATATACCATTTTATCTTGAATGTTAAATACATATTTAAACTGTAATAGTTTGAACTCTCATGTAGAGTCCTGACCGTACGCATACCATATCATGATAAAATAATCTATAAGAATACTTCATGCAACAAATTTTAAAATAATAAAAAGTACATCCCTTGCATACTTAGCTCAAAATATCCAATATCCATGAGGCATGCCTAAACTCTAAAATAAATACTCACTAAAAATGAAATCATTAACATTAAGTACTATTCGAATTAAAATACGATCTTCTAACAAGTCTTTCACTGTTCAGGAGCAGGGTTCTGAATATCCTGATCTAAAAAAATGAATAATAAATAAGGTGAACTTAATATGCTCAATAAGCATGTAAGCACCAACAAATAATAGGATAATTTATCCATGTTGGTAGAAAACATTAAACTACCGACAAAGATGGTTTAACACTTTTCTCTTTTATTCAGAAAGCACGTGGTATCTACACCCAAATTCATTAACCAAATCTTATAAATCATTTTATTATTACATATTCAAAATTCATTATTTCAGTATCATAACTCAAGGTATAAATAGTTCAATAAATAGCATAATTTAGTATTTAGTATCACAATTTAGATAATAAGTAGATCAATAGATATTAATTTAGTATTTCAGTATTATGAATGTTACACATGACTCTCTATTTATTTTTATTGATTTATATCCTATTAACAATAGTTTTATCGTGAGATGCCATTTTTGCCGGTATCAACGAGAGCAGTAAAGATCCCCTCTACGATGTGAATACGTTATAATTCAGTTCATAGTTTACAATTTGCAATATACAGTATTCAGTTTACAGTTTCACAATACTTATCACTTCGCGATGTCTAGCTAAAGTCGTATCTTCGGGTAGAGTTCACCATAGTCACACGACAAAAGGATATAACACAGCCACCCCTCGGTGATACCAGTTAAATGAGTTTCCCAAATCTTTTAATGTCTATTTATTTATTTCAACTCTCTAATAAATCTTTTAATTTTTATTCTTTAATATTCTATACCTATTATATGTATACTGGAACTATTCACCAACCTAGACTCGTCTACATATCCTTAATATATTCTCAATTACATAGTAACTAGTAGATATACGAATTCGATTACCAAAACATAGATAAACAATTCATTAGCAATTTTAGTAGTAAAAGTAAATAGGAACATAGCAATCAATAGTAAAATATGGTCAGAATCCTGTGCCTAATTACCAATTATTAAACATCACAGTTTTAGTATCTTGGAAAGATTAAACTACATTTGTAATCGCTTACGCACTTACCTGATTTCCATTTAAATCTTGTTCATGAAATTATCTCTGATGTATATGATCAACTTGTTACAGTGATATCCGTATCGGGTTAGTAATGAATTGGTTATCCCCTAATTTCAAACATTCGTGTCAACACTTATCCCTAATTCTAAACTGAATAAACAATTTATTGCATTAAAATTAAATAAGATTAATTAACCATTAATATAAAACAGTAAATCATCAGGATTTTTTGAACTCACCTACCTGAACCGGGTTCCTAGGACTCACTACGCACAACAATCAAAAGTCCCCGCGCCTCCACACGCACCTCCACCGGATCACCATGCACCGCTACTATTCGCTGTCAATCGCTGTTATGGATTGGACAAAATTCAATGTAGAGCACTTCGCGCCATCAGATCCAACATAGATTTGGTGGAATCGCGCCAAAAAGAGCCGCATAATAGCAAAACACACGTCGAGCTGCCGCACAAATCGTCTTCTTCTCATGTGCACCTTCGCGCGGCGCACCGAAATCTCCTCTACCTTTTTCTTCTTTTTCTTCTTCCTCTCCTATCTCAGTTGCCAATTGATGGTAACCATAGCCCCTCTCTCTCTATCTTCATCTCTCTCTCTCTCTCTTTCTCTCTCTTTCTGCACCGATTTCCTTCCCTCCCTTCATGTTTTATAGGGAGGGGCAGAAGGAGTCTTGTACGACCCTTCTTCCTTGGTGTGCAAGTCTCCTCTTCTTTCTTTTCGGCTGGTGGCAGAGGCATACACACCTCTGCCTCTTCACCTTTCTCAACCATAGGTAAACATGCCTATGTTTTTTTTGCCTAAAATAGTGCCATTTTGGGTCTCCTAAAATGACGTTGTTTTAATCTGTTACATAGACGATTGTTGTCCACCACTAACACAACCAATCACAAAATTTAGTTTTATGGAAGCTTTGTCCAGGTCAGTAAATAAGCAGTAGTATATTTAATATCCTAGTGTCACACCCATTCTGGCCACATATTTTCCATCCACTTATGCAACACATTTAATCATCTACAGCAGCTTAATGCATTACACAATAAACAAAATCAGCAGATAATGTGACAAGGAAATGATGTGAAATCTAACCCATATTTGGCCACTCACACATATATAACTATTAACACAACATACAGCTCACAAATGTAATACACAATTGTTAATACAGCAGATGAGGTACACTATTTTCACACATTTTCTGACCACCAACTGGCCACACACCAGAAACAGTAACCCATGTTTCCTTAGGAAGGTTTTCAGTTTAACACCATAGTCCCCTAAAAGGCCGTCTAATTCCTCTCCCTTTTTATGCCTTGTAAACCTTTCCATTTATTCCCATATCTCTCTATCCGTTCTCTCCCTCAAACACCTATCACTTATTTAAAAATTTAATTTCTAAATCATTGCAAACAAAACCTACATTCTATTGTTTCCTCCCCTTGACTCTCCCTCAAAACAGGCCCTGACTTCCCATCTACTTTTCATCTCCAATGTTCATTCATACTTTTCCATTTTTTTATTTTTAAATTAATTTACATTCATTCGTCCCCCTCTTTTTATCAGATATGATTTATTCTTCTAGGTTACTCTTAGCCATTCATCCTATTTTCTTGTTTTTAGGACCCTAATTGATTTTCTATAAAATGTCAGCCTTTTATCATGAAAACCCTTTTAGTAAACGATATTGTATTAGAGTCGATGTATGAAGTGTGTTGTTCTGTGACCGTAAGTGTAAACCATACTGTATTATTGAATATCGTATTGATGTTACTGTAGTACCTTGTGAAAACAATGGGTGTGCATTGTCATTGTAAATAGAAAAAATAAAACTATAATTGTAATTGTAACCATTTAACAATACTATCAGCTATGACCACTACAAATAAAAGATTGAGGAAGTATGAGATAAAAGAAAAATGAGAAGAGAGGTATTCGATTATCAGTCTTAGAGGTTAGGGTATTAAATTATTTTTATTGAGCATGTGTAGTTCATTTATTCCCATTTTTTAGAGTACAAAAACCAAAGAAAAAACTCAAGATTAGCTGAAATAATGAGATCTATAGGGTGTGGAGGATATATGTTAACATCAGTTAGTGTCAACTTAATTTTTCAAACTCTAAATCGTTATCTACCTGTCTAAAAGTGTTAACATCTCATGTTACGGGCTAACTATTTTAAGTTTCACCAATGTTGTAAGGGGAGAAGTCATAGACAAAGTTAATTTTTCTGCATTTTATGTTAATTCAACTTAGCATCAATTTGTGGTTGGTATGCATGGATACTCGTGACTCCATCTAGAGTACAGATCATTCAAGTATATGTTACTATGAATACATATATTTATATGGGTGAAGTTACATGTACAAAAAAATTTTAAGTATATAAACTTGTGTGTTGTGGATATATATATACATATATATACAAGCATATATATATGTATATATGGAAAAATAAAAGAAATGAAGTAAATAACTAACAATTGAATATAAAAAATGATTTTGAAATTTTAATCACAAGCTTAGTAATTTAAAAAAAATTAAAGTCAAGAACTTGGTAGACCAAGAGAAACACATAGGTAAGTAGAAGTCTGCCATTAAACTTGTTTAAACACTTATAAAATTAATCAACAAAAAAGGCCAAAAGAACAATAAATTAAAAATAAAAGAATAGTAAAATAATAATAATACCTTAATAAAGCAAATGGAGAACCAAAGTAAGTATATTTAGAAATTATATTATTAAAATAAATAGACAATTAAATTATGAATCATTGACCAAAGTGATAAAGGGATATGATGATAAAGTTTTTGGAATAACAAATAAAATTGAGAATAAAAGAAGATATTAAGTTAAATTACAAACAAAAGAAACACTAACT
This sequence comes from Carica papaya, assembly GCF_054855325.1. Taxonomy (NCBI): domain Eukaryota; kingdom Viridiplantae; phylum Streptophyta; class Magnoliopsida; order Brassicales; family Caricaceae; genus Carica; species Carica papaya. Next base: position 12,283,132 of record NC_142314.1, read on the forward strand.
AAAAAAATAAAAAAGAAACCAAATAAGCAATAAAATTAGAATAATATAAATAAGTTAAGGAATATTACAATAGGGGATAAAAAAATTCAAAATAACAACAAATAAAAGTAAAAGGATTACTGAAAGACTATGAAACCGTTTAGTATGTATTAGAGAAGGAGGGTGCGCGTGTAGCCATTTTTGGTAACAAATGTGCTTCAGTCAGACAAGTTGCGAAGCGCATATTGAACATATTTGAGAAAGTGTTCAGTGATATCCATATTGAACTACAGGTGGAACGGGGATTTAAGTGTTAAGTGATTAGTATTTTCTATCCATATTGTTGAAGGAATCCTTAATAACCTAAATGGTACTAGTAAAAACAACATCTTCATATGAAACTCTTTAATAAATAAAAATAAATGCCAATGGAATTGTTAGGGGTCTATTGTGGATGAAGAAGTCGATGTCATTATGAGTATTCCTATAAGCTTCAGAAGAAGGGCTAATAAATGTATTTGGTGTCACTCGAAGGATCGCAAATAGATCATAAAATTGGCATACCAGCATTTGATGGGTTTCCATGCCAACCATTCCCAACGATCATTTAACATGTGGAAGTATTTGTGGCAGTCAGAAGTCCTCCCCCCCCCCCCCCCCAAAGTTAAGAATTTCACATGAAGATTGTTGAATAATATTCCCATGGAAAAATCTAAACTGCAAGAGAAAGGGATTGGAATTGTGAATGTGTGCCCTAGATGTGACAAGGAGGAAACCACTGAGCATGTCTTATTTGATTGTGAAAAAAACTAGGGCTTACTAGTGAAAACTGGGTATACACTTCCAGGCAAGACATACTAATGACGTATTCAGAAGGATGGAACATCAAGCTAAAATAATGGCAAAACGGGAGTTAACGGAGATACTTTGCTGCTTATGGAACCTCTGACTTGAGCGGAATAAATTTCTATGGACTTGAAGGATGTTTGCTGATTAGACCTCCTTCTTTCTAGCGAGGAAGTTTTCGCATGAACGGAGATAGGTAAATTAAGTTAGAGACAGAGGCAAGGTAAACTCTCGCGCACCAAGTCAAGGTCCCTACTGTGGGAAGCTCCATCGCCTAGGGTCTTGAAATGCAATGTGGATGGTAAACTTTTTGACGCAGGTTATGAGGCAGGATAGGGAGCAGTCATCTGAGACTCGGCAGAAAGAGTATTGACGGTTTTCTCTGACAGGTTATGAGGGTGCTGATCTCCCTATCTAACTGAACTACTTGGCTATCGTAATTCACTGGAATATATAATCTCCTATATTACTAGGTCGGGCGTTGTTGAAGTGGATGCACAAATGGTAAAATATGCTTTGATGACCAATGGGAAAGATTGTTTTGAGTTCAGATTTATTATTGAAGATTGTAGGACTCTGCTGGCACTTCAAGCTGATGTAACCATAAGTTTCGAAGGCAAGGCAAGGGTAGCCCATAACATTGCGCAGACAGCTTGTTCCCATTCTTGTTTGTATGTTTCAGAGAGTTTACCTCCCAATATTGCTGTAATGTTTTCCTAACTCTTAATGAATTGATTACTTTAAAAAAACTGAACACACTAGACTTTTTATTATTTGTGAATTAATCTTATTTGATATATATATATGTATACATACAGTTAGTGAAGTACGCACTACACTAAGACACATCATAAAGTAATATCAATTTTTTACGCAATTAATTAAAAGATGAATTTAATCCATTAATTAGATGAATATGTGTAATTTTATGAAGTCAAGTGATATGAAATGAATATATAAAAGAATATATATTTTTATTAATAGATAAAAAATTTGAATGTATATAAGAATATATATATTCTTATATGTATGAATATAAGAATATAAAATGAAATAAATCAAACCAAAAAATTATAACAATATTGGTTGTCAGTCTATATTAGAATTGATCGGACTAGATCCAGTCATACCATAAAAATGTTTAATTTAATGTTTTACAAAATTTGGATTTTTCCAACATAATTTTTTTTTATTCTCATGTTTAATTTACTTGCTTTATGCTTGCTTTGCTTATTTCTTAATGATATTAATGAAATTCAAAAAAATATAATTATCTACTACATCTCACCCCAAAATAAAACTAAAGATGGGATGGAGGCTTGGGAAATATACTTTACCATATTTATTTCTTCCTACCACCCCTCAATATTATATACATATACATAAAACAAATATGTATATTATACATATAACATTTAAAAATTTCTTTCAAGAGAAAAGATAATACATTATCAAGTAATTTTAAGAAAGATTAATTTCATTTTAACTTTCCAAGACCACCATAAAAAAAATGCAAGACAAAACTCTTTAGATCTCCCTAAATTCAAAGCATAATTTTGATATCCTTTGTGTCCGCAAATCAATAAGATGATGATTAGTTTCATCAACAATTCTAACTTTATAACATATTGCATTTATTCCATTACTGAGGCCCAATGGAAAGTGATTATTTTCCATTGGACGGCTAGGTATGTTATGTGGACTAAATACTTATCTTCCCCAACTCATGTAAGTAGCGAAAATCCAATTTCCTCATCTTCATATGCTGACCATCCTAATTTAACATCAATAAAAAAAATTTCTCAATCAAAAAATAAAAATAAATTTTACATAATTAGTAAATTAATATATTCATATTTTTACCCAAAAAATTGTGAATTTATAAGAATATATTTCTAAACTACGTCTAGAAATTTTTGGAAGAGAAAAATAAAGAGATATATCTTTTCGAGCAGAGCAAAGTGAATTAAAATATTGACAAAAATACACATTTTAATAAAATAATTTTTTTTAATGACATATGCATATTAACCTTAAAAAAAATACAAATATCTCTATAAAAATAGGAAAAAATAATAATAACCGTTGCTAACATTCCATTATAGTTTTAATTAAGTTTGAGAATAAATTTAACCCAACATCTGAAAAGAAAAAGAACCAAAAGGTCATATGACTTACTTTCCAACCGACTTCTATGTATTCATCGTTATTTTGGATGTGAATTTGCCTTGAAGTAAATTTGGATGATCCATTAATAAGATTATATGCACAATCAAACACTTTAGCTCAATTATACTTCTTACTATTTTTTGTCTAAGTGACAACATATTATGTAAAGATTTTTGTATAAGCGACAACATATTCCTATTATTTCCAACTTTAAAAGAATTCTTACATTTACTTTTAGCTGTTTTAGTCATTTAAAAAAATTTAAAAACTGGATCAGTTTGTTATTGTGTTCATTGATGACATCTTGGTTTATTCAAAAAGCAGAGAGGAACACACTCACCATCTGACTCAAGTTTTGCAGATTTTTAGAGAAAAGAAGTTGTACGCAAAGTTGAGTAAGTGTGGGTTCTGGCTTGAGTAGACTACCTTCCTGGGACACATCATATCAAAGGATGAAGTGTCAGTGAACCTCGAAAAGGTGAAAGCCGTGCTTGGCTAGAAAAAATTGACATCGGTTAAGGAGATCCGTAGCTTTCTGGGGATGGCATGTTATTACCGCAGGTTCGTAGAATAGTTTTCTAGTCTAGCTGCTCCCCTGACTTGGCTCACAAAGAAGAATGTCAAGTTTGAGAGGAACGAGAATTTTGAAAGAAGTTTTTTAGAACTAAAAAAGCGGCTGACTACTGCACCTATGTTGGCTTTGCCGAGTGAATCGGGTGGATATACAGTTTATAGTGATGCCTCCTACCTAAGTTTGGGTTGTGTTTTAATGCAACATGGGAAGGTCATAGCTTATGGGTCCAGACAATTGAGTCATGAGAAAAACTATCCCACCCATGACTTAGAGCTTGCCGCAATTATACATGCCTTAAAGACTTGGCGCCATTATTTGTATGGGGAGACCTTTTAGATCTATACCGATCATAAGAGTTTGAAACACATATTCACTCAAAAGGATCTCAACATACGTTAGAGAAGGTAGATAGAACTTCCCAATGACTATGATTGCGACATCTTGTATCACCCGGGTAAGGGCAACGTGGTAGTCGACACGCTCAGCAAGAAAAGGGCAAGTACATTAGCCCATTTGATGGTTTCATAATACAGGCAGATAGGGGTCGCACAGCAGGCGGCTTCAGGACCTGAAGAGAGTCATATGTTTGGGCCACCTGATTGTTCAACCTAAGTTAATCGAGAGAATAAAGGAAGCTTAGTTTGCCGACTCCACCCTAGTGGCCGTAAAAAAAGATGCAGAACAAAGAGTTAACTCAGAATTCTGAGTCTTCACTGGTGGGTTGCTTAGATTCCAGGATAGAGTGTGTGTTCTAACTGATAGTGAGTTACAAAGGGGCATTATGACAGAGGCTCATAACTCAAAATTTACCATATATCCCAAAAGTACTAAGATGTACTAAAGTATGCGACCTCGATTTCAGTAGAACGGGATGAAAAGAGATATAGCTGAATTTGTTTCTTTGTGTTTGGTATGTCAGCAGGTCAAGGCAGAGTATCAGCGCCTAGGTGGGCTATTTCAGCCATTACCAATCCCAGAGTGGAAGTTGAAATATATCAATATGGACTTTGTGATAGGATTACCTAAGGCATGTTCAGGACATGATGTCATCTGGGTAATTATTGACCAGCTTATCAAGTCTTCCTACTTCTTGATCATCAGGATGACCGATTCCTTGGACAAGTTGGCAAGAATGTATATCTGGAAAGTAGTCAGATTACATGGAGTGCCAATGACAGTAGTGTCTGATAGGGACCCTAGGTTCACTTCTCGATTTTGGTCTAGCCTTCAGCAAGGCATAGGAACGAAATTGTCCTTTAGTACTGCATTCCACCCTCAGACCAATGGGCAGTTAGAAAGGACAATCTGCACACTTGAGGATATGCTCTGAGCTTGTGTTCTTGACTTCGGGGACCATTGGGATGACTATATACTCCTAATAGAGTTCGCCTACAACAACAGCTACCAAGCAAGTATTGGCATGGCTCTATATGAGGCGTTATATGGGTGCCCATGCAGATCATTGATTTGTTGGGAGGAAGTGGGTGATAGAAAACTGTTTAGCTCAAATCTAGTAGAGGAGACTACATCCAAAATAGTTAAGATCAGGAAAAACATTCAGACAACTTAAAGCAAGCAGAAGAGTTATGCAAACACCTAGAGGAGAGATTTGAAATTTGAGAAAGGTGATCGGGTGTTCCTTAAAGTCACTCATTTCAAGGGAATCAGTAGGTTCGACAAGGGAAAAACTGAATCTCTGATTTATTGGAGCATTCAAAATCTTAGACATAATTGGTACTATCGCCTACAGACTTGCATTACCTCCAGAACTTTTCAGGGTCCATAATGTGTTTCATGTGTCCATGCTACACAAGTACAACCTGGACCCCTCTCATGTCTTGGCCCACGAGTCTCTTTCACTCCAGGAGGATTTGTCCTACGAAGAAGTACCAGTCGACATTGTGAACTGAAAGAGCATATTACTCCGCAATTGGGAAATTCCTTTTGTTAAGGTCCTATGGTAGAATCACACACCGAGAGAGGCCACATGGGAGTTAGAATTAGACTTCAGAGCCAAATATCCCCAGCTGTTTGATTGAGAGTGAGAGAAACAAATTTGAGGGATCAAATTTCTTTTAAAGGGGGGAGAGTTGTAATACTCTAAATTAATTTTTTCTAATTTAGGATTTAATTATAAATATAATTTCTTAATTTTTCAATTTTTTAATTTTAATTTAGAGTAAAAATGGAGTAAAATTGATAGAGGATTAAATTAAAAACAATTTTGGAGAAAAGGGTTGAAAATTTGGGTTTTGGGGGTATTTTTGAAAGAAAAATCAGAAACTAGGGGTCAAAATACAATTTAGAGAAGTTTTGCCACGTGAGACGCCCGATTAGCAGCCCCGATGAATCAGGACACACTGTGTGGCAGCAGACACTGACACGGTGCCATGCGGGAGGCCACGCGGGTGATTTGCATGCCCGCAATCGAACGGTCCAGATGCGTTCCCTCCCCAAACGCGATCGGACGGTCATATTTAAACGAGATCGGACAGTCCAGATTAGATTGTGATGGACAGTCCAGATTGGATCGCGATGAACGATCGATATCAAATACGATGGATGGCCCAAATCAAAAGCAGATGGATATAAATAACCCTCATCCACACAAAACCCTAACCCTAGCCACAGACCCCCTCGTCGGAAAAGAAGATCCGGCCGCTGGGAAGGAGACTGCCGCAACCCGCTGCCACACTAGAGCCCTTTCCGACTGCCAAAAAAGGTAAAAATTTCTCATTTTTCTCGGAATTCAATTTTAAACACACTCACGGAAAAATCAAAGCAAAAATATTGGCCGATTGGTTGAAAAAATGTGGGCAAAACCTGAAGGCGCTGCCGCGGGGAATTTCATAAAATGCCTCCGATGAGGCCCATCCTAATTCATGTTCTACGTGATTTTTCCACCATTGTGATCATCGTTTCCTTCTGTACAGGTTGACTAGAATAAAACATCCGACCACAATGTGAGCCAGAGGAGCCGTCGTACCAGAGAGCCCCACTGCTGGTGAATTTTGGTTTTTTGTATTTTTTTGGCCAACCGAGGCCCCTTAACATGTTTCCTCGCAGGGATTGATGTGCAATCGGCTAAAAACAGTCGACTCAAGGCAGACAACCGCTGCGGGTAGCAGCACCGTCTCCGAAGCACGGCGGAGCCACCATGCCGAAATTTTGAAATATGCCAAAATGGGCCCTGAGACTGATTTTTGGTTTGTTTAGGACATTTGTAGATACTTATAGTGCGTTTTGATTCATGAAAGAAAATTCAGAGAACTCAAAAATCGCCTGTAGGCTCAGTGAACGGCTTAGCTTTTCGAGCACCAAATTGATTAAGAATCCCTCACCCTATTCTCTGTTATAAAATTAAAGTCTAATTAAAATAAATACGGTATTTTTTACAATTTAGAAAATGGTCATAATTAATTATGGATTACTAATGACAAAAACCAAAAATTATATACTGTTATTCTGTTGATTATTTTTAAAGTTTAAATGCATGATAGTGCCTTATTGCTTGAGTTTATAGCCTTGAATGCATTTATTGTTGATTTATGTGTTTACGGTTGAATTGGAATAATGGAGGTTAAAGGTAAATGAAATTTTTTGTGATTAAGTGAATGGATGAAACGACAACCTTACTAGATATCCTGAGAGATGGTGGACGGACCAGGTACATAGGAAACCCTAACATAAATGTTGTTTCATACTGGGCGGAGTATGGAGACTTGGTAAATTGGCGCTCATACCGGTCGGGGGTATGGGGATGACCTGTTTCACTCTCATACCTGATGGGGTATTGAGGTTTAGAAATTTGGTGCTCATATAAGACAGGGTATGGGGATGGTCCGTAATTGAAAATGTTAAAGAAAAAGGTTCATACGTAGCAGGGACATCCCTATGAACCCCTATGGATACCAGCAGGGGCAATTGTTGTTTGATTTATTGAATATGGATTGATAATGTATGCCTATCACCAATTGCATATGAAATCATGATAAGTGCTATATTATTATCTCTATAAGTTGCTTTTATAAATCTCATTGCGGTAAATGGTCCGTAAATGGTTTTATTTTTAATAAATGTATTGGTTTAAATTAGAAGGAAGAAGTAGCCCTGGTATTTGAGGCGAGTGAGGTAGCGACCCTCATACCCTCCTTCGTGTGGGGTGTATATGGCAAGGGCTTTGTGTTCTTCCACGTCTGATAGCCAATGCCCCAGATCCAACTTAAGCAAATCTCCTCATATGAAGTCTCCTATTCCTATCTCGCTACTACACCTCACCCTCCCAACACTTTTGCTAAAGGAGGATGCAATTTTACTGTATTTACCTCCTAATCCCATCATCATTTTTCTGGGTTGTAGCTGCATGATCTGCTGAAGATGGAGTAATGGTTGTGCCCCATGTTGTAAGCAGCTTGCAAAAGCTGCCATTTTTTCTCTTCTTTCTCTCTCTATAGAGTATGAAGAAATAAGTGGAAGGCAATGAACATGGAGAGGAGGCTTCTTGTTTTGTGGAAGCAGCAAGTATGAAAGTTAAATGGTGGAGAAACGAGATAAGAAACTCTGCCGATTGACAAGTGCCAAGTGCTAAGTGCCAACCAACAGTCCTTTATCATGTCACAGTCACCAGACTACATGTATATATATATATTTTGAGTGGTTATATATAGAGTTATATATTTATAATGTGCACATTTTCTGGGTGTTTTGAATTGAAGGCAATCATTTGATGTGCGGTTAAGAAAACATATTGAACAATGGTTGTGGTCCCTCATATTGCTTGGACTGTCTTTGAGGTCTTCAAGTCATGATTTTTCTACTATTTTCTTTGTGTATGTCCGAAATTAAAGGGAAAAAAAGGTACTTGTTTACGAAGGAAAAGAAACCAAAATAAAATAATAAATTAATAATTAAAAAAGAAAGCTACTTGTTCGATGAAAAAGTGCTTCATTAATTATTTTAATTTTCTACCAACCTTCATTTCTGTATCGGTGATATAGTGTGATATTTTTACTAGGCTAGTGTAGCTCATCCCTTATTTAACCATTTTAGATCAAGAAGACCAGGATCCAGAGCCCGATCCGCAAGAGGGTTGCGAGTAGAATGCTAGTTTTCTTTATTTTTCGTTCATTTTCTTATTTCATTATATTTCTTTCAAAAGGGTGAATTCTGGAACACTAATTGGTACTTTAAGTTATTGTGTAAGGAATGTAAACCTTGAACATTTATTTCACTTCTGCACTTTAACTATCATTTATTTCCTTTGAATATTTTCGGGGTCGTTACACCATATGTTACGTCATCCTTGGTCTACCTTTCAGCCACTCCTTTGTAGGTTAAAACACCCTCCTAACACAATAACTGTAGCAGCCCCGGAAATTTAAAATGGAATTTATATTCAAAAATATCAAATGCGGAAGCGAGATCAAAATTTCAGTTAACATCCCTTACACGAAAACCAAAAACGTGCTCAAAATATAAAAGATTAAACTAACAAAAAAAAAAAACTCGAAAGTAAAGCTATGAGTATGACTATGGAGTCTCTAGGCATCCCCTTCGTCATCCTCTTGCGGAACGGGCTCGGGAACCATGTCTTCCTGATATGAAATGATTAAATAAGGAATGAGCTACACTAGCCCAGTAAGGACATCACGATATCTCACCGTCACGGATGTAAAGGTGGGTAGAAAACACAAAAGACCAATGGAGCATGATTTACGACAAATCCTTTTATTAATAATAAAACCTTTACCATCTACTTACCTCGGTGGAATTTATAAAACAATATACGAAAGCAATGACATTATCATAATCATGGAATCATATAAACTGTAAAACATAACACTTATCACGCCTTTTGTAATTCAATCATTATACAACATATCTTTTCCTCATTTACCAGCCTACTAGTATCCGTGGGGGTCCATAGGGGTCCCGCTACCCGTTAACCTTTAACATTCGTCATCAGATTCCAGGGCCGTCCCCATACCCCGTCCGGTATGGGCGCCAAAACCATAAACCTCAATACCCCGTCCGGTATGAGGGTGAAACGAGCCGTCCCCATACCCCGTCTGGTATGGGCGCCAAAACCATAAATTTCAATACCCCGTCCGGTATGAGGGTGAAACGGGCCGTCCCCATACCCCGTCCGGTATGGGCGCCAAAACACATAAGATCTCCATACCCCGTCCGGTATGGGAGACCACAATCCCGGTAGGGTTCCCTACGGACCCGGTCCGTCCACCATCTCCCAGGATATCTAGTCAGGCTGAACACATTATACAATTTTCGTTTACATAATCTTTCATTCTCCTTTTCCCTCAGTCAGCATTATCAATCACATACAAACAAGCAAAACGATAATTTATGCCAAACAGACAACATACAACATCAATATCCCGGTCATTTAATTCATAATCAATAAAACAGTAAAATATGCACACGAAACTATAAAATAAAAACATCGAACCTCATGCTGCATTTAAAACTGTAAAACAGGCCAAATAACAGTTAACCGACAAACACACTAGACTCGGGCTCCATTAGCGACCTTAAGCAATTTCACACATTCGTTGATTCATGAAATACCGTTTTATCATTTATTGGACTTTAAAACCGTGATAGGAAATAGGGTGAGGGGTCCTTACTCGTTTCGGGGTCCGAACACGGCTTCACAGTGCACTTGCAGGCTGTCCCTAATTTTCCCTGAATTTTCCTCGGGGAACTGAAACGCACTATTGGTACCTGCACGTGTTCCAAAAAAAATCCCAAATTAGGCCCAGGGCCCCTTTCGGCCCAAATCGCACTCCGGTACGGCGGCTCCGCCGTGCTCCGGCGACGGCGCCGCCGCTGGCGGCGGCGATTCGCCTTGGGTTGGCTGTTTTCGGCCGTTTCCGGCCGAATTCGGCCACACTCGCATCGGTCCCTGCGAGAAAACAACCCTAGGGCCCTCGGGGGGCCAAAAAATCACGGAAAAATGGAGCTTACCGGCGGCGGTGCTCTCGGGTGCGGCGGCTCTCCAGCGAGGTTCGTGTTTTGGTGATTCGGCTCCGGTCAACCTGTAGAGAAAAGAATGGTGATCACGGTGATATAAAAATTGCATCAAACGGAGGCCGGGAAGGGCCTCATCGGAGGCAAAAATCGAGAAGGGGCGCGGCGACGCTGCTGGGCTCCGGCCGTGTATTTCGGCCGTTTGGCCGGGATTTTGGCTCCGATTTGGCCACAGGAGGAATCAGCGTGGAAAAATGAGTCGGGGGTACGAAATTTACCTCGATCGGCGGTCGGAAATTCCTCCGGTGCGGCGGCGGGTGGCGGCGGCCGGCTTCTGGTTCGTCTTCTCCGGCGAGCGGCAGGCGGCTAGGGTTTATGGTCTGGTGTGGGGGTTCTATTTATAACCCTTTTCCTTTTGATCTCAGCCGTCCATTTTGTTTTAATCTGGGCCGTCCGTTTTTGATTAAATCTGGGCCGTCCGTGCATTTAAATCTGGGTCGTCCGATCACACGCTTGATCTGGGCCGCCCGATCGCGCCTACGCGGATCGCCAATGTGGCCCTTTTTGGAACGACGTGGTCTTGCCACGTGGCAGGTCCCGGTTGGCCGGGACTGCTGACGTGGCTGCCGACGTGGCTTTTTTTTTTTTTTTTTTTTTTTTTTTTTTTTTTTCGGCCCCTTTACGGGCGCTACAATAACCATATGCTATATATTCTAAGTTTTTAACCTTACCATTTGCAATTCCATCTTTCACATTCTAGTTTATCTATTTCAGAATGATAATATCAACAACCATTCTATGCACATTCTATTTTCACATAGCTGCAATCCTTTAGTGTTTTCCACCACTCTATTTTCTAACTCAGCATATACCATTTTATATTGAATGTTAAACACATATTTAAATTGTAATAGTTCGAACTTTCATGTAGAGTCCTAACCGTACGCAAACCATATCATGATAAAATAATCTATAAGAATACTTCATGCAACAAATTTTAAAATAATAAAAAGTACATCCCTTACGTACTTAGCTCAAAATATCCAATATCCATGAGGCATGTCTAAACTCTAAAATAAGTACTCACTAAAAACGAAATTATTAACATTAAGTACTGTTCGAATTAAAATAAAAATTAAACGAACTTCGAGCAAGTCTTTCACTGTTTGGGAACGGGGTTTTAAATATCCTAATCTAAAAAAATGAATAATAAATAAGGTGAGCTTAATATGCTCAATAAGCATGTTAAGTACCAACAAATAATAGGATAATTTGTCTATGTTGGTAGAAAACATAAAACTACCGACAGAGATGGTTTAACACTTTCCTCTTTAATTTAGAAAGCACGTGGTATCTTACACCCAAATTCATTAACCAAATCTTATAAATCATTTTATTTAGTAAACATTCAAAATTCATTATTTGAGTATCATAACTTAAGTATAAATAGTTCAATAAATAGCATAATTTAGTATTTAGTATCACAATTTAGACAATAAGCAAATCAATATATATTAATTTAGTATTTCAGTATTATAAATGTTACACATGACTCTCTATTTATTCTTATCGATTTATATCCTATTAACAATAGTTTTATCGCAAGATGCCATTTCTGCCGGTATCAACGAGAGCAGTAAATATCCCCTCTATGATGTGAATACATTATAGTTCAGTTCATAGTTTACAGTTTACAATATACAATATTAAGTTTACAATTTCACAGTACTTATCAATTCATGATATCTGGCTAAAGTCGTATCCACGGGTAGGGTTCACCATAGTCACACGACAAAAGGATATAACACATCCACCCCTCGGTGATATGGGTTAAATGAGTTTTCCAAACCTTTTAATGTCTATTTATGTAACGACCCCCGAAATTAAAAGGAAATGTATATGTTTATTCTAAGTGCAGAAGCGAAATAAAATAGATTATGATTAACATCCCTTACAAATTAATCAAAACGTATTAAAGATATGAAAGAATAAACTAACTAAAGGAAATACTATGAATGAATACTATAAGGAAAACTAATAAATCTTTAGGCTTCTATTCGCCGTTTTCCTATAGAACTGGCTCGGGAACCAAGTCCTCCTGATCTGAAATGGTTAAGTAAGGAATGAGCTACACTAGCCCAGTAAAGATGTCACATTATCTTACTATCACAGAAGTAAAGATTGGTAGAAAATAAAAACGACCAATGGAGCATAAGTTATAACAAATCCATTTATCAATAATAAAACCCTTTACTATCCACTTACCTCGGTGAAATTCATGAAAACAACTTATGAAAACAATAACATTATAAACATCATAAGATCATGCACACTCTATAACATAACACATCTCATACTCTTGTATTTCAATCATCAGGCAACAAATTTCCTATTTTATAAGCCTACTAGTATCCGTGGGGATCCACAGGGATCTCTGCTACACGTTAACCATTCACCATAATTCCAGGGCTGTCTCCATACCCCGTCCGGTATGAGCGTCAAAACCATAAACCTCAATACCCCGTCCGGTATGAGGGTGAAGTGGGCCATACCCATACCCCGTCTGGTATGAGCACCAAAACATTTAAAGTCTCCATACCTCGTCCGATACGAGAGACCCTGTTCCAGGTAGGGTTCCTTATGGTCCCGGTCCGTCCACCATCTCCCAGGATATCTAGTGAGGCTGTCCATTTATCCATTTATAAATTCACATACCCTTTTTATTCTTCTTAATCTCAATTACCCAATCAACATGAATACGTAACCCAGTAACGCACACCAAACAAGGCAACACAACATCGGGTTCACAATAATTCAAACCATAATAGATTAAACAGTGATTTATGCATACGAAACCACAGAATAAAAAATCAAATACTATACTGCATTTAGACTGTAAAATACATCAAACAGGAACATACCGACAAATACATCAGGTTCGAGCTCCATTAGCAATCTTAATTAATTATACATATCTATTAATTCATAAAATACCATTTTATCATTTATTAAGCTTTAATGCCGTGATAGAAAATAGGGTGAGGGATCCTTACTTGTTTCGAAGTCTGAAATCGGGTTCTCACTGCGCCTACGGGTAGTTCCTGGATTCCCTGAATTTTTCTCTGGAAACTGAAACACACTTCCGGTACTTGCACATGTCCCCAAAAAACCCCAAATTAGACCCAGGGCCTATTCGGCCAATTTTGAAATTCTGACGACAGTGCCGCCGCTTGCGGCGGCGATCCGCTTTAGGCTGGCCGTTTCTAGCCATTTTCGACTGAATTCGGCCAAACTTGCATTGGTTCATGTGATAAAACACCCCTAGGGCCCTCAGTGGGATGAAAAAATTTAGAAAATTGAGACTTACCGGTGGCAGAGCTCTCGGGTGCGGCGGCTCTTCCGACGCGGGTCGCGGTTTGATGTTTTGCTCCAGTCAACCTGTAGAGAAAAGGACGGTGGTCACAGTGGTGTAAAAATTACATCGAACGGGAACTGAGAAGGGACTCATCGGAGGCAAAAACTAAGGGAACCTGCGACGGTGCCGCTAGGCTTCGGCGGTATTTTTCGGCCAATTGACCGGTGCTTTGGCTCCGATTTGGCCACAGGGAGGTTCAGCATCGAAAAACAAACCAAGGGGAGAAATTTTACCTCGTTTGGCAGTCAGAAAATCCTCCGGTGCGGCAGCGGGTGGTGGCAGTCGGTTCCTCCGGTGGCTGGGTCGTCTTCTCTGGCGAGGGGTCTAGCGGCTAGGGTTTGGATTTGGGTGTGGGTGAGGTTATTTATAATCTTTCCCTTTTAATCTGAGCCGTCCATCACGATTTTATCTGGGCCGTCCAATCGCGATTAAATTGGGAATAAATATGGGTCGTCCGTGCGTGATTCAATTTAGGCCGTCCGCACACGTGAGATCTGGGCTGTCCATGCGTGCTTTCGATTTGGGTCGTCTGTGCGCGCGGGAAAGGATCTGGGCTGTTTGATCGCGCGCACGGGGATTGCCCATGTGTCTCCGTCCTGCATGGCTTCCCACGTCAGCGTCCCTGCCACGCGGCGTGTCTTGGTTGGCCGGGGCTGCTGACTGGGCTGCTGACGTGGTGTAATTTTTTTAAATTATATTTTGATCCCCAGTTTTCGATTTTCTTTCCAAAAAATACCCCCATAATCCAAAATTTCACCCCTTTTTCCCAAAATCATTTTCAATTAAATCCCAAAAATAATTTTACTCCATTTTATCATTATTATTATTTTTATTTCTATTAAATTAAATTAAATTAAATTAAAACCTTATAAATTAATTATTAAAATAAAATAAAATAAAATAAAATTCAAATAATAATAAAATAAAAAGTTTTGGGAGTTATAACTCTCCCCCCTTAAAGAAATTTGGTCCCCCAAATTTGCCTCTTACTCTTGGTTGAACATATGTGGATACTGGGCTCTAAAGTCTGATTCTAGCTCCCAGGTAGCCTCCCTTGGCGAGTTGTTCTGCCACACTACCTTTACAAATGATATTTCCCAGTTGCGGAGTATTCTGCTCTTTCGGTCCGTGATACCGACTGGTACTTCCTCATAAGATAAGTCGTATTGGAGTGGAAGCGGTTCATGAGCCAAAACATGAGAGGGGTCTAGGTTGTACTTATGTAGCATGGATACATGGAACACATTGTGGACCATGGAGAGCTCTGGAGGCAGTGCTAGTCTATAGGCGGTAGTATCAATCCCGTCTAAGACTTCAAATGGTCCAATAAATCGGGGGGTTCAGTTTTTCCCTCATGCCAAACCTACTAATTCCCTTGAAAGGAGTGACCTTAAAGAACACCCAGTCGCCTTGTTCAAACGCTAAATCTCTCCTCTGAGTGTCCGCATAACTCTTCTACCTGCTCTGAGCCGTCTGAATGTTCTTTCTGATTTTAACTATTTTAGACGTGGTCTCCTCCACCAACTCCGGGCCGAACAATTTTCTGTCGCCCACTTCTTCCCAACAAATTGGCGATCTGTATGGGCGCCCATATAACGCCTCATACGGAGTCATGCCAATACTCGCTTGGTAGCTGTTGTTGTAGGCAAATTCTATCAGGGGTAGATGGTCGTCCCAATGGCCCCTAGAGTCAAGGACACAAGCTCGGAGCATATCCTCAAGTGTACGGATTGTCCTTTCTGACTGTCCATCAGTATGAGGATGGAAAGCAGTACTGAGAGACAGCTTTGTTCCCATTGCCTGTTGAAAGCTACTCAAAAACCGAGAAGTGAACCTGGGGTCCCTGTCGGATACCACTGTCACTGGAACTCCATGCAATCTGACTATTTTCCGGATACATATTCTTGCCAACTTGTCCAAGGGATCGGTTATCCTGATGGCTAAGAAGTGGGAAGAGTTAGTAAGCCGGTCAACAATTACCCAGATGACGTCATGTCCTGAACGTGCCTTGGGTAATCCCATTACGAAGTCCATGGTGATATGTTTCCACTTTCACTCCGAGATCGGTAAGGGCTGAAGTAACCCGCCTAGGCGTTGATGCTCTGCCTTGACCTGTTGGCATACCAAGCATTTAGATACAAAGTCAGCTATATCCCTCTTCATCCCATTCCACCAAAACTGGAGTCGTATACTTTGGTACATTTTGGTGCTTCTGGGATGCATGGAAAACTTCGACCTATGGGACTCTGTCATGATGTCTCTCTTTAACTCACTGTCGTCTGGGACACACACCCTGTCCTGGAACCGGAGTAACCCATCGGCAGAGATTCAAAATTCTGAACTCACTCCCTGTTCTGCATCATTCTTGCAGGCTACTAGGGCGGGGTCGACTGACTGAGCTTCCCTTATTCTCTATATTAACTCAGGCTGGACGGTCAGAAGGCCCAAACATGCGACTCTTTTTAGGTCCTGAAGCCGAACCTGTTGTGTGGCCCCAATTTGCCTGCATTCTGAAACCATCAAATGGGCTAAGATACCTGCACTTTTCCTGCTGAGAGCATCTACCACCACGTTGCCCCTTACCCGGATGATACAAGATATCACAATCATAGTCTTTAAGGAGTTCAATCCACCTTTTTTGATGCATGTTGAGATCCTTTTGAGTGAATATGTGTTTTAAACTCTTATGAACGGTATAGATCTGAAAGGTCTCTCCATATAAATAATGGCGTCAGGTTTTCAAGGCATGTATGATTGCAGTAAGTTCCAAGTCATGGGTGGGGTAATTCTTCTCATGATTCTTTAACTGTTTGGACCCATAGGCTATGACCTTCCCATGCTGCATTAGGACACAACCCAGGCCTAGATAGGAGGCATCACTATAAACTGTATATCCCCCCGATCCACTCGGTAAAGCCAGTATACTCCCCGGAGACATTGATGGATGAGGGCCGAAAGGCCAGGATATTCCAGTCGGGTCTCCGCCCAGAGATCAGGCAACACTTGGTAGTCCTGGAGCTCAAGACATATTCAGCAGTCCTAGCAAAGGCACAGATCGTGGAAAGAAGCTTCAGCACCCATCCTCAGCCAGGAGGGAGTTCCCGACCCTCAGCTTCGTTCTGCAGGCCAGCACCCGCGGCGCCTGTCCATCCAAACAAGAGGCCCAGACCAGCCATCCAGGCCCCTCCTCAGGCTCCAGGGGCAGCACGTGGGA
Source organism: Carica papaya (assembly GCF_054855325.1). Classification (NCBI taxonomy): domain Eukaryota; kingdom Viridiplantae; phylum Streptophyta; class Magnoliopsida; order Brassicales; family Caricaceae; genus Carica; species Carica papaya. Next base: position 12,300,316 of record NC_142314.1, read on the forward strand.
AGATCTGTCAACACTGTGGCAGAGATCACGGGGACCGACCCTGCTACCGCCTCAACAACACTTGTCAGATTTGTGGCAGTGCCCAGCATTATGCTAGAGAGTGCCTGAGGAACCAGAATCAAGGGAGGCCTCCTATCAAGGGCAGAGCTTACAACCTTACCCAGCAGGATACCGACACCGACCCGGATGTGGTACAGTGCAAGCCCAAGAAGGAAATTTGTATTCAAGAGATTCCTGTAGTCCGAGACTTCCCAGATGTGTTCCCAGACGAACTGCCCGATCTACCAGTGGACAGAGAAGTCGAGTTCACTATAGACCTACAGCCAGGTACCCAGCCCATCTCGGTTGCTTCTTACTGTATGAGCCGCATTGAGATGGAAGAGTTGAGGAAACAGATCACCGAATTGCAAGACAGTGGTTTTATTAGACACAGTGTGTCCCCTTGGGGTACCGGAGTAACTTTTGTAAGGAAGAAAGATGGAACGTTAAGACTGTGCATTGATTACAGAGGATTGAACAAGGTCACGATAAAAAATAAGTATCCCCTCCCCCGGATTGATGACCTCTTTGATCAGCTACAGGGTGCACAAGTCTTCTCTAAAATAGATCTACGATCAAGTTACCACCAGGTGAAGATAAGAACAGAAGACATCCCCAAGACGACCTTCCGAACTAGGTACGGACACTATGAGTTCCTGGTCATGCCATTCGGGCTAACCAGTGCCCCAACAATCTTTATGGATCTGATGAACAGGGTTTTCAAAGAGTTCTTGGATCAGTTTGTCATCGTGTTCATCGATGATATCTTAGTCTACTCAAAAAGCAGAGAAGAGCATGCTCACCATCTGGCCCAAATTTTGCAGGTCCTTAGAAACAAGAGGCTATATGCGAAGTTGAGTAAGTGTGGATTCTGGCTTGAGCAGACTGCCTTCCTAGGACACATCATATCGAAGGAAGGGGTATCAGTGAATCCTGAAAAGGTTGAAGCAGTACTTGGTTGGGAGAAACTGACATCAGTTAAAGAAATTCGTAACTTCCTGGGAATGGCAGGTTATTACCGCAGGTTCGTTGAAGGATTCTCCAGTCTAGCAGCTCCTCTAACCCGACTCACAAAGAAGAATGCCAAGTTCGGGTGGAATGAAGACTGCGAAAGAAGTTTTTCAAAATTAAAGAAGCGGCTGACCACTGCACCCATGCTAGCCTTACCGAGTGGATCGAGAGGATATATAGTTTATAGTGATGCCTCCTATCTGGGCCTGGGTTGTGTCCTGATGCAGCATGGAAAGGTTATAGCATACGGGTCCAGACAGTTAAAGAATCATGAGAAGAACTATCCCACCCATGACTTGGAACTTGCCGCAATCATTCATGCCTTAAAAACCTGGCGCCATTATTTGTACGGAGAGACCTTTCAGATCTATACCGATCACAAGAGTTTGAAACACATATTCACTCAAAAGGATCTCAACATGCGTCAGAGAAGGTGGATGGAACTCTTTAAGGACTATGATTGTGACATCTTATACCATCCGGGTAAGGGCAACGTGGTAGCAGATGCCCTCAGCAGGAAAAGTGCAGGTATCTTAGCCCATTTGATGGTTTCAGAATGCAGACCAATTGGGGCCACACAATAGTTTCGACTTCATGATCTGAAGAGAGTCACATGTTTAGGCCGCTTGATAGTCCAGCCCGAGTTAATTCAGAGAATAAGGGAAGCCCAGACAGTTGACCCTGCCCTGGTAGCCCGCAAGAAGGATGCAGAACAGGGAGGGAGCTCAGAATTCCGAATATCTGCCGATGGACTACTTCGTTTCCAAGACAGGGTGTGTGTCCCAGATGACAGTGAGTTAAAAAGGGACATCATGACGGAGTCCCATAGCTCGAAGTTTGCCATGCATCCAGGAAGCACCAAAATGTACCAGAGCATGCGACCCCGGTTTTGATGGCATGGGATGAAGAGAGACATAGCCGACTTTGTATCTAAATGTTTGGTATGTCAGCAGGTCAAGGCAGAGCATCAGTGCCCAGGTGGGTTTCTTCAGCCTTTGCCGATCCCAGAGTGGAAGTGGGAACATATCACCATGGACTTCGTATCGGGGCTACCCAAGGCGCGTTCAGGACACGATGCCATATGGGTAATCGTTGACCGACTTACCAAGTCTTCCCACTTCCTAGCCATTAGGATAACCGATTCATTTGACAAGTTGGCAAGGATGTATATCCGGGAGATAGTCAAATTGCATGGGGTTCCAGTAACAGTAGTGTCCGACAGGGATCCCAGGTTCACCTCTCGGTTTTGGAGTAGCTTCCAGCAAGCTATGGGAACAAAGCTGTCTCTTAGTACTGCTTTCCATCCCCAGACTGACAGACAATCAGAGAGGACAATTCGTACGCTTGAGGATATGCTCCGAGCTTGTGTCCTTGACTCCGGGGGCCATTGGGACGACCATCTACCCCTGATAGAGTTTGCCTACAACAACAGCTACCAAGCAAGCATCGGCATGGCTCCATATGAGGCGTTATATGGGCGCCCGTGCAGGTCACCGATTTGTTGGGAGGAAGTGGGCGATAGAAGATTTTTCGGCCCGGAGTTTGTAGAGGAGACCACGTCCAAGATAGTTAAAATCAAGAAAAACATCCAAACAGCTCAGAGTAGGCAGAAGAGTTATGCAGATATCCGGAGGAGAGACCTAGCGTTTGAGAAAGGCGACCGTGTGTTTCTTAAGGTCACTCCTTTCAAGGGAATTAGTAGGTTCGGAAGGAGGAGAAAATTAAACCCCCGATATATTAGACCCTTTGAAATCTTAGATAGGATTAGTACCGCTGCCTACAGACTAGCACTGCCTCCCGAGCTCTCTAGAGTCCACAACGTGTTTCACGTATCTATGCTACGTAAGTACAACCCGGACCCTTCTCATGTCTTGGCTCATGAACCACTTCCACTCCAAGAGGACTTGTCTTATGAAGAAGTACCGGTCGATATCACGGACCGAAAGAGCAGAATACTCCGCAACCGGAAAATATCATTTGTAAAGGTCGTGTGGCAGAACCACACGCCCAAGGAGGCTACTTGGGAGCTGGAATCAGAATTTAGAGCCCAGTATCCCCATTTGTTGGACCAAGAGTAAGAGGCAAATTTGGGAGACAAAATTTCTTTAAGGGAGGGAGAGTTGTAACACCCATTAATTTTATTATTATTACTATTATTATTATTATTAATTTTTAAATTATTTTATTTAGTTTATTTTGAAATTATCGAAATTTTATATTGATTTATTTAACTTAATTTAATTTAATTTAATAAAAATAAAAATAATAATAATGATAAAATTGGGTAAAAATATTATTTGGATTTAATTGAAATTGATTTTGGGAAAAATGGGTGAAAATTTGGATTCTGGGGGTATTTTTGAAAAGAAAATCAGAAATCGGGGGTCAAAACATACTTTAGAAAAATTGTGCCACGTCAGCAGCCACGTCAGCGGCCCGGTCAGCAGCCTCGGCCAACCAGGACGCGCCGTGTGGCAAGGACACACTGACCAGGGGACGGGCCACGGGGGCGATATGCGTGCGCGCGATCGGATGGCCAAGATCCGTTCCCGCGCGCACGGACGGCCCAGATTCAATCAGGCACGGACAGCTCAGATTGCATCGCGATGAACGGCCCAGATTTAATCCCAATTAAATCACAATCGAACGGTTCAGATTCAATCTTGATGGACGGTCAAGATTAAAAGGCGAAGGGTATAAATACCCCCACCCACACCTGACCAAAGAAACCCTAGCCGCTAGTGCTCGCCGGAGAAGAAGAACCAGTCGCCGGAGGAGCCGACTACCGCCACCCGCTGCCGTACCGGGGAAATTTTCGACCGCCGATCAAGGTAATTTTTTCCCCCTTGCTAGTTTTTCAACGCTGAGTCCGCCTATGGCCAAACCGGAGCCAAACCACCGGCCAAACGACTGGAAAACTCAGCTGAAATCTGGCGGCGCCGCCGCGCCCCTCCTCGGTTTTTGCCTCCGATGAGGCCCTTCCTGGCCTTCGTTCGATGCAAATTTTATACCACTGTGATCACCGTTCCTTTCTCTACAGGTTGATCGGAGCCAAATCACCAAAACACGATTCACGCCGGAGAGCCACCGCACCCGAGAGCACGGCCACCGGTAAGCTTTAGTTTTTCGTGATTTGTTGGCCCACCGAGGGCCCTAAGGTTGTTTTATCGCAGGGACCGATGCAAGTGTGGCCGAATTCGATCGGAAACGGCCGAAAACGGCCAACCCGAGGTGAATTACCGCCGCCCGTCACCGGAGCACGGTGGAGCCGCCGTGCCAGAATTGCGATATTGGCTGAAAGGGACTCTAGGTCTAATTTGGGATTTTTTGGGACACGTGCAGGTACCAGTAGTGCGTTTCAGCTCCCCGGGAAAACTCAGGAAAAATTAGGGACAGCCTGTAGGCGCACTGTAGAGCCGTATTCAGACCCCGAAACAAGTAAGGACCCCTCACCCTATTTCCTATCACGGTATTAAAGTTCAATAAAAAAATAAAACGGTATTTCATGAATCAATAGATGTGTGAAATTATTGAAGGTCGCTAATGGAGCCCGAGTCTGGTGTATTTGACGGTCAGTTGTGTTTGTCCTATTTTACAGTTTTAAATGCAGTATGATGTCTGATGTTCTCATTTCATAGTTTCGTGTGCATATATCACTATTTTATTGATTATGGGTTGAATGACTGAGAATCCGATGTTGTGGGTTGTCTTGTTTGGCATAAACTACTGGTTTGCATGTTTGTGTGTGATTTGATGATGGTGATTGAGGAAAAAAAAGAATAAAAGGTTACGTGAATTAATAAGTGGATAATGTGGACAGCCTGACTAGATATCCTGGGAGATGGTGGACGGACCGGGTCCGTAGGGAACCCTACCGGGAATGGAGTCTCACATACCGGATGGGGTATGGAGACCTTCTGTGTTTTGGCACCCATACCGGACGGGGTATGGGGACGGCCCGTTTCACCCTCATACCGGACGGGGTATTGAGGTTCATGGTTTTGGTGCCCATGCCGGACGGGGTATGGGGACGGCTCTGGAATCAGGTTATAAATGTTAAGGGTTCACGGGTAGCGGGACCCCTATGGATCCCCATGGATACTAGTAGGCTGGTAAATTAGGAAAGTATGTTGTGTAATAATTAAAATGCAAAGGCGTGGTAAGTATTATGTTATACAGTTCATATGATTTCATGATGATGATAATGTTATTGCTTTCGTATGTTGTTTTATGATGATAATGTTATTGCTTCCGTTTGTTGCTTTATGAACTTCACCGAGGTAAGTGGACAGTGAAGGATTTTATTATTGATAAAAGAATTTGTTATAAATTATGCTCCATTGGTCTTTTTGTGTTTTCTACCCACCTTTACCTCCGTGGCGATGAGATAGTGTGATGTCTTTACTGGGCTGGTGTAGCTCATTCCTTATTTAACCATTTCAGATCAGGAAGACATTGTTCCCGAGCCCGTTCCGCAGGAAGACGGCGAAGGGGACGCCTAAAGACTCCGTAGTTATATTTATAGTTTTTATTTTCGAGTTTCTCTTTTAGTTAGTTTGTTCTTTTATACTTTGAGCACGTTTTTGGTTTTAGTGTAAGGGATGTTAATCAAAATTTTTATTACGCTTCCGCATTTGACATTTTTAATACACATATTTCATTTTAAATTTCCGGGGCCGTTAGAGGATAGGGAGCAGTCGTCTGAGACTGGCAGAAAGAGTATTAACGGTTTTCTCTGACAGGTTTTGAGGGTGTCGATTTCCCTATCTAACTGAACTACTTGGCTATTGTAATTCACTGCAATATATAATCTCCAATGTCACTGGGTCGGGCATTGTCGAAGTGGACGCACAAATGGTAAAAAATGCTTTAACGACCAATGGGGAAGATTGTTCGAAGTTTAGATTCATTATTGAAGATTGAAGGACTCTGGTAACACTTTGAGCTAATGTATCCATAAGTTGGGTTCGAAGGCAAGCAACGGTAGCCCATAACATTGTGCAGATTGCTCATTCCCATTCTTGTTTGTATGTTTGGAAGAGTTTACCTCCCAATATTGTTGTAATGTTTTCCTAACTCTTAATGAATTGATTACTTAAAAAAAATGAAGACACTACACTTTTTGTTATTTATGAATTATTCTTATTTGATATATATATGTATACATACAGTTAGTGAAGTGCGCACTACACTAAGCCACATCATCAAGTAATATTGATTTTTTACACAATTAATTAAAAGATGCATTTAATTCATTAATTAGATGAACATATGTATCATTTTATGAAGTAAAGTAATATGAAATGAATATATATATATATAAAAGAATTTATATTTTTATTAATAGATAGAAAAATTGAATGTAAATAAGAATAGACATATTCTTACATGTATGAATATAAGAATATGAAACGAAATAAGTCAAACTAAAAAATTATAACAAAATTGGTTGTCAGTCCGTACTAGAATTGATCGGACTAGACCCACTCATACCATAAAAATGTTCAATTTAATGTTTTATAAAATTTGAATTTTTCCACCATAAAAATGTTCTATTGTCATGTTTAATTTACTTGCTTTATGCTTTCTTTGCTTATTTCTTAATGATATTAACAAAATTCAAAAAAACATAATTATCTAGTACATCTCACCCAAACATAAAACCAAGGATGGGATGGAGGCTTGGGAAATATACTTTACCATATTTATTTCTTCCTACCACACCTCAATATAAACTATCCAACATTTTTTTTAAGATTTTCTTACTTGAATTAATTACTTAATTCAAATAAAAAAAGTTTTGTTGTTATGTTAATTCAATTGAAGAAGATTTTGAATGTATAAATTAACAAATAAAAAAATGATCAATTAGGCTTCATTTGTTTTTGTTAGAAAAAATGAATAGATAGGCTAGCTGAATATAATAATTTGTTGAAATATGATAGGAAGAAGTAAGAGAGACTAATTGAGAAACTCAAGTTTTGATTTGTGGTTGATGCTAAAAGCCTTCAAGTACTTGAATATTTATAGGTAATAGTACTACTACTACTACTACTAATACTATTGCTACTGCTATTACTACTGCTAATTTTATTTTTGTTATTTTTTCTACTACTACTACTATAGTAGGTACTATTGATACTATTGTTACTGCCACTACTACTATTATTTTTACTACAGCTACTACTACTACCACCACTACTACAATAACTACTACTAATACAACTACTTCTACTGTTGTTACAGCTGTTACTACTACTGCTACTACTACTGTATTATATGTAACACCATAAAAAATTTTGTTTATTTTAATAGTATTATTAACTATTCAGTATTTTTTTTTAGATCTCCTTACTTGAATTAATCAATTAATTTAAATAAAAAAATAAAAGTTTTGTTGCCATATTAATTTAATTGAAGAAGAATTTGAATGTACAAATCAACTTACAAATGGCAAAATGATCAATTAGACTTGATTTATTTTGTTAGAAAAGATGAAGAATTAGACTAGCTGAATATAATAATTTGTTGAAATATGAGAGGAAGAAATAAGAGAGACTAATTGAGAAACTCATGTTTTGATCTGTGGTTGATGCTAAAAGCTTTTAAATACATGGGTATTTATATTACTAGTGCTAGTATTACTACTACTACTACTAATGCTACTTCTACTACTAATACTACTATTACTACTACTACTACTATTATTTCGATTTGTAACTACTACTGCTACTGCTACTACAATAGGTATTACTGTGCCACTGCTGCTATTACTACTACTGTTACTATTTCTACTATTGCTACTACTACTGCTGCTAATATTGTTATTGCTACTACTACTACTATTACTACTACTGTAATATATGTAACACCATCAAAATTTTAGTTTATTTTAATACTATTATTAACTATCCAACATTTGTTTTTCAAATTTCTTTAATTTAATTAATTAATTAATTTAAATAAAAAAAAGTTTTGTTATCATATTAATTCAATTGAAGAAGAATTTGAATGTAAAAATCAACCTACAAATGGAAAATAATCAATTAGGCTTGATTTATTTCTGTTAGAAAAAAATAAAGAGACAAGCTAGTTGAATATAATAATTTATTGAAATATGAGAGGAATAAATAAGACAGACTAATTAAGAAACTTAAGTTTTAATTTGTTGTTGATGCTAAAAGCCTTCAATTACATGGGTATTTATAGGTACTACTACTATTACTACTACTACTAAAAATGCTACTAATACTACTAATACTACTACTACTAATATTTTATTATATGTAATAACGCAAAAAATGTAGTTTATTTTAATAGTATTATTAACTGTCTAACATTTTTTTCAAATTTCCTTACTTGAATTAATTAATTAATTTAAATGAGAAAAAAAAGTTTGTTGTCATATTAATTCAATTGAAAAAGAATTTGAATGTACAAATCAACCTACAAATGGCAAAATCATCGATTAGGCTTGATTTCTTTTTGTTAGAAAAAATGAAGAGATAAGCTAGCTGAATATAATAATTTGTTGAAATATAAGAGGAAGAAGTAAAAGAGACTAATTGGGAAACTTAAGTTTTGATTTGTAGTTGATGCTAAAATCCTTCAAGTACATGAGTATTTAAAGGTATTGATACTACTACTATTAATACTACTGTTATTGATATTACTGTTATTCTTTTACTGCTACTACTGCTATAGCAAGTACTACTGCTATTGCTATTATTTCTACTACTGCTACTACTGCTAATACTGCTACTGCTACTGCTGCTATTGCTGCTGCAACTACTACTACTACCACTGTTATTACAACTACTGCTAATACTGTTATTGCTACTACTACTGCTGCTGCTATTACTTTTACTACTACTGCTACTGCCATTGTTACTACTATTACTATTTCTAGTACTGCTACTACCTATACTAGCACTGTTACTACTACTACTGCTAATATTGTTATTACTACTACTGCTACTGCTGCTACTACTACTGCTATTACTACTGCATTATATGTGACATCGCAAAAAATATAGTTTATTTTAATAGCATTATTAACTATCCAACATTTTTTTAACTTCTCTTACTTGAATTAATTAATTAATTTAAATGAGTAAAAAGAAGTTTGGTTGTCATCTTAATTCAATTGAAGAAGATTTTTAATGTATAAATCAACCTATAAATAGAAAAATGATCAATTAGGTGTCATTTGTTTTTGTTAGAAAAAATAAAGATATAGACTAGTTGAATATAATAATTTGATGAAATATGAGAGGAAGAACTAAGAGAGACTAATTGAGAAACTCAAGTTTTGATTTATGGTTGATGCTAAAATCTTTTAAGTACATGTGTATTTATAGGTAGTAGTACTACTACTACTATTACTATTACTACTAATATTATTACTGCTACTAATACTACTACTACTGTTATTACTACTGTTACTTTTACTGCTGTTATTACTGCAATTATTACTATAGCAGGTATTACTACTACTGTTACTTTTACTACTGTTATTACTATTACTATTACTACTACAGCAATTACTACTGCTACAGTTGCTAGGGCAACTATTGCTACTATTTTTACTACACTACTACTATTACTACTACAACATTATATGTAACACTATAAAAAAATTAGTTTATTTTAATAGTATTATTAACTATCAAGTTTTTTTTAGATTTTCTTACTTGAGTTAATTAATTAATTTAAATAAAGAAAAAAAAAGGTTTTGTTGCCATATTAATTTAATTGAAGAGAATTTGAATGTACAAATCAACCAGTTTTGATTTGTGATTGATACTAAAAGCTTTCAAGTACATGGCTATTTATAGGTACTACTAATACTAATACTACTGTTACTATTACTACTGTTACTTTTATTACAGCTACTACTGCTACTACTGCTACTGCCGCCACTGCTCCTATTGCTACTCTTGTTATAATTTCTACTACTGCTGCTAATATTGCTATTGCTACTACTGCTACTGTTGCTACTACTACTATCACTACCACTGCATTATATGTAACACCACAAAAAATTTAGTTTATTTTAATAATATTATTAATTATCCAGCATTTTTTTTAGATTTGTTTACTTGAATTAATTAATTAATTTAAATGAGAAAAAAAAGTTCGTTGTAATATTAATTCAATTGAAGAAGATTTTGAATGTATAAATCAATCTACAAATGGCAAAATGATCAATTAGGCTTCATTTATTTTTATTAGAAAAAATGAAGAGATAAGCTAGCTAAATATAATAATTTGTTGAAATATTAGAGGAGGAAGTAAGAGAGACTGATTGAGAAACTCAAGTTTTGATTTGTAGTTGATGCTCAAAACGATCAAGTACATGAGTATTTGTAGGTACTAGTACTACTACTATTACTAATGCTACTACTACTACTAATACTACTGCTACTACTATTACTATTATTACTTTTACTACTGTTATACTGCTGCTACTACTACAACAGGTACTACTGTTACTGTTATTATTTCTATTACTGCTATTACTATTATTTCTAGTACTACTACAACTGCTGCTAATACTACTACTGCTACTACCACTGCTACTACTGCTGCTATTACTACTACTACTAATACTACCACTGTTACTACTGCTACTGTCACAACTACTAATACTACTGCTAGTGCTATTACTATTGTTATTTCTACTACTGCTACTACTATTACTATTGCTACTACTGTTACTGTTGCTATTAATATTGTCATTACTATTGCATTATATGTAACACCATAAAAAATTTAGTTTATTTTAATAGTATTATTAATTATCCAACATTTTTTCATATTTATTTACTTTAATTAATTAATTAATTTAAATGAAGAAAAAAAGTTTTGTTATCATATTAATTCAATTAAAGAAGAATTTCAAAGTAAAAAGCAACCTACAAATGACAAAAATGATCAATTAGGCTTGATTTGTTTCTGTTAGAGAAAATGAAGAGATAGGCTAGCTGAATATACTAATTTTTTTAAATATGAAGGGAAGAAGTAAGAGAAACTAATTAAGAAACTCGAGTTTTGATTTGTGGTTGATGCTAAAAGCCTTCAAGTACATTGTTATTTATAGGTACTAGTACTAAAAGTAACAGATGCTACTACTACTGTAGCTGTTACTACTACTGCAGCTGCTAATGGTAATATTGCTGCTACCGCTACTATTGTTATTACTGCTACTACTGCTACTACTACAGCTATTAATACTACTACTAATATTGCTACTGCTACTGCTGTTACTCTTGCTACTACTACTACTGCTACTATTGATACTACTACTACTATTGTTACTACCACTGAAACTACTACTGATGCTACTACTGCTACTGCTAGTACTGTTTCTACTACTATTACATTGCATGTAACATCACAAAAATCTAGTTTATTTTAATAGTATTATTAATAATCTAGAATTTTTTTTAAAGATTTCCTTACTTGAATTAATTAATTAATTTAAGCGAAGAAAAAAAAAGTTTTGTTGTCATATTAATTCAATTGAAAAAAATTTTGAATGTACAAATTAACCTACAAATGACAAAATCATCAATTAAGCTTGATTTGTTTTTATTAGAAAAAGTAAAGAGATATGTTAGCTGAATATAACAATTTGTTGAAATATAAGAGGAAGAAGTAAGAGAGACTAATTGAGAAACTCAACCTTTGATTTGCAGTTGATGCTAAAAGCCTTCAAGTATATAGGTATTTATATGTAGTAGTTTATTTTACTAGTATTATTAATTATCCAGCATTTTTTTTTCAGATTTCCTTATTTGAATTAATTAAGAATTTATTTTTTATCATATTAATTCAATTAAAGAAGAATTTGAATGTACAAATCAACTTAAAAATAGAAAAATCATCAATTAGGCTTGATTTGTTTTTCTTAGAAAAATAAAGTGATATGCTAGTGAATATAATAATTTGTTGAAATATGAGAGGAAGAAGTAAGAGAGACTAATTGAGAAACTCAAGCTTTGATTTGTGGTTGATGCTAAAAACTTTCAAGTACATGGGTTTTTATAGGTACAAGTTTATTTTAATAATATTATTAATTATCCAGCATTTTTTTATAGATTTCCTTACTTGAATTAATTAGTTAATTTAAATGAGGAAAAAAAAAGTTTTGTTGTCATATTAATTCAATTGAAGAATAATTTAAATGTACAAATCAACCTACAAATAGCAAAATCATAAATTAGGCTGGATTTGTTTTTTTTAGAAAAAATGAAGAGATACGCTAACTTAATATAATAATTTGTTGAAATATGAGAGGAAGAAGTAAAAAGGACTAATTGAGAAACTCAAGCTTTGATTTGTGGTTGATACTAAAACCCTTCAAGTACATGTGTATTTATAGGTACTAGTACTCTAACTACTACTACTACTATTATCAATAATATTATTAATATTACAACTACTGTTACTGCTACTCTGCTACTACTGCTGTTATTACTACTATTGGTACAGCTACTACTACTGCTACACTCATACTGTTGCTACTTCTACTACTGCTAATATTGTTATTACTACTACTGCTACTACGACTACTATTGCTGCTGCTGCTGCTATTGTTACTGCTAATATTGCTACTGTTAATATTGCTACTGCTGCTATTAGTGCTACTATTACTAATATTGCTACTACTACTACTGCAACCGCTACTGCTACTGCTACTACTACTATTACTACTTATTCTTCTTATTCTTCTTGTTCTTTTCTTTTGCTGCATTTTAGAGTGCAACTAGGTAAGCGCTCCTCTTACAGCTACAAGCCTGGTCCATTTATTTTTTGTCTTCTTCAATTTTTTGCATATTATTATTTTTCTGTACAACCTAATTTTTTTGCTTCTTGTTGTTGATTTTTAATAATAAGTTGTTAAGTATTATTTTATTTTTTAATAATAAATAAACTAATTAATCTTTATTAATAATTAATTAATTCATGAAAATAGTAGATTATTCAATTTGATAAATATTTTGATATTCTTTAGAATTATAATATTTAGGATGTTTCCAAATAGAAAGACCACCAATTTCTTTCTAGTAACCTAATCAAATAGCAAACCAAAAAGTAGTTTTATAACTTTTATTTATAAAATGTATTGATGTGTATTTGTGTTTCTATTATAAAATTTATATATTTATGAAATAAGCAAATGTATTGATGTATATATGTGTTTCTATTATAAAGTTTATATATTATGAAATAAGTAAAGTAAAATAAAACAATTGACTCCTTCATAAAAGGCAAAATATTTTCTGAAACAAATTACTTCAAAAATAATTAATTTCATTATTTGTTTATTATTAACTAATTATAATCTTGTGAATTTAAATTTACACAAATTTAAAAATAAAAAAAATATTTTAAAATCATGCATCACTCCATATAGTGTAATGACCCAGCCCGGAAACCCATATACAAGTGCTCATAAACTTGCATATCAAGAAAATATATATATCAAATAAATAAAATTTGAGAAGATCCAAAATATGTGTTCATACATTCATATAGTTCCGAAATCCTACCAACTGAATGTATAAATTTTTATTATCTATCCTACTGCCTCTTGCTGTTGTTTTTTTCTTCTCTTTTTCAGAAGCATTGTTCTTGTATTCCTATTCGCCATATGAACCTCTATTTAATCTCACTCCTAAACAGCTTTAGTTTTCCCTTTTCTTGTTTTCTCCATGCTTCATGACCTAGGTTGATTTGATCGGGATCACCCTCCCATTTTATTTGATTTGGAAAAATAATATTAAATAATAGGATGAGCATAAATCGCTTAGTAAGCCCAGATAAGCACCTTAAGGAATCATAATCTGCATTACAGTGCAGTAACTCATTCACCCTCGTGGGTGTTTTCCTCAACTCAAATCACTTACCTGTAATTTTCTCTTATCCTGTAACGCCCCGCAACCTCTAATAGTCAAGGCATCCTATTTTAAATTACCAGTAATACATACTTCTCAAATTCATCATCATCTAATTCAACACAGTCAAAATATTCCTTAGCTTCTTATCAACATACGCTATACCATAGTGAATAATAAAGATGTTCTTATATGTGTGTTAATTTTAACTATTATGTCCATATGAGTATAATGGTTAAAATCTCACTTATTCTCTTCTTGTATCCCCTAATATTGGATTCCACTGATGGTGAATCCTATCTTGATTCTTGCTTCACTGCGTCTGTAAATAAACAGGAATGAGCCTACACATGCCCATGAAGTTAAATTTAAATTTAAACAATGTATTGAGATCAATAAAATTCCTAAATCAGAGTCGCCCTCAACTCTCTATCTCACTCTAGATAGTCCTCTTTTTCCCTCTAAAGGAAAATTCTAGATATCTTAGACTCTCCCGAAAGCTCACAGGTACAAATAGCCCATTATCCATTTTCCTGACTTGTCCCCAATAATCTTTCTACTCTTTGTCATCACTCTCCCACTCAAATAGCCCACTTATGCAACACATTTAATAACCTACAGTAGGATAATGTATTCCATAGTAAATAAAATCAGTAGATAATATGACAAGGAAATGATGTAAAATCCAACCCATATTTGGCCACTCATACACATACAACTTTTAACACAACATACAACTTACAAATGCAATACATAATTGTTAATAATACAGCCTATGAGGTACACCATTTTCACACACTTTTTGGCCACCAGCTGACCACACACCCATACAAAGTTGATCCACACACCAGAAACAACAACCCATGTTTCCTTAGGAAGGTTTTTGGTTTAACACCACAGTCCCCTAGAAGGCTATCTAATTCCTCTCCCTTTATCTGCCTTGTAACCATTTCCATTTATTCCCATATTTCTCCATCCATTCTCTTCCTCAAACTCCCATCATTTATTCACAATTCTGTTTCTAAATCATTACAAACAAAACTTACATTATGTTATTTCCTCCCCTAAGCTCTCCCTTACAATAGGCCCTGATTTCCCATCTATTTTATTTCTCTAGTGTTCATTCATACTTTTTTCATTTTTTTATCCTTAAATTAATTTACATTCTGCTAGCCCTCTCTCTTTAGCAGATCTGATTTACTTTTAGCCATTCATCCTATTTTTCAGTTTTTAAGACCCTAATTGATTTTCTCCAAAATTTCAGCTTTCTATCATGAAAACCCTTTCACCCTTGATTCTCTTACCTTGTTGTTGCATCATCACATATCTATATACACTTTCAGGTTTAGCCATTTATGATGCACAATCTAACATTCTACTAAAAGTTCAAATATCTTCCCTTTTATTTTTTTACCCCAATCATGCATACTTCCTCCGATATAAGGAATTTAAAAATATAAATCTCAATTTTGGTGTTTAAAACCCAAATTTGTCTTACCTCCTTTCATCGCGTGGATGTTTACTTGCAATGTCGGTTCTCTGTCAAGTCCTCCTTGGCGACGCCATAACGCAATGCCATCAGTTCCTCTTTATATCTTCGTACTCTTTTTGCCCATTCTTCTCTCGATTAGGCTAGCTATTTTAAGATCCTACTTCCTCTCTAAAATCTCATACTCATTCGGCTTGCTCTCCTCTAAGTCAGTCTCACTATCTCTCTCTCGCAATCGACCCTCCCTTTTCTGTTAGGGTCCCCCCCCCAAATGGCTGAGAAGAAGAAGTTTTTATAAGGGTTATGAGGACTGTTCGATGTCAAGGGTAGATCTGCATCGTTGGTTTTATTTCTTTTTTTTTTTAATTCCCAAATTTCCCTTCTTTTTTGAAATCCTTACTAACTAGCCCCTATATC
The DNA here is from genome assembly GCF_054855325.1 of Carica papaya. NCBI lineage: Eukaryota > Viridiplantae > Streptophyta > Magnoliopsida > Brassicales > Caricaceae > Carica > Carica papaya. Next base: position 12,316,174 of record NC_142314.1, read on the forward strand.
ATCTCCATATTGCACCTATTTTTTTAAACCTTTGAGGTTTGGTCCTTCTTTTCATCTTTTATAGTATTTTAAAATTTTGTTTCTATTACATCTTTCCAATATACTTTGAGGGTCGCTATTTGATTTTTGGGATGTTACATATCCTCATCCTGCAAGTTTCTTTTAAACACTTTCAAGACATTTAATTATGAATTAGATTATGCACATTTAACAAAATGATCCACATTTAAATTACTTACCTCTTTACCCATTCTGCAAAACTATACTCATTTACCTGTACTATTATGTTTCATCCATTCTAGAATTTAGATATATGCAACAATTTTTCTAGCAAGTTAGAACATTATAACAAGACATACATATCACTAAGATCATTCAACACAACCACTGAACTTACCTAATTATATTTCAAAATTTCATTCTCATCATTACACCTCTTTTATATATGTTTTCTTAATTTCTTTCCCACCAGATATCACACTCGACTCCACAAGCCCTTCTCTTATTATTCTTCCGTATATGTGTTTGGTTTGTTAGGTTTTTATCTCCAATTTACTTTCAGAATTTATTTGGTTGAATGTGCCTACCGGAATCCCTTCTCCCACTCTTGGTCACTACCTATCTTTTCCTCAATGACTCCTGTGTACTTCCAGATTTTTCTTTTCCTCTTTTTTTTTTTCTTATTTTTCTCTCTTGAACCGTTACTTGATGAAACTCACCTCATTATCTTAGCCATATCTCACAAGATTTATGCACGGAATATTCGAACAACCAACACATCTGAGTCCTCTTCTTCAAACACTAACACACCCATATTTAACATTTATTTCAAAGATAAGGATATACACATGTATGTACACCCATTTGTAAATTCATATGATGTTATACCTTATTTGCTTTTCTAGATTTCCATTCTAAATCTTCCTCATGCGATTTAAATGAATTAACATGCACTTTAAACTCAAATTCAAATCGAAAAGGGTTGAAAGGATCTTACCTCTTGCTCCCAGCAACAATGTTGATTTGATTGTTGTTTCCCTCATTCGCTCTTCTTTCTCTTTGCCTTCCTCGCCATCCATCGACAGCCTCTCTCTCTCTCTTACACCCTGTTTAGATAAATTTTAGCAATGGTTAATTAATGTATGGTAATAGTAGTGATTAGAAGGCATTGGCACAAGATGAGAATGGCAAAATTTTTTTATATTTGGATGATAGGATGATATGGTTATATTTTTGGTTAAATTACAAATTTACCCATACCTATTATATGTAATAGTAAATGGTATATAAGAAGTATGTAATAAAAAAATAAATTATTTACCAATATAATTACATTTGTATTTAAATAAATAATTATTACACATAATCAAATTAAATTTTTCTATTTAATAAAATAAATAACAATTTGTGAGGATAAAAATAGAATTAAGTATATTATATTGGGGTATAAGGGGAAAAAAAGGAACCTGTCGATCACATACCATTGATTCGATGGTTTTAAAATTTATCCCAAATTTACCGGTTAAATATCGTTTGCTAGCATTAAAAGTTGAAACAAACATGATTTTCTCACACCTGTGGAGTACCATACATTAAAATTCTATCATTCATCACGATCTAAATAGGGTGTTAGGGTTTCTTCCTTTTTTGTGTAGAAACAATGCCTTTTATATAGTAGCTGAAATTAAATCATAGTCTTCCATTACGAAATGAGATCTGGACCATTGATCTCTTATTTCCTTTCAAAATTTTCAAATTTCTTCCCCCTTTTTTTATTGGGATGATACACACATACTTGAATTTGAGATGGAAATATAGAAATATATATAATTGTAAATCGTTGAACTTTTCTAGGTTTTTTTTTAATCTTTTCTTATGTCATCTGAAAAGCTAATTTAAGCTTGACCCAAACATTTGCTTCAAATTAGCCCCTAACAAAAAAGCCCAACATAGGTGGATCATATTTTGTCCACTATCTATATAATTTTTTTCATATATTAATGTAATATTATATATGAGTCACACAATAAATATTTTAATAAATAAATTGTACTATTTTTATAAATTTTAAATTTAATTATTTAAATAAATTTTTAATTGTAATAAGAATTTTAATTAAACAATTAATTTACTTAAATATTAAAATATTACAAAATTAATAGAAATCTTCATATATAATTCTAAATCTCCTAATGTATGTCATAGATCTTCTTTTTATTTTAAATATATTATCTTCAAAAATAAATGAATCTATTTTGCATATTCAAATTTATTTGAAATCTTTCTTTACCTTTATCGATACTTAAAGTTTTTGGATTTTTTATTTAAATTATTTTAAATCCTCATATCTATCTATTTTTATCTGTTTAATCATTTAAAAAATTAAAAAAATTTAATAGAATACACAATTACTAGTACAAAAAAAAAAGAATCAAAATTTGAATAATAAAAATATTATTTTGTCCTTAATGTAATATTTACATTGTGAAAAAGACCGATAAAACCTTAATTATCAACCATATAATAAAATTGAAATAATATAATTAACTCAAAAAAAAATTCCAAATACAATATCTTCAAGAAACATAAAAAAAATAAATTTTATTTACAAATATATAATAATGTACATGATTAATTAATAAAGAAATGAAGAAAAAAGAGATAAAAGACAAGTTAGCAAATGATCCTTCAAAATTATAATTAGCAACTCATTGAACAATATTTATAATAGTAATATTGGGTATTTTCCTTTTTAATTGCATTATTAATTTTTTATGGTGCTTTTGTTTCCTTGCAAAATTATTTAATATTTTACATAATTTTTCTAAAATAAATTAAAATTTAAATGATTCAGTAATTAGCTGCTAATTCTGATTATATATAATTTTGTAAATATAATTAAATAATAAATAATTAATTATTTAAATAATAGCTTGGAGGGGCCTTTAACTACTTTAATAAGATCCAAACTTAAATTTTTATTGTAACATTTTATTGAGAATTTTTTTTCAATATCAAAATAAATTTTAAATAATAAAAATTAACAAGCAAGTTATTAATAATATATAATGTTAAATCTTTTAATGTTTGTAAAATTTAGATTAATTTTCTCAAAAAAATATGTTACCTACATTAATTTTTTGTCTCTTCTTCAAGTTTTTGCTTTAAATTCTGTCATTATTTCATTGCTTGTTTAGATATTATTCTATTTTAAAAAATATTTTCAATTACATTTCTAAGGAATTCTATTCGTAAAGGTACTTTGGCAACACCAAGCCACTGAGCAATTCATCTGGAAACTAGAAGATGAAATGAAACCTAAGTTCAATTTAGAGGACCAAATTCCTTTTCAAGGAGGAGAGAATGTAATAGCTTAGATTTTTTGAATTCTAGTTTCACGCATTTATATGGTTGATTAATTGTGTATATGTATCTAGGAAGATGTAGTAAGGATAAGAACTAGGTTTAATGATAAATAGGAAGGAAATAGTAAAATTAGGTTAAGGAAAATCCCTTAATAGTGAGAATATTCCCTCAAAGGGGAAATCATTCGGCCAAAAAATATTTCTCAATGCTGAAATGACATCTTAAGAAGATGTAAAACATTCCAAGACTATGAGAAAATTATTCGAGGTGAAATTCAAAAGAGAACGGGAAGTTAGGTTACATATAAAAACCCTAATTCCTGAATAATGGGAGAGAATGATCTTTTATGATTAAACATTTTCTGAGACAAAAATACATAGAATTTGAAGCCCAAATTTGGTAGGAGGCAAGCTAAGACATGAAAGAAGAGAGATGTTAAAAAAAAATTTTGTAGACGAAAATTTGGGATAAAATTAAGGAAAATCGATAGACATATAGAGAAGTTTATAACGGCTTTCTATTTAGGGCTTATGGGCTTAGGTGGGCCTAAAGGAGTCTAATGGGCTCTATTTCAACTCAATTTTGGAGTTAAATGGAGAAAATGATGGGTAAGGATGAGGAAGCAAATGGAAGATTATGGAAGAATCTAGAATAAGAATTAAATAACATGATGAAAGATGATAACTTTTTAGATGAAGCGATATCATGAAAAGTAATAACTTTTAGATAAAATTACATAACGAAATGTGGCAACTTTTTGATGAAGTTGAATAATGGAAGGGTGGGAACTTTTCTCTCGTGGCTCCCAAGTCCTATAAATAGAAGATGGGGGAATGAAGGAGAGACATTATGGATGAGAGAAAAATAGTGAGCAGCATAGAGATGATGGAAGAAGAAGGAGTATGAAGTGTATGATTTTTTTAAAGTATTGTGAGGATTATAGATAAAAACCTTGGAGAAACTCTCATTGCATGCTCTAATTATGACAAACGAAGTGAAGAACAAACAAAAAATTAAGTGCTAATGGGTTATATATACATATATATAGTAATAATATATTAAACAGATCAAACATATAGAAGAAAAAATGAGATAGTGTTGCTACACATTGGAGCTTATAGTAGAAAGTCAGTAAAGAAGGTTACTGTTGTTTCTATACTAAAAATTTTTGGTGTAAACCATGTTTAGCTTTGTAATGGAAGCTATATTTTAGAGAATGATGAGATAGTTATTATTGATAGTTTACAGAGGTTTCTTGGGTCTCTTGGGATAAGTTATTCCCATAGTTTTAATCATAACGATCTCTTTTTTACAAATCAAATTTTTTTGAATAAGAGCTACAAAATGACGTATAAAATGAGAGGATACTTTAAAGTGATTCTGTAGTAACTGAAGCAAAAAAAGGGGGGAAAACGACGCCGTTTTCAAGAGGGGAAAACAACATTGTTCTGAAGAGGGGAAAATGACGTCGTTTTGAAAGGGAGAAAACGACATCGTTTTGAGGAAGCTGGTGGGATATAAATAGGGGACAGGGAAGGAAAGAAAAAGAGAAGAGGAAAAAAAAGAAAGAAAAGAGAAACAGAGAAGGAAGAGAGCGGGAAGGAGAAAGAAGAGAGGAAGAACGGTTCCAGAAAGAGAGAGAAGGGAATCAGAGCAAAGAAGAGTGAGACGGGAGAGAGAAGGAGACCGCAGATGGTGATAGCGCGATCGACAGGAGGAAGGAAGATGGAAATAGGAGGCACGGTAAAGATTCAATTTCATGTGTGGATTTAGGATTGAAATGCTGATGAGAGATTTGGCTTGGTTAGAGGTGTACTGTTTATTTGTGAGTGCATATGGAGGTGGCGGTGTACGGAGGAAGTCGTATAGGGAGTGAGTGTGCGGTGTGAGTGAGGTATGTGGAAGGAAGTAGGTTCGCGTGAGCACTGCGGGAGGAGAGAGAAGGAGGATGGCAGTGTGAGTGAGGTCTGAGAGAGAGGTAGGGATGCGGAGTGAGTGGAGGCAGGGAAAGAGAAGGGTTTGTGGTGTGAATGAGGTGTGTGAGAGAGAGCCGGTCTGTGTGAGCATCGCAGGAGGAGAGAGAATGAGGATGGTAGTGGGAGTGAGGTCCGAGAGAGAGGTAGGGATGCGGAGTGAGTGAAGGCTGAGAGAGAGAAGGATTTACGATGTGAGTGAGGTATATGAGGGAGAGGAGTGTGATTGTTAGGGGCCTTGCGAGAGAGAGTAGGTTCGGGGAACACCGAGGGAGGAGAGAGAAGGAGTAGGTGGAGTGAGTGAAGTCGGTAATGGAGTGGGTGTGCAGTGTGAGTGAGGTTCGTGAGGGAGAGGAGTGTGATTGTTGGGGCTTTGTGAGAGAGTAGGATCGTGTGAGCACCAAGGGGGAGAGAGAGAAGGAGTAGGCAGTGTGAGTGAAGTCTGTGATGGAGAGGGAATGCAGTGTGAGTGAGGTTCGTGACTAGGAGGAGTGTGGTTGTTGAGATTGGTGTGAGAGAGCAGAATTGTGTAGGCATGCCCGTAGGAGACCGCGGAAGGAGAGAGAAGGAGGAACGCGGTGTGAGTGGGAACCCTTAAAGTGTGCCGCAGGAAGAGGGAGAACGAGGAGCAGTGGGAGGTTGGGATTAGTGCAAGCAGAAGAAAGGAAAACGGGGTTTGGAGTAGAGGTATGTTGGGAAATTAAAGAGTAGGAAAGGGAGACCTGTGGAGCGTGCATGGTGGAAATTACATATAGGTTGTTGTGTCTTAGTGGTCGACAAGGGGAATTTGTAGTTGTGTGTATGTTAAATATCACTGGATACACTATAGGGGGAATGACGACATTGGTGGTTACGAGTAGAGAGAGTAGGTTGGCCACCAATAGTGGTGTTAGTCGGGAGATCCCAACGGACAGGGGGCTAAGTTGCCGATATTGGTGACGGGAGAGAATGATAACTGTGTGTGTGTGTGGCCCATTAGAGGTCGAGAGGTGGCTAATGGTCGCCGATGTTGGTGACAGGAGAGAACGATGACTGTGTGTGTGTGGCCCATTAGAGGTCGAGAGGTGGCTAATGGTGCCGATGTTGGTGACGGGAGAGAATGATCATTGTGTGTGTGTGTGGCCCATTAGGGGTCGGTAGGTGGATGATGGTCGCTGATGTTGGTGACGAGAGTGAATGATAATGGTGTGCGTGCGTGGCCTGGTAGGGTTCGAGAGGCGGATGGTGGTCGCCGATGTTGGTGACGAGAGTGAATGATAATGGTGTGTGTGCGTGGCCTGGTAGAGGTCGAGAGGCGGATGGTGGTCGCCGATTCTGGTGGTGGGTGACAATGTTGGTACGCTTGGGGTGGCGTTGGGGGATGGTCACCCTTGATAGGTATGATCGTTGAGATGTCGGGGGTTAGTTTTAGCCCTGAGTTGTCTTATGGTGATAGTAAGTTGGGGCTTGGGTTAAGTAATGAAATATTGGTGGAAGTATGAGGTTTTATGTTATTGCATCCCATACCTGTAACTTGATCCTTACTGTACTGAATTATATGGACTCACTCTTTATTCTTTACAGATGATGTAGGAATGGAGTCCGGATCGAACTTGCTGGTATCCGAACCTAGTGTATAGAGCGACAGGATAACGATTTTCCTTTCTTTTGATAGAATTGAGTGTGTAAAAGTTGGTAGTAATGTAGATAGTGAGTATAGTTGTATTGTATGCGATGTCTCGTTCATGATTGTAGGGTTATCTTGACCTTGAATATGAAATCGTGATAGTGTTTCTATGTGCATGACTGATTTGATTATGGAATTGGTTGTTTTAATCACGCAATTAGAAGTGAAAAGAGGAAAAAGGAAAAAAAAAACAGAGGCGTTACAGATTCCCTCTTAAATAATAAGTTCAAAATTATCAAAGTTCTCTTCATCCGAAAGTATCAATGAACCATCAAGAGAGGAACAAATTAAAGAGAGAATCGTGAAAAGCTTCTTATAAAGTTTTAATTTGTAGGTTCAACCAAAATTTGTGGTTAAATTATTTCCTTGTAAACTTGATATCTATGAATCACTTGTAAGAAAGAACTTATGAGCCTAGTAGGAATAAGTTTAGAGATTGTATTTAAAGTATTAAAAAGGTGTTATTCTAAGTTTGATTAGAGCCTTAGTATAGAAAAATTGTTCCATCTAAGCTAATAAAAATATAGTAAGTAGTTTTTATATAAGCCATTAAAAATGTAGTTTTTTTACTTTTATCTTAGCAATTGAAAAAGTGATAAAAGACCATTTTTGAGAAAGAAAGTAAATCTAATATAACTCGACAATGGTATCAATAATTACTTTATGTTTGAGCCATAAATAGGGCATTTCTTTACCATTGATGATACCAAATGTAACGACTCCAGAAATTAAAAGGAAATATATATATTTATTCTAAGTGCAGAAGTGAAATAAAATAGATTATGATTAACATCCCTTACACAATAATCAAAACGTATTAAAGATATGAAAGAATAAACTAACTAAAGGAAATACTATGAATGAATACTATAAGAAAAATTAATAAATTCTTAGGCTTTTACTCACTGTCTTCCTGCGGAACGGGCTCGGGAACCAAGCCCTCCTAATCTAAAATGGTTAAGTAAGGAATGAGCTACACTACCCCAGTAAAGATGTCACACTATCTCACTGTCACAGTAGTAAAAGTTGGTATAAAACAAAAACGACCAATGGAGCATAATTTATAACAAATTCATTTATCAATAATAAAACTCTTTACTGTCCACTTACCTCGGTGAGATTCATGAAAACAACTTATGAAAACAATAACATTATAAACATCATAAGATCATGCACACTCTGTAACATAACACATATCATACTTTTGTATTTCAATCATCAGGCAACAAATTTCCTCTTTTATCAGCCTACTAGTATCCATTGGGATCCATAGGGGTCCCTGCTACACATGAACCACATAAAACATATCATAAATCCGTATTCATTAACAATAACTAATTATCACCGTTTCTCATTTTTACCAGCCTACTAATATTCGTGGGGATCCATAGGGGTGTCCCTGCTACACGTGAACCCTTCTTCTTAACAGTCTTAATTCCAGGGCCGTCCCCATACCCTGTCCGGTTATGAGCGCCAAAATATTTAAAGTCTCCATACCCCGTCCGATATGAGAGACCACATTCTCGGTAGGGTTCCCTATGGACTTGGTCCGTCCACCATCTCCCAGGATATCTAGTGAGGCTGTCGACTTATCCATTTATAAATTCACATACCCTTTTTATTTTTCTTAGTCTCAATTACCCAATCAACATGAATACGTAAACTAGTAACGCATACCAAACAAGACAACACAACATCGGGTTCACAATAATTCAAACCATAATAGATTAAACAGTGATTCATGCATACGAAACCACAGAATAAACAATCAAATACTATACTGCATTTAGACTGTAAAATATATCAAACAGGAACAGACCGACAAATACATCAGGTTCGGGCTCCATTAGCAATCTTAATTAATTACACATCTATTAATTCATAAAATACCGTTTTATCATTTATTAAGCTTTAATACCGTGATAGGAAATAGGGTGAAGGATCCTTACTTGTTTCGAAGTCTGAAATCGGGTTCTCACTGCGCCTACGGGCAGTCCCTAGATTCCCTGAATTTTTTTTTCGGAAACTGAAACACACTTCCAGTACCTGCACATGTCCCCAAAAACCCCAAATCAGACCCACAGCCTATTCGGCCAATTTTAAAATTTTGGCACGGCGGCGATTCGCCTCGGGTTGGCCGTTTCTTGCCCTTTTTTGCCAAATTTGGCCAAACTTGCATTGGTTCCTGTGATAAAACACCCTTAGGGCCCTCGATGGGCAAAAAAAAATCCAAAAAACTGAGACTTACCGATGACGGAGCTCTCGGGTGCGGCGGCTTCTCCGGTGCGAGTCGCGGTTTGGTGTTTTGCTCTAGTCAACCTGTAGAGGAAAAGATGGTGGTCACACTGGTGTAAAAATTACATCGAACAGGAATCGGGAAGGGCCTCATCGGAGGCAAAAATCGAGAAAATCCACGGTGGTGCTGCTAGCCTTTGGCGGTGTTTTCTGGCTAATTGGTTGGTGGTTTGGCTCCGATTTGGCCATAGGTGGGTTCAGCATCGAAAATTGAGCCAAGAGGAGAAAGTTTACCTTGTTTGACGGCCGAAAGGTGCTCTGGTGCAGCGGCGGGTGGCGGCGGTCGGTTCCTCCAGTGGCTGGATTGTCTTCTCCGGCGAGGGTTCTGGCGGCTAGGGTTTGGGGTTAGGTGTGGATGAGGTTATTTATAACATTCTCCTTTTAATCTGATCCGTCCATCACGTTTTAATCTGGGCCATCCGTGTGTGATTCAATCTGGACCGTTCGCACGCGTGAAATCTGGGCCGTCCGATCTCGTGCACGTGGATCGCCCATGTGGCTCTGTCCCGCGTCAGCGTCCCCGCCACGCGGCGTGTCTTGGTTGGCCGGTGCTGCTGACCGGCTGCTGACGTGGCTGCTGACGTGGCACAATTTTTCTAAATTGCGTTTTGACCTCCGATTTTCGATTTTTTTTTCAAAAATACCCCCATTTCTATTAAATTAAATTAAATTAAAAACCTAATAAATTAATTATTAAAATAAAATAAAATCAAAATAATTCCGATAATAATAAAAATAAAAATTTGGGTGTTACACCAAAAGTTCTAGAAAATTCATAAAACTAATTTCATTTATATCCAGAAAATGTCGTTCTCTCTCATCTCTTCCGCTCAATTCCTCTCAAATGGGAGGACTTGGGTTTATAATTTATTTACATATCTTAAACATAAGTCGTACGATCAGTTTCAATGAAGATCAAACCGTTGGATTGATCGGGGCCATTTTTGTCTTTGTATGTGCGAAAATAACCGTTCCATTTTGCCCCTTTGAACTGTATCCATATAATCTGTGGTTTCACTAATGGCTTTTTGGTCTTTTCATATTTCCTTAAATTTTGGCTGTTAGATCATTTTAGGCAAGATGCAATCTGGACCGTCCATTTGATTTTTAGTCATGAAAAGATTTGGGTCATTCAATTAGATGATATGTGCGCGAATGGGTTTTGGTCATTCAATCTAGCCCACAAACGACAGGGGTGAACCTTGCTTCAGATATTACTTATTTTTTCTTCCTTGAAGAGGGCTCTAATGCTTTTCCACAAAAATAGTCTTATTCAACTACAGTAATTTTTCTATAACAGGGACCTGAATCACATTAGGAAAATAGCCCCAGAAAATGATATAACCATAAATGAACTTCAGTAAAGTAGTCATTAAACCACTATTATGACAACTCTATCCATGGTAGGCAAGAAACTTGCCACTACGGACTCATATTTTTCCTATTTCTAGTGAATATCTTGTATATATGTATTCATATATACACAGACACACACACACATGCCAAGCAATCTTTATTATGTAGTATATATGTGCTTCTGTGTGTGTGTGCATATATAAATATGATCATGTATGTTTATACGATTATATTCTTATAGATTATTCTTGTATATAATTTGTCCTGCTCAGTTATATATTTGTGGTTTTTGTACGTTTAACTTGTTGCTTCATGGGGCTTCTCTCTATTTATTTTTAAAATATAAATTTTTAAAACAAATATTTGATTATGTAGTACCATCCTGATGACAATGATTTTAAAAAAGAAGATGACTCAGGTAGTATGTTCAAGCAATAATTATATTATTTATTTTATCAAATTTGTTAATAATATAAAAAATTTTATTATCATATTTATCTGTATTTGTTTATATTTATATGCAGATTATAAGTTGCTCAATGTTATTGTCCTTATGTTGCTTTTTCTCCCAACAATATACACATAAGATCCCTTGAATGCTAATAAATCACAATAATCTCTAGAATCATACCAGATAGCTCTCTCTCACTCCAAACAGTCCCCTTTTTCCCTCTATAGGAAAATTCTAGATATCTTAGACTCTCCCTAAAGCTCACAGATACAAATAGCCTGTTATCCACTTCCTTGAATTGTCCCCAGTAGTCTCTCTACTCTTTGTCATCACTCTCGCACTCAAATAGCCATTTATCCCTCTACTTATATGGTTCCTATCACACTACTACCTAAATTTCCCTTGAATTTCAGTATAATTACTATGGTAGCTCCTATTTCATAACTCATATGTTACCTCATCCTTGGTCTACCCAGTCACCCCTTTCAGCCACTACTTTTCAAGTTAAAACACCCTCCTAGCACAATAACCATCTACTACATATTCTCATTTTTAACCTTACCATTTGCAGTTCCATCTTTCATATTCCAATTTACCTATTTCAGGGTATTTTTCCCACCCATAGTCCTTAAGTGCTCATTTTCTTCTCCTTAATAATTCCATATTAATCTGCCTCTAATTTGCATGCCCACATAGTAACCAGAATGATAATATCAACATCTACTCATGCACATTCTATTTTTATATACCTGCAATCCTTTGGTGTTTTCCACAATTCTATTTTCCAACTCAGCATATACCATTTTATATTGAATGTCAAACACATATTTAAATTATAATAGCTTGAACTCGCATATAGAGTCCTAACCGTACACACACCATATCATGAAAAAATAATCTATAAGAATACTTTACGCAACAAATTTTTAAATAATAAAAAGTACATCCCTTGCATCCTTAGCTCAAAATATCCAATATCCATGAGGCATGTCTAAACTCAAATAAATACTCACTAAAAATAAAATCATTAACATTAAGTACTGCTCGAATTAAAATAAAAATTAAACGATCTTCTAGCAAATCTTTCACTGTTCAGGAGCAGAGTTCTGAATATCCAGATCTGAAAAAAATGAATAATAAATAGGGTGAGCTTAATATACTTAATAAGCATATAAGTACCAACAAATAATAGAATAATCTGTCCAAGTTTGTAGAAAACATAAAACTACCGACAGAGATGGTTCAACACTTTTCTCTTTAATTCAGAAAGCACGTGATATCTATACCCAAATTCATTAACAAATCTTATAAATAAGTTTATTTAGTAAACATTCAAAATTCATTATTTCAGTATTATAACTCAATGTATAAACAGTTCAATAAATAACATAATTCAATATTACAATTTAGACAGTAAGCAGTTCAGTAGATATTAATTCAGTATTTCAGTATTATAAACATTAACATGACTCTCTATTTATTCTTATCGATTTATATCCTATTAACAATAGTTTCATCGCGAGATGCCATTTCTGTCAGTATCAACGAGAGCAATAAGGATCCCCTCTACAATGTGAATACGTTACAATTCAATTCACAGTTTATAATTTATAGTATACAGTATTCAGTTTACAGTTTCACAGTACTTGTCGCTTCGCCACATCTAGTTAAAGTCGTATCCAGGAGTAGGGTTCACCACAGTTACACGACAAATACACACACCCACCCCTCGGTGATACTAGTTAAATGGGTTTCCCAAATCTTTTAATGTCTATTGTTTATTTCAACTCTCTAATAAATTTTGTAATTTTTACTTTAATATATTCTATACCTATAACGCGCATATTGGAACTATTCATCAGCCTAGACTCTTCTACATATCCTTAATATACTCTCAATTACATAGCAACCAGTACATATACGAATTCAATTACCAAAACATAGCAAAACAATTCATCAGCAATTTTAGTAGTAAACATAAATAGGAACACAACAATCAATAGTAAAATCTTTTCAAAATCCTGTGCCTAATTACCAATTATTAAATGTCATAGTTTTAGTATCTTAGAAAGATTAAACTACATTTGTAATCGCTTACACACTTACCTAATTTTCGTCTAAATCTTGTTCATAAAAATATCTCTGATGTACAAGATCAAACTATTGCAGTGATATCCGTATCAGATTAGTAATAAATTGGTTATCCCCTAATTTCAAACATCCGTGTCCAGACTTATCCCTAATTATAAATTGGATAAATAATTTATTGTTAAATATGATTAATTAACCCTAAAAATAAAATAGTAAACTATCAGCGTTTTTTGAACTCACCTACCTGAACTGTGTTCCTAAGACTCACTGCGCACAACCACTAGAAGTCTGCGTGCCTCCACATGCACCTCCACTAGATTATCATGCGTCGTTGCTGTTCGCTGTCGATTGGAGCTACAGATTGACCGAAATTCACTGTAGAGTACTTCGCGCCCTCAGATCCGACATAGATTTTGTGGAATCGTGCCGAAGGAAGCCGCAAAAAAAGCAAAACAAGCACCAAGCTGCTGCGCAGATTGTATTCTTCTCATGCGCAACGTTGTGCCCGACACCGGCCTCTCTTCCTCCTTTTTTTTCTTTTTCTTCTTCTTCTCCTCTCTTGATTGCTGATTGATGGTAACTGTGGCCCTTTGTGCCTCTATCTTACTCTTTTTTTCTCTCTCTCTTTTTCTCTCCCTTTCTGCATCGATTTCCTTCCCTCCCTTCGCATTTTACAAGGAGGGGCAAAAGTAGTCCTGCACCACCCTTCTTCCTCGGCGTGCAGGTCTCCTCTTCTTTCTTTTCGACTGGGCAGAGGCATACACACCTCTGCCTCTTCACCTTTCCCCACTAGAGATAAACATGCCTCTATTTTTTTCCCTAAAATGGCATCGTTTTGGGGTCTCCCAAAACAACATTGTTTTAGTCTCTTACGTAGACGATCATTGTCCGCCCACTCACACAACCCATCACAACATTCAATTTTATGGATGGTTTGTCCAGATCAGTAAATAAGCAGTAGTAGAGTCAATATCCTAGTGTTACACCCATTCTGGCCACAAGTTGGCCATCCACTTACGCAACACATTTAATAAGCAACAGCAGGTTAATGCATTACACAGTAAAGAAATCAGTAAATAATATGACAAAGAAATGATGTGAAATCTAACCCATATTTGGCCACTCACATACACATAACTATTAACACCACATACAACTTATAAATGCAATACACAATTGTTAATAATACAACAGATGAGGTACACAATTTTCACACACTTTTCGGCCACGAGCTAGCCACACACCCACACAAAGTTGATCCATACACTAGAAACAGCAACCCATGTTTCCTTATGAATGTTTTCGGTTTAACACCATAGTCCCCTAGAAGGCCATCCAATTACTCTCCCTTTTTCTTCCTTGTAGCCCTTTCCATTTATTCCCATATCTCTCCATCTGTTATCTCACTTAAACACCTATCACTTATTTCTAAATCATTATAAATAAAACCTACATTCTGTTGTTTCTTCCCCTTGACTCTCCCTCAAAACAGGCCTTGATTTCCCATTTATTTTTTGTCTCCAATATTCGTTCATACTTTTCTTTTTTTTTTTTGAATTAATTTACATTCAGTTGTCCCTCTCTCTTTATCAGATCTGATTTATTCATTCGGGTTACTTTTAGTCATTCATCGTATTTTCTGTTTTTTAGGACCTTAATTGATTTTCTCCAAAATGTCAGCCTTCGATCATGAAAACCCTTTCAGTAAACTGTATTGTGTTAAATTTGATGTGTGTAATGTGTTGTTCTGTGATTGTAAGCGTAAACCATACTGTATTATTGAATATCGTATTGATGTTACTGTAGTACATTATGAAAACAATGGGTGTGCATTGTCACTGTAAATAGAGAATATAAAACTATAGTCATGATTGTAACCATTTAACAATATTGTCTGCTATGATCACTACAAATAAAAGATTGAAGAAATATGAGAGTAAAGAAAAAAGAGAATAGAGGTATTTTATTATCAGTCTTGGAGGTTAGGGTATTAAATTATTTTTATTGAGCATGTGTAGTTCATTTATTCCCATTTTTTAGAGCACGAAAACTAAGAGAAAACTCAAGATTAGTTGGAATAATGAGATCTATATGGTGTGGAAGATATATGTTAACATCAGTTAGTGTCGACTTAATTTTTCAAACTCTAAGCCATTATCTAGCTTTTTGAAAGTGTTAACATCATATGTTATGGGCAAACTATTTTAAATTTCACCAATTTTATAAGGGAAGAAGTCATAGACAAAGTTAATTTTTTTGCACTTCATGTTAATTCGACTTAGCATCAATTTGTGGTTGATATGCATGGATACTCATGACTCTATCTAGAGTACAGGTCATTGCAGTATATGTTACTATGAATACATATATTTATATGGGCATAGTTATATGTAAAAAAAAAAATTTAAGTATATAAATCTGTGTGCTGTGGATATATATATATATATATATATATATATAAGCATATGTATGTACATATGGAAAAATAAAAGAAATGAAGTAAATAACCAACAATTGAATACAAAAAATGATTTTAAAATTTTAATCACAAGCTTAGTGATTTAAAATAAATTAAAGTCAAGAACTTGGTAGACCAAGAGAAACACATAGGTAAGTAGAAGTTTGCCACTAAACTTGTTTAAACACTTATAAAATTAATCAACAAAGAAGGTCATAAGAATAATAAATTAAAAATAAAAGAATAGTAAAATAATAATACCTTAATAAAGCAAATGGAGAACCAAAGTAAGTACATTTAGAAATTACATGAATAAAATAAATAGATAATTAAATTATGAATCATTGACCAAAGTGGTAAAGCGATATGATAACAAAGTTTTTGGAATAACAAATGAAATTGAGAATAAAAAAAGATGTTAAGTTAAATTACAAATAAAAGAAAAACTAATTAAAAAAATAAAAAAGGAACCAAATAAGCAATAAAATCATAACAATATAAATAAGTTAATGAATATTACAATAGGGGATAAGAAAATTTGAAATAACAACAAATAAAAATAAAAGAATTACTGAAACACTACGAAACCCGTTTAGTATGTATTAGAGAAGGAGGGTGCGTGTGTAGCCATTTTTGGTAACTGATGCGCCTCAATCAAACAAGGCTGCAAAGCCCATACTGAACATGTTTGAGAAAGTGTTCAGTGATACCCATTACTGGAGGTGGAATGGGGATTTGAGTGTTAAGTGATTAGTATTTTCTATCCATGTTGTAGAAGGAATCCTTATTGCCCTCAATGGTACCAGTAAAAACAACATCGTCAGATGAAACTCTTTAATAAATAAAAATAAATGTTAACAAAAATGTTAGGGGTCTATTGTGGATGAGGAAGTCGATCTCGTTATGAGTATTCTAATAAGACTGAGAAGTAGGGCTGACAAATGTATTTGGAGTCACTTGAAGGACGACAAAGACATTGTAAAATTGGCATACCAGTATTTGATGGGTTTCCATGCATACAATACACAACGATCATTTAACATGTGGAAGTATTTGTGGCAGTCAAAAGTCCCCCCAAGTTAAGAATTTCACATGGAGATTGCTGAATAATATCCCCCTGGTAAAATCTAAACTCCAGGAGAAAGGAATTTGAAGTGTAAACGTGCGCCCTAGATGTCACTAGGAGGAAACCACCGAGTATTTCTTTTTTATTGTGAAAAAAGCCAGGGCTTGCTGGAAAAAACTTGGTATACACTTCCAGGCAAGACAGACCAACGATGTATTCAGATGGATGTAACATCAAGTTAAAACAATGGCAACAACGGGAGTTAACAGAGATACTTTGCTGTTTATGATGCCCCTGACTTGAGCAGAATGAATTTCTATGAACTTGAAGGATGTTTGGTGATTAGACCTCCATCTTTCTAGCGAGGAAGTTTTTGCATGAACAGAGACAAGCACATTAAGTTAAAGACAAAGGCAAGGTACAACTCTCGCACACCAAGTCAAGGTCCCTGCTGTGGGAAGCTCCATCACTTGGGGTCTGGAAATGCAATCTGGACGGTACAATTTTTAACACAACTTATCAGGCAGGATAGGGAGTAGTCATCTGAGACTTGGCAGAAAGAGTATTGACAGTTTTCTCTAACAAGTTATGAGGGTGTCGATCTCTCCATCTAACTGAACTACTTGGCTACTGTAGTTCACTGCAATATACAATCTCCAACATCACTGGGTTAGGCATTGTCGAAGTGGACGCACAAATGGTAAAAAATGCTTTGACAACCAATGGGGAAGATTGTTGTAATGTTTTCCTAACTCTTAATGAATTGATTACTTAAAAAAATGATGACACTAGACTTTTTATTATTTATGAATTAATCTTATTTGATATATATATGTATACATACAGCTAGTGAAGTGTGCACTACACTAAGCCACATCATAAAGTAATATTGATTTTTTACGTAATTAATCAAAAGATGCATTTAATTCATTAATTAGATGAATATATGTGTCATTTTATGAAGTAAAGTATATGAAATGAATATATATATAAGAATATACATTTTTATTAATAGATAGAAAAATTGAATGTAAATAAAAATATACATATTCTTATATGTATGAAAATAAGAAAGTGAAATAAAATAAATCTAACCAAAAAATTATAACAAAATTAGTTGTCAGTCCGTACTAGAACTGATTGGACTAGATCCAGTCATACCATATAAATGTTCAATTTAATGTTTTACAAAATTTGGAGTTTTCCAACATAAAATTTTTCTATTCTCATGTTTAATTTACTTACTTTATGCTTGCTTTGCTTATTTCTTAATGATATTAATAAATTTCTAAAAAACATAATTATCTAGAACATCTCACCCCAACATAAAACCAAGGATGGGATGGAGGCTTGGGAAATATACTTTACCATATTTATTTCTTCCTACCACACCTCAATATTATATATATATACATAAAACAAATATGTATATTATACATATAACTTTTAAAAAAAATTTTCAAGAGAAAAGATAATACATTATCAAGTAATTTTAAGAAAGATTAATTTCATTTTAACTTTCCATGACCACCATAAAAAAATGCAAGACCAAACTCTTTAGATCTCCCTAAATTTAAAGCATAATTTTGATATCCTTTGTTTCCACAAATCAATAAGATGATGATTAGTCTCATCAACAATTCTAGCTTTATAATATATCGCATTTGGTCCATTACTAAGGCCCAATGAAAGTGACCATTCCCCATTGGACGGCTAAGTATGTTATGTGGACTAAATACTTCTTTTCCCCAACTCATGTAAGTAATCAAATTCTTTAAAAAATAAAATCTTTGCGACAGCTAAAATCCAGTTTCCTCATCTTTATATGCCGGCCATCCTAATTTAACATCAATAAAAAATAAAAAAATTATACATAATTACTAAATTAATATATTCATATTTTTACCCAAAAAATTGTGAATTTATAAGAATATATTTCTAAACCACGTCTAGAAATTTTGGAAACAGAAAAATCAAGAGGTATGTCCTTTCGAGCAAAGCAAAGCGAATTAAAATATTGACAAAAATACACATTGTAATAAAATAATTTTTTTAATGACATATGCATATTAAGCTAAAAAAATATAAATATCTCTATAAAAATAGGACAAAATAATAATAATCGTTGCTAACCTTCTATTGTAGTTTTAATTAAGTTTGAGAATAAATTTAATCCAACATCTGAAAAGAAAAAGAACCAAAAGATCATATGACTTACTTTCCAACTGGCTTCTATATATTCCTCGTTATTTTGGATGTGAATTTGACTTGAAATAAATTTGGATGATCCAACGATAAAATTATATGCACATTCAAACACTTCAGCTCAATTATACTTCTTACTGTTTTTTGTCTAAGTGACAACATATTCCTATTATTTCCAATTTTAAAAGAATTCTTATATTTACTTTTAACTATTTTAGTCATTTAAAAAAATTTAAAAACTTAAGACTTTTTTTTTAAATAAAATACTCAATTATAATTATAAAATAAAGTAGATCAAAATTTGAACAGTAAAATAATGTTTTGTCCTTAATATAATTCTTACAATGTGAAATGAGCAGATTTATTATGATTCATATAATTATTTTTTAGTTTATTTATCTATTATATATTTTTTAATTATAATCATATTAAAATTAATTAATTAATTTTTTTTTCTTAAATCTTCAAATAAAATTATTTTAAATTTAGACTGTTAGAATTATAATTTATATTAAAATTAAATTACAAAATTATTTAAAACTTTTAATAAAATTATATCTAACGTAATATAAAAAATTTAGTTTATTTTAATAGTATTATTAACAATCTAGAATTTTTTTTTTCAAATTTCCTTACTTGAATTAATTTAAATGAGGAAAAAAAGTTTCATTATTATATTAATTCAATTGAAGAAGAATTTGAATGTACAAATCAACCTATAAATGGCAAAATAGACAATTAGGCTTAATTTATTTTTCTTAGAGAAAATAAAGAGATAGGCTAGCTGAATATAATAATTTATTGAAATATAAGAGGAAGAAGTAAGAGAGACTAATTGAGAAACTCAAGTTTTGACTTGTGATTAATATTAAAAGCCTTCAAGGACATGGTATTTATAGGTACTACTACTAATACTACTACTACTACTACTACCAATGCTATTATTAGTACTAATATTACTAGTACTGGTAGCACTACTATTACTTCTATTGTTTCTACTACTATTACTACTTGTACTACTACTGCTACAGCTGCTATTGCTACTACTGTTATTATTACTACTACTTATATTACTACTACTACCACTGCTACTATTACTATTACTAATACTGCTATTATTACTGTTGTTACTGTTGCTACTACTGTTAAGACTACTGCCCTATATATAACACCATAAAAAAATCTTATTTTAATAGTATTATTGACTATCCAGTATTTTTTTAGATTTCTTTATTTAAATTAATTAATTAATTTAAATAAAGAAAAAAAATTTGTTGTCATATTAATTTAATTAAAGAAGAATTTTAATTTACAAATAAACCAACAAATGGCAAAATGATCAATTAGGCTTGATTTGTTTTTTTTAGAAAAAATGAATAGATAGACTAGATAAATATAATAATTTGTTGAAATATGAGAGGAAGAAGTAAGAGAGACTAATTGAGAAACTCAAGTTTTAATGAGTGGTTGATGCTAAAAACTTTTAAGTACATGTGTATTTATAGGTACTAATATTACTTCTACTACAACTACTACTAATCCTACTACTACTACTAATACTGCTACTACTATTAATACTACTGTTACTTCTACTGCTGCTATTACTGTTATAGCTGCTATGATTACTACTACTACTATCACGATTTCTACTACTACTACTATTGCTGCTGCTACTACTGTTGCTACTACTACTGCTGCTGCTACTACTGCTGCTACTACTACTACTACTACTGCTATTACTACTGCATTATATGTAACACTACTAAAAATCTAGTTTGTTTTAATAGTATTATTAACTATCCATCATTTTTATTTCAGATTTTCTTATTTGAATTAATCAATTAATTTAAATGAGGAAAACAAATATTTGTTGCTATATTAATTCAATTGAAGAAGAATTTGAATGTACAAATCAATCTACAAATGGCAAAATGATCAATTAAACTTGATTTGTTTTTGTTAGAAAAAAAATGAAGAGATAGACTAACTGGATATGACAATTTGTTTAATTATGAGAGGAAGAAGTAAGAGATACTAATTGAGAAACTCAAGTTTTGATTTGTGCTTGATGCTAAAAGCCTTCAAGCACATGGGTATTTATAGGTACTAGTACTCCTTCTACTACTACTACTAATACTACTATTACTACTACTACTACTACTAATACTATTACTACTGCTAATACTGTTACTTCTATCATTGCTACTACTGCTACTACTGTTACAACAGGTACAACTGATGTAGCCGCTACTGCTGCTATTGCTATTATTATTATTTTTCTACTACTGCTACTACTACTACTAGCACTGTTACTACTACTGCTACTGCTATTACTAATACTACTACTACTACTATATTATATGTAACACCATAAAGAATCTAATTTATTTTAATAGTATTATTAACTATCCACTATTTTCTTTCAAATTTCTTTACTTGAAATTAATTAATTAATTTAAATGAGAAAAAAAAAGTTTCATTGCCATATTAATTCAATTGAAGAAGAATTTGAATGTACAACTTAACCTACAAATGGAAAAATGATCAATTAGGATTTATTTATTTTTGTTAGAAAAAATGAATAAATAGGCTAGCTGAATATAATAATTTGTTAAAATATGAGACGAAGAAGTAAGAGAGATGAATTGAGAAACTCAAGTTTTGATTTGTGGTTGATGCTAAAAGCCTTCAAGTATATGAGTATCTATAGGTACTACTACTACTATTACTACTACTACTAATACTACTACTACTACTACTAATGCTACTACTACTAGTAATACTTTTGCTACTTCTACTACTATTGTTACTTCTATTGCTGCTACTGTTGCTGCTACTACTACTATTGCTATTATTTTTACTACTGTTAGTACTGCTATTACCACTGCTACTACTACTACTGATACTGCTACAGTTATTGCTATTAATACTACTATTGTTAATAATGCATTATATGTAATAACACAAAAAATCAAATTTATTTTAATAGCATTATTAACTATCCAAATTTTTTTTCAAATTTTCTTACTTGAATTAATTAATTAATTTAAATGAGGAAAAAAAAAGTTTTGTTGTCACATTAATTCAATTGAAGAAGATTTTGAATGTATTAATTAACCCATAAATAGAAAAATGATCAATTAGGATTCATTTATTTTTGTTAGAAAAAATGAAGAGATAGGCTACCTGAATATAATAATTTGATGAAATATTAAAGGAATAAGTAAGGGAGAGTAATTTAGAAACTCAAAGTTTTTATCTATGGTTGATGCTAAAAGCCTTCAAGTACATGAGTATCTATAGGTACTAGTACTAATACTACTAATACTACTACTACTAATAATATTACTGTTACTTTTACTGCTGTTATTACTGCTCTTACTACTACAGTAGGTACTACTGCTATTGTTATTATTTCTATTACTGCTACTGCTATTATTTTTAGTACTGTTACTACTGCTACTACCACTACTAATACTGCTATTGTTTCTAATACTGCTACTGCTACTATTACTACTGCTGTTACTACTACTGCTACTGCTACTGCATTATATGTAACATCATAAAAAATTTAGTTTATTTTAATAGTATTATTAACTATCAAGTATTTTTTTTTTCAGATTTCCTTACTTGAATTAACTAATTAATTTAAATAAAAAAAGTTTTGTTGCCATATTCAATTGAAGAGAATTTGAATGTACAAATCAACTTACAAATGAAACAATGATCAATTAGGCTTGATTTGTTTTTTTTTTTTTGAAAATATGAATAGATAGACTAGCTGAATATAATAATTTGTTGAAATATGAGAGTAAGAAATAAGAAAGACTAATTGAAAAACTCAAGTTTTGATTTGTCGTTGATGTTAAAAGCTTTCAAGTACATGGGTATTTATAGGTACTACTACTTCTACTACTATTATTACTAATGCTACTACTACTACTAATACTACTGCTACTACTACTACTGTTACATCTTTTGCAGCTACTATTGTTACACCAGGTACTACTGTTACAGCTGCCACTACTGCTATTGCTACTACTATTACTATTACTATTTCTACTACTACTGCTATTGTTACTTCTATTGCAGCTATTATTGCTACAATAGGTACTACTGCTACAGCTGTCACTGCTGCTATTGCTAATACTGTTGCTATTTCTATTATTGCAACTACTGTTACTTCTTTTGTAGCTACTACTTCTACTACTGCTACAACAGGTACTATTGCTACAACCGCCACTGCTGCTATTGCTGCTACTGTTACTACTTCTACTACTGCTGCTACTGCTGTTACAATTGTCACTACTACTACAGCTAATACTACTATTGCTACAACTGCTACTGTTGCTACTACTACTATCACTACTACTGCATTATATGTAACACCATAACAAATTTAGTTTATTTTAATAGTATTATTAACTATCCAACACTTTTTTTAAGATTTCTTTACTTTATTTAATTAATAAATTTTACTGAAGAAAAAAAAATTCATTGTTATATTAATTCAATTAAAGAAGAATTTAAATGTAAAAATCAACCTACAAATGGAAAAATTATCAATTAGGCTTGATTTGTTTTTGTTAGAAAAAATGAAGAGATAAGCTAGTTGAATATAATAATTTGTTGAAATATGAGAAGAAGAAGTAAAACAGACTAATTGAGAAACTTAAGTTTTGATTTGTGGTTGATGCTAAAAGGCTTCAAGTACTTAGGTATTTATAGGTACTACTGCTACTACAAATGCTACTTCTACTACTAATACTACTGCTACTACTGCTACTACTACTACTACTGTCACTTCTACTACTACTACTATTATTATTATTTCTACTACTTTTACTACTGCTACTACTATTACTGCTAATATAATACTACTACTGCTGCTACTACTACTGCCACTACTATTGTATTATATGTAACACTACAAAAAATCTAGTTTATTTTAAAAGTATTATTAACTATCCAAGATTTTTTTTTTCAGATTTTCTTACTTGAATTAATTAATTAATTTAAATGAAAAAAAAATTGTTTCCATATTAATTCAATTGAAGAAGAATTTGAATGTACAAATCAACCTACAAATGAAAAATTCATCAATTAGGCTTGATTTGTTTTTGTTAGAAAAATGAAGAGATAGGCTAGGTAAATGTAATAATTTGTTGAAATATGAGAGGAAGAAATAAGAGAGACTAATTGAGAAACTCAAGTTTTTATTTGTGGTTGATGCTAAAAGCTTTCAAGTACATGGGTATTTATAAGTAGTAGTACTAATACTACTACTATTACTACTACTAAAGTTATTAATACTACTACTACTGCTACTACTATTACTTCTATTGTAGCTACTACTGCTACAACAAATACTACAGCTACAACTGCAAGTATTGCTACTACTACTACTGTTACTATTTATTCTACTGCTACCACTACTACCAGCACTGGTACTATTACTATTGCTAATACTGCTATTGCTACTGCTGTATTGCTGCTGCTACTACTATTACTGCTATTGCTGCTGCTACTACTACTACTACTGCTACATTATATGCAACATCACAAAAGATCTAGTTTATTTTAATAGTATTATTAACTATCCAACATTTTTTTCAAAATCTTTTACTTGAATTAATTAATTAATTTAAATGCGGAAAACAAACAGTTTTTGTCATATTAATTTAATTAAAAAAGAATTTTAATATACAAATTAACCTACAAATGGCAAAATGATCAATTTGTTAGAAAAAAGTAATAGATTGACTAGCGGAATATAATAATTTATTGAGATATGAGAGGAAAAAATAAGAAATACTAATTGAGAAACACAAGTTTTCATTTGTAATTAATGCTAGAAGCCTTCAAGTACATGGGTATTTATAGGTACTATTACTTCGTCTACTACTACTATTAATACTACAACTACTACTAATACTATTGCTACTGCTATTACAATTACTTCTATTGTTCCTACTACTGCTATTATTACTGTTACTACTGCTCTGTTACTACTTTTATTATTGCTACTACTGGTACAACTGCCACTACTGCTACAACTTCTACTGCTACTACTGCTACAACTTCTATTACTACTACTGCTACTACCACTACTACTGCTACTGTTGCTACTATTGTTACTACTAATATTGTTACTATTGCTATTAGTGCAACTATTACTAATACTGTTACTACTATTGCTGCTATTACTACTCCTACTACTACTACTTATTCTTCTTTTTCTTGTTCTTCTTATTCTTTTTGTTCTTTTCTTTTGCTACGTTCTAGAGTGCAACCAGGCGAGTGCTCCTCTTACAGCTACATGCCTGGTCTATTTCTTTTTTTTTTGTCTTCTTCAATTTTTTGCATATCATTATTTTTCTATACAACTTAATTTTTTTGCTTCTTGTTGCTGATTTTTAATAATGAGTTGTTAAGTATTATTTTATTTTTTAATAATACAAAGACTAGTTAATCTTTGTTAATAATTAGTTAATTTGTCAAAATATTAGATTATTCAATTTAAACAAATATGTTGATATTCTTTGGAATTATAATATTTAGGATGTTACCAAATAGAAAGACCACCAATATTTTTCTAGTAACCTAATCAAATAGCAAACCAAAAAGTAGTTTTATAATTTTTATTTATAAAATGCATTGATGTGTATTCGTGTTTCTATTATAAAGTTTATATGTTTATGAAATAAGCAAATGTATTGATGTATATACGTGTTTCTATTATAAAGTTTATATATTATGAAATAAACAAAGTAAAATAAAATAATTGTCTTATTCATAAAAGGCAATATTTTCCAAAAAAAATTAATTTAAAAAATAATTAATTTCACTATATCTTTTTATTATTATTTTTTTAAAAGTTATATCTTTTTATTATTAACTAATATATAATTTTGTGAATTTAAATATACGCAAATTTAAAAATAAGAAAATATTTTAAAATCATGCATCACTTCACACAGTGTAATGATCCAGCCCGAAAACCCATATATAAGTGCACATAAACTTCCATATCAAGAAAATATATATATCAGATAAACAAAATTTGAGAAGATCCAAAACATGTGTTCATACATTCATATAGTTCTGAAATCCTACCAACTGAATGTATAAATTTTCTTTATCTATCTTACTATCTCTTGCTGTTTTTTTTTCTTCTTTTCAGAAGCATTGTTCTTGTATTCCTATTCGCTGTATGAACCTCTATTTAATCTCACTCCTACACAGCTTTAGTTTTCCCATTTTTTGTTTCCTCCATGCTTCCAAAACTAGGTTGACTGGATCGGGATCACCCTCTTATTTTATTTGATTTGGAAAAATAACATTAAATAACAGGATGAGCATAAATCACTTAGTAAGCCCAAATCAGCACCTCAAGCAATCAGAATCTGCATTACACTGCAGTAACTCATTCACCCTGGTGGGTGTTTTCCTCAACTCAAATCACTCACCTATAATTTCCTCTTATCCTGTAACGCCCCGCAACCTATAATAGTTGAGGCATCCTATTTTAAATTACAAGCAATACATACTTCTTAAATTCATCATCATGTAATTCAACATAGTCAAAATGTTCCTTCGCTTGCTATCAACATATGTTATACCACAGTGAATAATAAAGATGTTCTTACAAAATGTTAATTTTAGCTATTATGTCCGTATGGATATAATAGCGTAAATCTCGCTTATTCTGTTCTTGTATCCCCTATGTATTGGATTCTGCTGGTGGTGAATCTTATCTTGATTCCTGCTTCACTGCATCTATAAATAAACAGGAATGAACTTACACATGTCCATAATGTCAAATTTAAATTTAAACAATGTATTGACATCAATAAAATTCGTAGACTGGAGTCGCCCTCAACTCTCTCTCTCACACTCCGAACAGTCCCCTTTTTTCTTCTGAAGGAAATTTCTAGATATCTTAGACTCTCCCCAAAGCTCACAGGTAGAAATAGCCTGTTATCAACTTCCCTAACTTGTCCCCAACAGTCTCTCTACTCTTTTTCATCACTCTCCCACTCAGATAGCCCATTTATACCTCTGCTTCTCTGGTTCCCAGCACACTACTACCCAAATTTCCCTTGAATTTTAACATAATTACCATGGCAGCTCCTATTTCATAACCCATATGTTACCTCATCCTTAGTCTACCTAGCCACCCCTTTCAGCCACTTCTTTGCAGGTTAAAACACCCTCCCAACACAATAACCATATGTTACATATCCTCAGTTATTAACCTTACCATTTACAGTTCCATCTTTCACATTCTGGTTTACCTATTTTAGGGTATTTTTCCTCACTCTTCAACTTATGTTCAGCTTAATTTTTTCCACTCATAGTCCCTGAGTGCTCATTTTATTCTCCTCAATAATTCCATATTAATCTGCCACCAATCTGCATGCCCACATAGTAACCAGAACGATAACATCAACAACCACTCTATGCATATTCTATTTTTACATACCTGCAATCCTTTGGTGTTTTCCACTACTTTATTTTCCAACTCAGCATATACCATTTTATATTGAATGTCAAACACATATTTAGATGACTGTTGTCCGACCGCTCCCACAAGCCATCACAACATTTAGTTTTGTAGACGATTTGTCCAGTTTAGTAAATAAATGGTAGCATATTCAATATCCCAGTGTCACACCCATTCCAGCCACGAGTTGGCCATCCATTTACGCAACACATTAAATAACCTATAGCAGGTTAATGCATTACATAGTAAAGAAAATCAACAGATAATGTGACAAGAAAATGATGTAAAATCCAACCCATATTTAGCCACTCATACACACAAAACTATTAACATGACATACAACTTACAAATGCAATGCACAATTGTTAATAATACAGTAGATGAGGTACAACATTTTCACACACTTTCTTGCTACCAGCTGGCCACACACCCACAAAAAGTTTATCCACACACCAAAAACAACAACCCATGTTTCCTTAGGAAGGATTTCGGTTTAACACCACAGTCCCCTAAAAGGCCGTCTAATGCCTCTCCTTTTATCTGCCTTGTAACCATTTCCGTTTATTCCCATATCTCTCCATCTGTTCTCTCCCTCGAACCCCTATCATTTATTCACAATTTTGTTTCAAAATCATTGCAAACAAAACCTACATTCTGTTGTTTCCTCCCCTTAGCTCTCCCTCAAAACAGGCCCTGATTTCCCATCTATTTTCTTTCTCTAGTGTTCATTCATACTTTTTTCAGTTTTTTATTCTTAAATTAATTTACATTCAGCTGTCTCTCTCTCTTTAGTAGATCTGATATTGTAACAGCCCCGGAAATTCATAATGAAATTTATATTAAAAATATCAAATGCGGAAGCGAAGTCAAAATTTGAATAACATCCCTTACACTAAAACAAAAAACATGCTCATAAAATATAAAAGATCAAACTACATAAAGGAGAAACTTGAAAGTAAAAGCTACGAATATGACTATGGAGTCTTTAGGCGTCTCCCTCGTCGTCCTCCTGCGGAACCGGCTCGGGAACGATGTCCTCTTGATCTGAAATGATTAAATAAGGAATGAGCTACACTAGCCCAGTAAAGACATCACGATATCTCACCGTCACGGAGGTAAAGGTGGGTAGAAAACACAAAAAGACCAATGGAGTATAATTTAGAACAAATCCTTTTATTAATAATAAAATCTTTACCATTCACTTACCTCGGTGAAATTCATAAAACAATATACGAAAGCAATAACATCATCGTCATCATGAAACCATATATATAAACTGTATAACATAATACCTATCAAGCTTTTCGTAATTCAATCGTTACACAACATATTTTCCTCATTTACCAGCCCACTAGTATCCATGGGGATCCATAGGGGTCCCGCTACCCGTTAACCCTTAACACTTGAAATCATATTCCAGGGCCGTCCCCATACCCCGTCCGGTATGGGCGCCAAACCATAGACCTTATTACCCCGTCCGGTATGGGCGCCAAAACACATAAGATCTCCATACCCCGTCCGGTATGGGAGACCACAATCCCGGTAGAGTCCCCTACGGACCCGGTCCGTCCACCATCTCCCAGGATATCTAGTCAGGCTGAACACATTATACAATTTCCATTTACATAATCTTTCATTCTCCTTTTCCCTCAGTCAGCATTATCAATCACATACAAACAAGCAAAACGATAATTTATGCCAAACAGACAACATACAGCATCAATATCCCAGTCATTCAATCCATAATCAATAAAACAGTAAAATATGCACACGAAACTATAAAATGAAAACATCGAACCTCATGCTGCATTTAAAACTGTAAAACAGGTCAAATAACAGTTAACCGACAAACACACTAGACTCGGGCTCCATTAGCGACCTTAAGCAATTTCACACATTCGTTGATTCATGAAATACCGTTTTATCATTTATTGAACTTTAAAACCGTGATAGGAAATAAGGTGAGGGGTCCTTACTCGTTTCGGGGTCCGAACACGGCTTCACAGTGCGCTTGCAGGCTGTCCCTAATTTTCCCTGAATTTTTCTTGGGGAACTGAAACGCACTATTGGTACCTGCACGTGTTCCAAAAAATCCCAAATTAGGCCCAGGGCCCCTTTCGGCCAATATCGCAACTCCGGCACGGCGGCTCCGCCGTGCTCCGGCGTCGGCGCCGCCGTAAGCGGCGGCGGTTTGCCTCGGGTTGGCCGTTTTCGGTCGTTTTCGGCCGAATTCGGCCACACTCGCATTGGTTCCTACGATAAAACAACCCTACATCCCTCGGGGGGCTGAAAATTTACGGAAAACCGAAGCTTACCAGCGGCGGTGCTCTCGGGTGCGGCGACTCTCCGGTGAAGTTCGTGTTTTGGTGATTCGGCTCTGATCAACCTGTAGAGAAAAGAATGGTGATCACGGTGATATAAAAATTGCATTAAACGGAGGCCGGGAAGGGCCTCATCGGAGGCAAAAATCGAGAAGGGGCGCGGCGACGCCGCTAGCTTTCGGCTGTGTTTTTCAGCCGTTTGGCCAGGATTTTGGCTCCGATTTGGCCACTGGGGAAATCAGCGTGGAAAAATGAGTCGGGGGTATGAAATTTACCTCGATCGGCGGTCGAAAATCCCTCCGGTGCGGCGGCCGGCTTCTGGTTCGTCTTCTCCGGCGAGGGCAGGCGGCTAGGGTTTGGGGTCTGGTGTGGGGGTCTTATTTATACTCTTTTGCCTTTTGATCTCAGCCGTCCATTTTGTTTTAATCTGGGCCGTCCGTTTTTGATTAAATCTGGGCCGTCCGTGCGATTAAATCTGGGCCGTCCGTGCGCGCGATTGATCTGGGCCGTCCGATCATGCGCATGCGGATCGCCAACGTGGCCCTTCCCCGGTCAACGTGGTTTTGCCACGTTGCAGGTCCTGGTTGGCCAGGACTGCTGACGTGGCTGCTGACGTGGCACATGCGTTTTTTTTTTTTTTTTTTTTTTTCCTTCCTTCAGTTTCTTCAATTTCCCCGGGCGCTACAGATATATTCTTCTGAGTTACTTTTGGCCATTCATCCTATTTTTTTTGTTTTTAAGACCCTAATTGATTTTCTCCAAAATGTCAGCTTTCTATCATGAAAACCCTTTCTGTAACACCCCAAGTGTATTATTATTATTATTTTTTTTTCAATTTATTTTATTTTGTAATTATTGGAATTTTATTTGATTTTTTATTTAATTTAATTTAATAAAAATAAAAATAATAATAATGATAAAATTTGGTAAAAATATTATTTGGATTTAATTGAAATTGATTTTGGGAAAAAGGGGTGAAAATTTGGATTATGGGGGTGTTTTTGAAAAGAAAAATGGAAACCGGGGGTCAAAACACAATTTAGAAAAGTTGTGCCACGTCAGCAGCCACGTCAGCAGCCCCGGCCAACCAGGACGCGCCGCGTGACAAGAAAACGGTGACAGGGGACGGGCCACGTGGACGATCCGCGTGCGCGCGATCGGACGACCCAGATCCGTTTCCGCGCGCACGAACGGCCCAGATCAAACGTGTGCACGGACGGTCCAGATTCACGCGCACGGACGGCCCAGATTGCATCGCGAGGGACGGCCCAGGTTTAATCCCAATTAAATCACGATCGAATGGTCCAGATTTAATCTTGATGGACGGTTGAGATTAAAAGGCAAAGGGTATAAATACCCCCACCCACACCTGACCAAAGAAACCCTAGCCGCTAGTGCTCGCCGGAGAAGAAGAACCAAACGCCGGAGGAGCCGGCCGCTGCCACCCGCCGCCACACCGGGGAAGTTTTTGACCGCTGATCGAGGTAAATTTTCTCTCCCTTGCTCATTTTCCGACGCTGAGTCCGCCTATAGCCAAACTGGAGCAAAACCACCGGCCAAACGGTCGAAAAATCCAGTCGAAACCCAGCGGCGGCGCCGCGCCCCTCTTCGATTTTTACCTTCGATGAGGCCCTTCCCGGCCTTCGTTTGATGCAAATTTTATACCACTGTGATCACCATTCTTTTCTCTACAGGTTAATCGGAGCCAAATATCAAAACGCGACTCACGTCGGAGGAGCCACCGTACCCGAGAGCACCGCCGCCGGTAAGTTTCAGTTTCTCATGATTTTTCAGCCCACCGAGGGCCCTAGGGTTGTTCTATCGTAGGGATCGATGCAAGCGTGGCCGAATTTGGCCGAAAACAGCCAACCCAAGGCGAATCGCCGCTGCTTACGGCGGCACCGACGCCGGAGCACGACGGAGCCGCTGTGCCGGAATTGCGATATTGGCTGAAAGGGGCCCTAGGTCTAATTTGGGATTTTTTGGGGCACGTGCAGGTACCAGTAGTGTGTTTCAGTTTCCCGGGAAAAATTCAGAGAAAATTAGGGACAACCTGTAGGCGCACTGTAGAGCTGTATTGGGACCCCGAAACAAGTAAGGACCCCTCACCCTATTTTCTATCACGGTATTAAAGCTAAATAAATAATTAAACTATACTGTGTGACTTTATAGATGTATAATTGATTAAGGTTGCCAATGGAGCCCAAGTCTGATACAGTGTTGGTATGTTATTGTTTGATTTAATTTTCAGTATTAAATGCAGCATGATGTTTGATGTAATTACGTTATGGTCTCGTATGTATGAATCATGGTTTCTTTTATTATAGTTTGTATTATGATGAGCCCGATACTGTGTTGTCTTATCTAGTGTCCATTATTGGTTTACATGTTGTGTGTGTTTGGATGATTGAAATCAAGAAAAATGGCAAAAAGGTTATGTGAATTGATAAGTGGATAATGTGGACAGCCTGACTAGATATCCTGGGAGATGGTGGACGGACCGGGTTCGTAGGGAACTCTACCGGGAACGTGGTCTCTCATACCGGACGGGGTATGGAGACCTTATGTGTTTTGGCGCCCATACCGGACGGGGTATGGGGACAGCCCGTTTCACCCTCATACTGGACGGGGTATGGGGACGGCCCATTTCACCCTTATACCGGACAGGGTATTGAGGTTCATGGTTTTGGCGCCCATACCGGACGGGGTATGGGGATGGCCCTGGAATCAGGTTATAAATGTTAAGGATTCACGGGTAGCGGGACCCCTATGGATCCCCATGGATACTAGTAGGCTGGTAAATGAGGAAAATATGTTGTTTAATGATTGAAATGCAAAGGCGTGGCAAGTATTATGTTATACAGTTCATATGATTTCATGATGATGATAATGTTATTGCTTTCATATGTTGTTTTATGTATCTCACCGAGGTAAGTGGATAGTAAAGGATTTTATTATTGATAAAAGAATTTGTTATAAATTATGCTCCATTTGTCTTCTTGTGTTTTCTACCCACCTTTACCTCCGTAGCGGTGAGATAGTGTAATGTCTTTACTGGGCTGGTGTAGCTCATTCCTTATTTAACCATTTCAAATCAGGAAGACATTGTTCCCGAGCCCGTTCTGCAGGAAGACGGCGAAGGGGACGCCTAAAGACTCCGTAGTTATATTTATAGTTCTTATTTTCGAGTATCTCTTTTAGTTAGTTTGTTCTTTTATATTTTGAGCACGTTTTTGGTCTTTGTGTAAGGGATGTTAATCAAAATTTTTATTACGCTTCCGCATTTGACATTTTTAATACATATATTTCATTCTAAATTTCCGGGGCCGTTACACTTTCACTCTCGATTATCTTACCTTGTTGCTGCATCATCACATATCTATATACACTTTCAGGTTTAGCCTTTTATGATGCACGATCTAACATTTTACTAAAAGTTTAGAGATCTTTCCCATTTTTTTCAATCCTAATCATGCATACATCCTCCGAAAGAAGGAA
This sequence comes from Carica papaya, assembly GCF_054855325.1. NCBI lineage: Eukaryota > Viridiplantae > Streptophyta > Magnoliopsida > Brassicales > Caricaceae > Carica > Carica papaya. Next base: position 12,349,426 of record NC_142314.1, read on the forward strand.
TTTAAAAATATAAATCTCAATTTTGGTGTTTAAAACCCAAATTTGTCTTACCTCCTGTCACCGCGTGGATGTTTACTTGTAATGTCGATTCTCTCTCAAGTCCTCCTTAGCGATGCCGTAACACAATGCCATCGGTTACTCTTTAGATCTTCTTACTTTTTCTACCCATCCTTCTCTCGATCAGACTAGCTATTTTAAGATCTTACTTCCTCTCTAGAATTTCATACTTGTTCGGCTTGCTCTCTTTTGAGTCGATCTAACAATCACTCTCTTGCGATCGACCCTCCCTCTTTTATTAGGGTTCCCTCCCCCCCCCCCCCAAATGGCTGAGAAGAAGAAGTTTTTATAAGGGTTGTGAGGACTATTTGATGTCAAGGGTAGATCTGCATCGTTGGTTTCATCTCTTTTTTTTTTTAAATTCCTAAATTTCCCTTCTTTTTTGGAAATCCTTACAACCTAGCCCCTATATCATCTCCATATTGCTCCTCTTTTTTCAAAACCTTAGAGATTTTGTCCTTTCTTTTAACTTTTTATAGTATTTTAAAATTTTATTTCTACTAAATCTTTCCAACATACTTCGAGGGTCGCTATTCGATTTTTTGGGATGTTACATATCCTTATCCTGCAAGTTTCTTCAAAACACTTTCAAGCCATTCAATTATGAATTAGATTATGCACATTTAACAAAATGATCCACATTTAAATTACTTACCTCTGTACCCATTCTACAGAACTATACTCATTTACCTGTACTATTTTGTTTCATCCATTCTTGAATTTAGACATGTGCAACAATTTTTCTAACAAGTTGGAACATTATAACAGGACATACATATCACTAAGACCATTCAACACAGCCACTGAACTTACCTAATTATATTTTTTCATTCTCATCATTACACCTCTTTTATATATGTTTTTCTTTAATTTCTTTCCCACCAGATTTCACACTCGGCTCCACCAGCCTAACTCCCTATTTGCTTTGATCACACCAGAATGTAATGCACGCACGTACACAGAGCTTGCACTTTACACATCGAACCAAGCCCTTCAGAGCCTTCTCTTTCTCGACTACGTCTCTGGCCTCATTTATCACATGCATTTAGGAGATTCACTCCCATTCAAACTCTCTTATATTCGGTTCCCTCTGCTAACTGAACATGGGTCAGCTGTTCCACATCACACGACTAACATAGGCCACAAACACACCATAATGACAGGCGTTGATTTCCACATCACACGGGTAGCATGGGTCTACTGTTGTTTCCTCCGCTTTACTCTCCCTCAAAACAGGCCCTAATTTCCCATCTATTTTTTGTCTCCAATGTTCATTCATACTTTTCCATTTTTTTATTTTTAAATTAATTTACATTCAAGTGTCCCTCTTTTTTTATCAGATCTGATTTATTCTTCTGGGTTACTTTTAGCCATTCATCCTATTTTCTAGTTTTTAAGACCCTAATTGGTTTTCTCTAAAATGTCAGCCTTCTATCATGAAAACCCTTTCAGTAAACTATATTGTGTTAGTGTCGATGTGTGAAGTGTGTTGTTCTGTGACTATAAGCGTAAATTAATATTACTACTAATATTACTGCTACTACTAGTACCAATACTACTATTACTACTACTACTAATGGTACTATTACTACTAATATTACTGCCACTGTTAGTACTACTGTTACTCCTACTGCTGCTACTACTATTACTACTGTTATTACTACTACTACTACAGTTACTACTGCTATTATTACTACTATTTTTACTAGTTCTACTGCCACTGCTAGTGCTATTATTGCTAATACTACTACTGCTACTACTGCTGCTACTAATATTACTACTATTATTACTGCATTATATATAACACCACAAAAAATCTTATTTTAATAGTATTATTAACTATCCAACATTTTTTTTCTAGATTTTCTTACTTGAATTAATTAATCAATTTAAATAAGGAAAAAAAGTTTCCTTGTCATATAAATTCAATTGAAGGAGAATTTAAATGTACAAATCAACATACAAATGGCAAATTGATAAATTAATTTGTTTTATGAAAAAAATAAAAAAACATAGGCTAGCTGAATATAATAATTTGTTGAGATATGAGAAGAAGAAGTAAGACAGATAATTAAGAAACTCAAGTTTTGATTTATGATTGATGCTAAAAGCCTTCAAGTAAAAAGTATATATAGGTAGTAGAACTACTACTAATACTACTAATGCTACTATTAATAGTACTAATACTACTGTTACTGCTATTACTACTGTTACTTCTACTACTGCTACTATTTTTATTACTGCTACTACTGCTACTACTGTTATTATTACTACAACTTCTATTATTATTGCTACTACTGTTATTATTACTACAACTTCTATTATTACTGTTACTACTGCTACTAATACTGCTACAGCTACTGCTGCTACTATTGCTACTACTATTACTACTACTGTCACTACTATTACGTTATATATAACACCACAAAAAATCTTATTTTAATAGTATTATTAACTATCCAGTATTTTTTCATATTTTTTTACTTTAATTAATTAATTAATTTAAATAAGAAAAAAAAGTTTCGTTGTCATATTAGTTCAATTAAAGAGAATTTGAATGTATAAATCAATTAACAATTGACAAAATCATTAATTAGGTATAATTTGTTTTTGTTAGAAAAAATGAATAAATAGGCTGCCTATATATAATAATTTATTGAAATATGAGAGTAAGAAGTAAGAGAGGCTAATTGAGAAACTCAAGTTTTGATTTGTGGTTAATGTTAAAAGCCTTTAAGTACATGGGTATTTATAGGTACTAGTACTAATACTACTACTACTACTAATGCTACTACTACTATTAATACTATTGCTACTACTACTACTACTGTTACTTCTACTGTTGCTATTACTGCCAATATTTTTACTACTATTACTATTTCTACTATTGCTACTACTACTATTACTACTACTACTACTGCTAATACTGCTGCTGCTACTACTACTACTCCTGCTCCTACTATTGCTACTACTACTGCATTATATGTAACACCAAAAAAAATTTAGTTTACTTTAACAATATTATTAACTATCCAGCCTTTTTTTTTTAGATTTCTTTACTCTAAATTAATTATTAATTTAAATGAGAAAAAAAAAAGTTCTACTGCCATATTAATTCAATTGAAGAAGAATTTGAATGTACAAATTAACATATAAATAGAAAATGATAAATTAGGCTTCATTTATTTTTGTTAGAAAATATGAAGAGATAGGCTAGCAGAATATAACAATTTGTTGAAATATGAAATGAAGAAGTAAGAGAGACAAATTGAGAAACTCAAGTTTTGATTTGTGGTTGATGCTAAAAGCTTTCAAGTACATGGATATTTATAGGTACTACTACTAATAATACTATTACTACTATTACTACTAATACTACTACTACTACTACTACTACTAATACTTTTGCTACTTCTACTGCTACTGTTACTTCTATTGCTGCTATTACTGTTACTACTGTTAACGACACTACTGCTGCTACTGCTGCTAGTACTACTACTGCTATTACCACTGCTACTACTACTACTATTAATACTGTATAACTATTGCTACTACTACTACTGCTATTACTACTGTATTTTATGTAATAACACAAAAAGTTAAGTTTATTTTAATAGCATTATTAATTATCCAACATTTTTTTTAGATTTCCTTACTTGAATTAATTAATTAATTTAAATGAGCAAAAAAAAGTTTTGTTGTCATATTAATTCAATTGAAGAAGATTTTGAATGTATAAATTAACCTTTAAAAAAAATAATCAATTAGGCTTCATTTGTTTTTGTCAGAAAAAATGAAGATATAGGGTAGCTGAATATAATAATTTGATGAAATATGAGAGGAAGAAGTAAGAGAGACTAATTAAGAGACTCAAGTTTTGATTTGTGATCGATGCTAAAAGCTTTCGAGTACATGAGTATTTATAGGTACTAGTACTACTATTACTACTAATATTACTACTAGTACTAATATTATTGTTACTTTTTACTGCTGTTATTACTATTATTACTACCACAACAGGTACTACTGCTACTATTGCCACTAACACTTCTACTACTATTACTGCTGCAAATACTGCTACTTTTACTGTTGCCACTGTTGCTACTGCTACTGTTAGTACTACTGCATTATATGTAATACCATAAAAAATTTAGTTTATTTTAATAGTATTATTAACTATCTAGTATTTTTTTTTTATTTTCTTATTTGAATTAATTAATTAATTTAAATAAAGAAAAAAAGTTTTGTTGCCATATTAATTCAATTGAAGAGAATTTGAATGTACAAATCAACCTACAAATGGCAAAATGATCAATTAGACGTGATTTGTTTTTTGTTAGAAAAAATGAAGATATAGACTAGCTGGATATGATAATTTATTGAAATATGAGAGGAAAAAATAGGAGAGACTAATTGAGAAACTCAAGTTTTAATTTGTCGTTGATGCTAAAAGCTTTCAAGTACATGGGTATTTATAGATATTATTACTATTACTACTGCTAATATTACTAATGCTACTACTACTACTAACATTACAGCCACTACAGTTGCTATTGCTACTATTGTTACTATTTTTACTGCTGCTACTAGTACTATTATTACTACTACTACTATTAATACTACTACAACTACTGCTGCTATTTCTATTGCTACTACTAATGCATTATATGTAACATCACAAAAAATCTGGTTTATTTTAATATTATTATTTTTTTAATTTAAATGAGGAAAAAAATTTGTTGTCATATTAATTCAATTGATGAAGAATCTAAATGTACAAATCAACCTACAAATGGCAAAATGATAAATTAACTTTGATTTATTTTTGTTAGAAAAAAATGAAGAGATAGGCTAGCGGAATATAATAATTTATTGAGATATTGGAGTAAAAAATAAGAGATACTAATTGAGAAACACAAGTTTTCATTTGTGGTTGATGCTAAAAGCCTTCATGTACATGGGTATCTATAGGTACTACTACTCGTTGTACTACTACTACTAATACTGCTATTACTACTAATACTACTACTACTTCTGCTACTGTTATTTCTATTATTACTACTATTGCTACTACTGCTATAGCAAGTACTACTGATGTTATTGCTACTATCGTTACTATTTCTACTACTACTATTGCTGCTACTACTACTACTACTAATATTGTAACTGCTACTGTGGCTACTACTGCTACCACTACTACTGCATTATATATAACACCATAATAATTCTAATTTATTTTAATAGTATTATTAACTATCCAGCTTTTTTTTTTCAAATTTCTTTACTTGAAATTAATTAATTAATTTAAATGAGAGAAAAAAGTTTCATTGCCATATTAATTCAATTGAAGAAGAATTTGAATAAAAATTAACCTACAAATGATAACACGATCAATTAGGCTTGATTTGTTTTTGTTAGAAAAAATGAAGAGATAGGCCAGCTAAATATAATAATTTTTTGAAGTATGAGAGGAAGAAATAAGAGAGACGAATTGAGAAACTCAAGTTTTGATTTGTGGTTGATGCAAAAAGCTTTTAAGTGCATTGATATTTATAGGTACCACTAGTACTACTACTATTACTAGTATTACTATTACTGATACTACTACTACTAATACTTTTGCTACTACTACTATTACTGTTACTTCTATTACTGCTACTACTACTAATGTAACAGCCCCGAAAATTTAGAATGAAACATGTGTATTAAAAATGTCAAATGCGGAAGCGTAATAAAAATTTTGATTAACATCCCTTACACAAAAAAATAAAAACGTGCTCAAAATATAAAAGAACAAACTAACTAAAAGAGATACTCGAAAATAAGAATTATAAATATAACTACAGAGTCTTTAGGCGTCCCCTTTGCCGTCTTCCTGCGGAACGGGCTCGGGAACAATGTCTTCTTGATCTGAAATGGTTAAATAAGGAATGAGCTACACCAGCCCAGTAAAGACATGACACTATCTCACCGCCACGGAGGTAAATGTGGGTAGAAAACACAAAAAGACCAATGGAGCATAATTTATAATAAATTCTTTTATTAACATAAAAACCTTTACTGTCCACTTACCTCGGTGAGATCCATAAAACAACATGTGAAAGCAATAACATTATCATCATCATGAAATCATATGAACTTTATAACATAACATATATCACACCTTTACATTTCAATCATCAGAAAACAGATTTCCTCTTTTACCAGCCTACTAGTATCCCTGAAGATCCATAGGGGGTCCCCCTCTACACGTGAACCATTAATATTTACAACCTGATTCCAGGGCCATCCCCATACCCCGTCCGGTATGGGCGCTAAAACACATAAGGTCTCCATACCCCGTCTGGTATGAGAGACCACGTTCCCGGTCGGGTTTCCTACGGACCCGGTCCGTCCACCATCTCTCAGGATATCTAGTCAGGCTGTCCACATTATCCACTTATCAATTCACATAACCTTTTTGCCATTTTTCTTGGTTTCAATCATCCAAACACACACAACATGTAAACCAATAATGGACACTAGATAAGACAACACAGTATCGGGTTCATCATAATACAAACTATAATAAAAGAAACCATGATTCATACATACGAGACCATAACGTAATTACATCAAACATCATGCTGCATTTAATACTGAAAATTAAATCAAACAATAACATACCAACACTGTATCAGACTTGGGCTCCATTGGCAACCTTAATCAATTATACATTTATAAGGTCACACAGTACAGTTTAATTATTTATTTAGCTTTAATACTGTGATAGGAAATAGGGTGAGGGGTCCTTACTTGTTTCGGGGTCTGAATACGGCTCTATAGTGCGCCTACAGGCTGTCCCTAATTTTCCCTAAATTTTTCCTGGGGAACTGAAACGCACTACTGGTACCTGCACGTGTCCCAAAAAATCCCAAATTAGACCTAGGGCCCTTTTCGGCCAATATCGCAATTCCAGCACGACAGCTCTACCGAGCTCTAGTTTGGCCATAGGCAGACTCAGCGTCAAAAAACGAGCAAGGAGGAGAAAAATTACCTCGATCGGCGGTCAGAAACTTCCCCGGTGCGGTGGCGGCCGGCTCCTCCGGCGTCTGGTTCTTCTTCTCCGGCGAGCACTGGCAGCTAGGGTTTCTTTGGTCAGGTGTGGGTGGGGGTATTTATACCCTTTGCCTTTTAATCTCGACCGTCCATCAAGATTGAATCTGGACCGTTCGATCGCGATTTAATTGGGATTAAATCTGGGCCGTTCATCGCGATGCAATCTGGGCCGTCCGTGCCTGATTGAATCTGGGCCGTCCGTGCGCGTGAATCTGGGCCGTCTGTGTGCACGTTTGATCTGGGTCGTTCGTAATTTATTTCCCGACGGCACTGTTGGGCTTTACTCATAGTTTCTGGCTCATCCGCCGGTCCTTTTGCTCCAATTTGGCCATGGAGGTGTTCAAAATTGAATTTCGAGCGAATAAAAATTTTTTTACCTCTTTTGGCGGTCGAAGGTGGCTCTGGTATGACAGTAAGAGGCGGTCGACTCCCTTCCTGGTGACTGGTTCTTCTTCGGCAAGGGGGTCTGGCGGCTAGGGTTAGGGTTTGGTGTGAAGTGAGGTATTTATATCTGTTTCCTTTTAATCTAGGCTATCCATCGTGTTTGATCTGAGCTCTCCGATCGTGTTTAAATAAGAAGTGAATCTGGATCATTTATTGCGATTTGATATGAGTCGTCTGATCGTGTTTAAATAGAAAATGAATCTGGACCGTTCATCGCGATTTGATCTAGATCGTATGATCACGTTTAAAGGGGAACGGATCCAGACCATCCACACGTACAGGAACAAATCTGAATCATCTGATCGCGGTCATGCGGTTGCCAGCATAGCCTTCCGCGTGGCACCGCACTAGCGTGCCTTGCCATGCTGCGGACTCCAGTTCATCAAGGCTGTTGACTGGGCATCCTACGTAGCACATTTTTCCTAAATTATGTTTTGACCTCTAATTTTTTATTTTTCTTTCAAAAATATCCCCAGAACCCAAATTTTTACCCTTTTTCCCAAAATTATTTTTAATTTCATCCACCATCTATTTTTCTTCATTTTTACATTAAATAAAAATTCAAAAAATTTAAAATTATATTTGTACATTAATTTTAAATATATTAAAATTAATTCTGGGTATTACAAAAATTGACCTTGATCAAGGAGATTTGTAGCTTTCTAGGGATGGCATGTTATTACTGTAGGTTTGTGGAAGGATTTTCTAATCTAGCTACTCCTTTGACCCAGCTCACATAGAAGAACATCAAGTTTTAGTGGAACGAGATTTTGAAAGGAGCTTTTCAGAACTAAAGAAGTAGTTGACTACTGCACTTGTATTGGCCTTGCCGAGTGTATTTCACACCAAGAGGACCAAGATCTAGATCCCGATCAACAAGAAGGTTGTGAATAGTTCATCACCCGAACTCCTTCAAAAGCTAGTGAAGTTCGTCCTAAGATGCTTAGTTGTTTACTTTTCATTTATTTCTTTAATTTTTGTTTGTTCTTTTAGAAGAGACATTCTTGTATCCTTATTGGGTATTTTAAACTATTGTGTAAGGAATGTAAACCCTAACTCTATTATTCCGCTTCTCCATTCAATTCATATCTTTATTTTCTTTTAAGTTCTGGGTCATTACTGTTGGTATCAGAGCCACGTTCCTCAGAACCATTCCTTACACATAGACTTAAAAATTCCAAATACGAACTATTGCCTAACCCTTTATTATGAAAAATAAGTACAAATACACGAAGAGATGAGGTCTTTTATCGAATAGGGTAGCCCGAGATGGGTCGCTTTGAGAGGATGTCGATTGGCTCTTCGAGATTTTAGAGAGACTCATCTATACTCAGTAGGCCAGGGAAGAGAGAAGGGAACTGTCTAACCCTCCACCACTTCCACAAGATGAGTCACCCCTACAATGAGAGGATCTAATGCCACTTTGATGCAACTCTACTCCTCCATCGTATCATCTGACACTGTCACAATATAATTTAGAACCCCCATCGTATCATCTGACACCGTTACAGAGCCACCCGATCCCTCCCCAGGAACATCTGACCCCTCGTCCATGGGACTCAGTTTCACCCATGATGGACCTGACAGAGATTGACACAGGGAACCCTAATGTATTTCCAAGAATAAACTGGTTAGCGACGTATCACGCCACCGTGGATTATTTTCATGAGAAAAATTGTATTTAAGCCTCCTAACGAATAGTCATTTATAAGCTAATAAAAGTTTCGAAATATTATTCCCTTATAGTAATTCCTTTATTACATAACGCTTTAACTCGATTGTTTTCTCTAATTAGGCAAACTTAAGAAAGAAATTTGTATTTGAGAGATTTTGGTAGTTTGAGACTTCCCAGATGTTTTTCTGGATGAACTACCAGGATTGCCAATTGATAGAAAAGTTGAATTCACCATAGATCTTCAACCAGACACCCAGCATATCTCGATTGCCCCTTACCGCATGAGCCGTGTTGAGATGGAAGAGCTGAGGAAAAGGATAAATGAACTGTAGGATAGTGGATTCATCTGACATAGTGTGTCCTCTTGGGGTGCCGGAGTCACATTTATAGGGAAGGGGGATGAGATGTTAAGGCTACGTATTGAGTACAAATGGCTAAACAAGGTCACGATCAAGAACAAGTACCCATCCTCAGGATCGATGACCTTTTTGATCAGTTATAGGTTGCCCAAGTCTTCTCTAAAATAGACATGCGTTCAGGTTACCATCAGGCAAAGGTCAAGGCAGAAGATATTCTCAAAATAGCTTTGCGAACCAGGTACGGACACTATAAGTTCCTAGTCATGCCATTTGGACTAACCAACGTACCAATCATCTTCATGGATTTGATGAACAAGGCTTTTAGATAATTACTATATCAGTTCGTCATTGTATTTATCAATGATATCCTAATCTATTCAAAAGTAGAGAGGAACACGCTCACCATCAGACTTAGGTTTTCTAAGTTCTAAGAGAAAAGAAGTTGTATGCAAAGCAGAGTAAGTGTGGGTTCTAGCTCGAGCAGACTACCTTCTTATAGCACATCATATCAAGGGATGAAGTGTTAATAAACCCCAAAAAAGTTGAGGCAGTGCTCAGTTGGGAGAAATTGACCTCAATTAAGGAGATTCGTAGCTTTCTAAGGATGACAGGTTATTACTGCAGGTTTGTAGAAGAATTTTCTAGCCTAGCTGCTCCTTTGACTCAGCTCACAAAGAAGAACGTCAAGTTTGAGTGGAACAAGAACTGTGAAAGGAGTTTTTCATAATTAAAGAAGCGATTGACGAATGAACCTGTGTTGGCCTTACTGAGTGGGACAAGTGGATACATAGTTTATAGTGATGCCTCCTACCTGAGGCTGGGTTATGTTCTGATGCAGCATGGGAAGGTCATAGCTTATGGGTCCAGGCAGTTAAAGAGTCATAAGAAAAACTACCCCACCCATGACTTAGAACTTGCCGCGATTATCCACACCTTGAAGACTTAGCGTCATTACTTATATGAGGAGACTTTTCAGAGAATATAGATAGAACTTGAAACACATATTCACCCAAAAGAATCTGAACATGCGTCAGAGAATATGGATAGAACTCCTCAAGGACTACAATTGTAACATCTTGTATCACCCAGGTAAGAGCAATGTGGTAGCCGACGCACTCAATAGAAAAAGTGCAGGTATATTAGCTCACCTAATGATTTCAGAATGAAGGGTAATAGGGGCCGCACAACAGGTACAACTTTAGGACTTGAAGAGAGTTACATGCTTGACCCACTTGACTGTTCAACCTGAGTTGATATAGAGAATAAAGGAAGCCCAATCCACCGATTCCACCCTAGCAACCCTCATGAAGGATGCAGAACAGGGAGTAAATTCAAAATTTTGAGTTTCTACCGATGGATTGCTCAGAATTTAGGACAGGGTCTGTGTTCCACGTGACAGTGAGCTAAAAAGGGACATCATAACGGAGGCTCATAGCTCAAAGTTTGCCATGCATCTAGAAGCACTAAAATGTATTAAAGTATGCGACACTGATTTTGGGGGGAACAATATGAAAAAAGAGGTGGCCAACTTTGTTTCCAAGTGTTTGGTATGTCAATAAGTCAAAGCAGAGCATCAACGCCTAGGCGGGCTACTTCAGCCATTACCAATTTTCGAGTGGAAGTGGGAACACGTCACTATGGATTTCGTGATAGGATTGCCTGGGACACACTCGGGATATGATGCCATTTGGGTAATTATTGACTTGCTCACCAAGTCTTCCCACTTTTTGGCCATCAAAATGACCGACCCATTGGACAAGCTAGCAAGAATGCATATCCGGGACATAGTCAAGTTACATGAAATGTCAGTGATAGTAGTATCTGATTGGGACCCCAGGTTCACTTCTTAGTTTTGTCTTTTAGTACCGCATTCCACCCTCAGGCCGATGGAAAATCAGAAAGGATGATCCGCACATTGGAGGATATATTTCGAGCTTGTGTTCTTGACTTTGGGGGCCATTTGAATGATCAATTATCCTTAATAGAGTTCACCTACAATAACAGCTACTAAGCAAGTATCGGCATAGCTCTATACGAGACGTTATATGGCCGCCAAAAAAGGTAAAAATTCTCCTACCTACTCAGAATTTGATTGTGAATACCCCTTGGGACAAATCGGAGCAAAAAGAACGAGAGATACGCCGAAAACTGGGGGTAAAGCCTAGCACCGCCACCGCGAGCAAGACCCAAAATCACCTCCAATGAGCCCCTTTCTGTTTCTTGTTTCGTGTAATTTTTCCACTATTGTGTTCATCATTCTGTTTTCTACAGGTTGGCCTAAGAGAAACGCCCAGCCGCGAAGGTGAGCCGACGGAGCCGCTGCACTGAAAAATCCTGCCACCAGTAAGTTTTTATTTTTGACTTTTTTCGACCAACCGTGGCCCTCTAATGTGTTTTCTCACAAGAATGGGTATAAAACCAGCCAAAACTAGCTGAAAATAGCCAAGCTGAGGAAAACCACCGTCGCAGACAGTGGTGCCATCGCTAGAGCACAACGGTGCCACCGTGCTGAAATTTTAAAATTGGCCACAAAAGATTTTTAACACTAATTTTGTGTTTTTTGGGGTATTTTTAGGTATAAGAAGCGTGTTTTAATCTCCGCAGAAAAATTCAGGAGACCTGTTGACTGATAGTAGGTGCAACTGAAAGTTCGATGTTTCAAACACCGATTCGGGTAAGAATTCCTCACCTTATTCCCTGTTATAGAATTGAAGCATGATTATCAATAATATAATATTTTGCGTAATTTAGAAAGATTCGAGAATCAATTACAGGTTATTAATGGAGATAGAACCGGTTATTTATTATTGTTGTTTTGTTTAACCGATTGTTTGATTTTACAGCTTTAAATGCATGATAATATACTGGAATTGGTAAAATGATTCAATTGTGTTTTCTTGATGCCTGTATTATTTGTCTTGCATTGATTTACGGTTAAATTATGAAACTGAAAATTAAATGTAAATAGAAAATTGATTGGTTAAGTGAATGAATGAATGGTAGCCTTATTGCATATCCTGGGAGATAGTGGACAGACCGGGTACATAGGGAACCCTACCGTGAATGTCGTCCTATACCGGATAGGGTATCGAGGATTGGTATTTTTGGCACTCATACCGGATGGGGTATGGGGACGCCCGTTTCACCCTTATACCGAATGGGGTATTGAGGGATGGTATTTTTGGTGCTCCTACTGGACAATGTATGGGGACGGCCGGTTAGTTGACCAGGTTGGATGTTGGTTCACGCGTAGTGGGACATCCCTATGGACCCCCATGAATACCAGCAGGCAAATGAAAAAGGAATATTGTTATTCTTATTTACTTGAATATGAGATTATGATGTTATTGAGCTATTGTCTCTACAGGTCAGTTTTTGAAATCTCGCAATGGTAAGTATGCAATAAATAGTTTTACTTATGATAAATAAATTTACTTAAATTAAGAGCTCAATTGGTTGTTTTTATAATTTTTACCAATCTTCATTTTCTATATCAGTGAGTAATGTGATATTCTTACTAGGCTAGTGTACCTCACCCCTTCATTAACTATTTCACATTAAGAGGACCAGGACCCAGATCCCGATCAACAAGAGGGTTGTGAATAGTTCACCACCTAGACTCCTTCAAAAGCTAGTGAAGGTCATCGTAAGATGCTCAGTTGTTTCCCGATCAATAAGAGGGTTGTGAATAGTTCACCACCCGGACTCCTTCAAAAGCTAGTGAAGGTCATCCTAAGATGCTCAGTTGTTTACTTTTCGTTTGTGTTTTTAGAAGGGACATTCTCGTATCCCTATTGGGTATTTTAAACTATTGTGTAAGGAATGTAAACCCTAACTCTATTATTCTGCTTCCGCATTCAATTTACGTCTTTATTTTCTTTTAAGTTCCGGGTCGCTACGGCTACTACTACTGCTGCTACTATTGCTGCTACTGTTACTGTTACTGCTACTGCTACTACTACTACTACTATTACTACTTATTCTTATTTTTCTTGTTCTTCTTATTCTTCTTGTTCTTTTCTTTTGCTGTATTCTAGAGTGCAACCAGGTGAGCGCTCCTCTTACAGCTACAAACATGGTCCATTTCTTTTTTTTTTCATCTTCTTTAATTTTCTACATATTATTATTTTCCTGTACAACTTAATTTTTTTGGTTCTTGCTACTGATTTTTAATAATAAGTTGTTAAGTATTATTTTATTTTTTAATAATAAAAAAAACTAATTAATCTTGTTTAATTATTAGTTAATTTGTCAAAATATTAGAGTATTCAATTTAATAAATATTTTGATATTCTTTAGAATTATAATATTTAGGATGTTACCAAATAGAAAGACCACCAATGTCTTTGTAGTAACCTAATCAAATAGCAAACCAAAAAGTAGTTTTATAATTTTTATTTATAAAATGTATTGATGTGCATACGTGTTTCTATTATAAAGTTTATATATTATGAAATAATCAAAATAAAATAAAATAATTGTCTTTTTTCATAAAAGGCAAAATATTTTTCGAAACAAAATAATTTCAGAAATAATTAATTTCACTATATCTTTTTATTATTAACTAATATATAATTTTGTGAATTTAAATTTACATAAATTTAAAAATAAAAAAATATTTTTAAATCATGTATCACTTCACACAATCTAATGACCAAGCCTGGAAACCCATATACACGTGCTCATAAACTTCCATATCAAGAAAATATATATATTAGATAACAAAATTTGAGAAAATCCAAAACATGTGTTCATACATTCATATAGTTCCGAAATCCTACCAACTGAATGTATAAATTTTCTTTATCTATTATACTGCCTATTGCAGTTTTTTTTTCTTTTTTTTAGAAGCAATGTTCTTGTATTCCTATTCACTGTATGAACCTCTATTTAATCTCACTCCTACACAGCTTTAGTTTTCCCTTTTTTTTTGTTTCCTCTATGCTTCAATAACTAGGTTGATTGGATCGGGATCACCCTCTTATTTTATTTGATTTGGAAAAACAACATTAAATAATAGGATGAGCATAAATCGCTCAGTAAGCCCAGATCAGCACCTCAAGCAATTAGAATCTACATTACAATGAGTAACTAATTGACCCTGGTGGGCGTTTTCCTCAACTTGAATCACTTACTATACTTTCCACTTTTCCTATAATGCCCTGCAACCTATAATAGTCAAGGCATCCTGTTTTAAATTACCAGTAATACATACTTCTCAAATTCATCATCATTAACACAGTCAAAATGTTCCTTAGCTTCCTATCAATATACGCTATACCACAGTGAATGACAAAGATATTCTTATACATGTGTGTTAATTTTAGCTATTATGTTCGTATGAGTATAATAGCATAAATCTCACTTATTCTCTTCTTGTATCTCCTATGTATTGGATTCTGCTGGTAGTGAATCTTATCTTGATTCCTACTTCACTACATCTGTAAATAAACAAGAATGAGCCTACCCATGCCCATGAAGTCAAATTTAAATTTAACCAATATATTGAAATCAAATTTCTAAACCAGAGTCGCCATCAACTCTCTCTCACTCCTGACAGTCCCCTTTTTCC
This sequence comes from Carica papaya, assembly GCF_054855325.1. NCBI lineage: Eukaryota > Viridiplantae > Streptophyta > Magnoliopsida > Brassicales > Caricaceae > Carica > Carica papaya. The sequence goes on from NC_142314.1 coordinate 12,364,631, forward strand.
CTCTAAAGGAAAATTCTAGATATCTTAGACTCTCCCCAAAGCTCGCAGGTACAAATAGCTCGTTATCAACTTCCCTGACTTGTCCTAATAGTCTCTCTACTCTTTGTCATCACTCTCCCCACTCAAATAGCCCATTTATCCCCCTGCTTATATGGTTCCTAGCACACTACTGCCTAAATTTACCTTGAATTTCAACATAATTACCATGGCAGCTCCTATTTCATAACCCATATGTTACCTCATCCTTATCTACCTAGCCACCCATTTCAGCTACTCCTTTGCAGGTTAAAACACTGTCCCAACGCAATAACCATCTGCTATATATCCTCAGTTATTAACCTTACCATTTGCAGTTCCATCTTTCACATTCTAGTTTACCTATATCAGGGTATTTTTCCTCACTCTTCAACCTATGTTCAGCTTAATTTTTTCCATTCATAGTCTCTAAGTGCTAATTTTATTCTCCTTGATAATTCCACACTAATCTGCCTTCAATTTGCATGCCCACATAGTAACCAGAACAATAATATCAATAATGGCTCTACGCACATTCTATTTTTACATACCTGCAATCCTTTGGTGTTTTCAATCACTTTGTTTTCAAAGTCAGTGTATACCATTTTATATTGAATGTCAAACACATATTTAGACAACCGTTATCTGGCCACTCACGCAACCCATCAGTATACCATTTTCACACACTTTTTGGCCACCAACTGACGGCACACCAGAAACAATGACCCATGTTTCGTTAGGAAGGTTTTCAATTTAACACCACAATCCCCTAGAAGGTTGTCTAATTACTTTCCCTTTATCTACCTTGTAACCATTTCCAGTTATTCCCATATCTCTCCATCGGTTCTCTCCCTTAAACCCCTATCATTTATTCACAATTTTGTTTCTAAATCATTGCAAATAAAACCTACATTCTATTGTTTCCTCCCCTTAGGTCTCCCTCAAAACAGGCAATAATTTACCATCTATTTTCTTTCTCAAGTGTTCATTCATAATTTTTCATTTTTTTATTCTTAAATTAATTGACATTCAGTTGTTCCTCTCTCTTTAGCAGATTTGATTTATTCTTCCGAGTTACTTTTAGCCATTCATCTTATTTTTTGATTTTTATGACTCTAGTTGATTTTCTCCATAATGTTCGCCTTCTATCATGAAAACCCTTTCACCCTCAATTCTCTTACCTTGTTGCTGCATCATCACATATCTATATACACTTTTGGGTTTAGCCTTTTATGATGCACGATATAATATTCTACTAAAAGTTCAAATATCTTTCCATTTTTTTTAAACCCCAATCATGCATACATCCTCCGAAAGAAGGAATTTAAAAATATAAATCTCAATTTTGGTGTTTGAAACCAAAATTTGTCTTACCTCCTGTCACTGCGTGGATGTTTACTTGCAATGTCGGTCCTCTCTCAAGTCCTCCTTGGCGATGCTGTAACGCAATGCCATCGGTTCCTCTTTAGATGTTCGTACTCTTTCCACCCATCCTTCTCTCGATCAAACTAGCTATTTTAAGATCTTACTTCCTCTCTAAAATCTTGTACTCGTTCGGCTTGTTCTCCTCTAAGTCGATCTTACTATCTCTTTCTCGCGATCGACCCTCCCTCTTTTGTTAGGATTCCACCCTCCCTCCCCCCCAAATGGTTGAGAAGAAGAAGTTTTTATAAGGGTTGTGAGGACTATTCGATGTCAATAGTGGATCTGCATCGTTGGTTTCATTTCTTAAAAAAAAAAATCCCAAATTTCCCTTCTTTTTTGGAAATCCTTACCACCTAGCCCATATATCATCTCCATGTTGCTCCTCTTTTTTCAAAACCTTTGAGATTTGGTCCTTTCTTTTAACCTTTTATAGTATTTTAAAATTTTGTTTCTATTAAATCTTTCCAACATACTTCGAGGGTCGCTATTCAATTTTTGGGATGTTACATATCCTCATCTTTCAAGTTTCTTCAAAGCACTTTCAAGACATTCAATTATGAATTAGATTATGCACATTTAACAAAATGATCCACACTTAAAGTGCTTACCTCTTTACCCATTCTACAGAACTATACTCATTTACTTGTACTATTTTGTTTCATCTATTCTTGTATTTAGATATATGCAGCAATTTTTCTAGCAAGTTGGAACATGGTAACAGTACATACATATCACTAAGATCATTCAACACAGCCACTAAACTAACCTAATTATATTTCCAATTTTCATTCTCATCATTACACCTTTTTTATATATGTTTTTCTTTAATTTCTTTCCCACTAAATTTCACACTCGTCGACTCCCTATTTGTATTAGTCACACCAGAATATAATGCATGCACATACACAGAGCTTGCACATTACACATCGAATCAAGCCCTTCAGAGCCTTCTCTTTCTCGACTACATCTTTGGCCTCATTTATCACATGTATTTGGGAGATTCACTCCTATTCGAACGCTATGATATTTGGTCCACTTTGCTGATTGAGCATGGGTCAGCTGTTCCACATCACACGGCCAACATAAGCCATACACACACCACAATGAGAGATCATCAACACATAAAAATATGTTTTAGTTCCAACTTAATCCCATCCTACATCTAGCCTCTAGTTTGGATCATTTAACCCTCCAAATTTTGTCTCATTTCTACTCAACATATTCTAGATTCAACACTTAACTCCCTTCAAGGCTTACTTAGGTAGTCCTAGTCTAGTATCTTTCCCAGAAATAAATCTTTAAATTAATTATGTGAGTCGTCTGAGAGTTTCCTTCAACCTAACTTTATTTGGTTCACTATTCTCCATCACCCCCATTTTGGCCACAAGTTGGCCATCCACTTACGCAACACATTTAATAACCTACAACAGGATAATGCATTACACAATAAAGAAAATCAACAGATAATGTGACAAGGAAATGATGTGAAATCTAACCCATATTTGGCCACTCACACACACATAACTATTAACACAACATACAACTTACAAATGCAATACACAAATGTTAATAATATAGCAGATTGAGGTACACCATTTTCACACACTTTCTGACCACCAGCTGGCCACACACCAGAAATAACAACCCATGTTTCCCTTTTTCCTCATTTAAATTAATTAATTAATTCAAGTAAGTAAATTTGAAAACAATGCTGAATCATTAATAATACTATTAAAATAAACTATATTTTTTATGTTATTACATATAATACAGTAGTAGTAATAGTAGTAGTAGCAGTAGTAACAATAGTAGTAGGAGTAGTAGAAGTAATAGTAGTAGGAGTAGTAGCAGTAGTATTAATAGTAGAATTTGCATTTGTAGTAGTAGTAGTGGTACTTATAAATACCCATGTACTTGAAGGCTTTTAGCATCAACCATTAATTAAAACTTTAATTTTTCAATTAGTCTCTCTTACTGCTTCCTCTCATATTTCAACAAATTATTATAGTCATCTAGCTTATCTCTTCATTTTTTCTAACAAAAATAAATCAAGCCTAATTGATAATTTTGCCATTCGTAAGTTGATTTTTAAATTTAAATTCTTCTTCAATTGAATTAATGTGACAATGAAATTTTTTTCTTTATTTAAATTAATTAATTAAATTTTTTAAGTTAATATAATTTTATTTGAAATTAATTAATTAAATTTTTTTATTGATTTAAATTAATTGATTAATTAAAGCAGATTTTTTATGGTGTTACATATAATGCTGTAGTAGTAGCAGCAATAGGAGTAATAGTAATAGCAATAGCAATATTAGCAGCAGCAGTAGTAGTAGTAGTGGTAGTATCAGTATAGCAGTAGTATTAGTATTAGTAGTAGTACTAGTACTAGTACAAGTGCTTGTAAATACCGATGTACTTGAAGGCTTTTAGCATCAATCACAAATCAAAACGTGAGTTTCTCAATTAGTTTCTCTTCTTCCACTTATATTTCAACAAATTATTATATTCAGCTAACCTATCTCTTCATTTTTTCTAACAAAAATAAATCAAGACTAATTGATCATTTTGCCATTTGTGGGTTGATTTATACATTCAAAATCTTCTTCAATTGAGTTAATATGATAAAAAAAACTTTTTTTCCTCATTTAAATTAATTAATTAATTCAAGAAAGAACAGTTAAAAAAAATGTTGGATAGTTAATAATGCTATTAAAGAAAAAAATATTTTTTTTGTTATTACATATAATGAAGTAGTAATAGAAGTAGTAGTCGCAGTAGTAACAGCAATAATAGAAGCAATAGTAGCAGCAGTAGTAGCAGTAGTATTAGTAGTAGTAGTAGTAATTGTAGTACCTATAAATACCCACGTACTTGAAGGCTTTAAGCATCAACTACCAATTAAAACTTAAGTTTCTCAATTAGTTTATCTTATTTCTTCCTCTCATATTTCAACAAATTATTATATTCAACTAGCTCATCTCTTTATTTGTTTTTAACAGAAACAAATCAAGCCTAATTGATTGTTTTGCCATTTGTTGGTTGATTTTTACGTTCAAATTCTTCTTCAATTGAATTAATATGACAACGAATTTTTTTAATTTAAATTAATTAATTAATTAAATTAAAGAAATTTGACAAAAAATGATGGATAGTTAATAATACTATTAAAATAAACTAAATTTTTTATGGTGTTATATATATTGCAGTAGTAATAACAGTAGCAATAGCAGCAGTAGTAGCAGTAACAATAACAATATTAACAGTACTAGCAGTAGTAGAAATAGTAACAATAGTAGCAATAGCAACAGTGGCAGCTGTAACAGTAATACTTGTTGCAGCAGCAGTAGCGATAGTAGCAGTAATAGCTACAATTGAAGTAACAGTAGTAACAACAACAGTAATATTAGTAGTAGTAGTAGTATTAGTAGTAGTAGTAGTACTAGTACTAGTACTATAAATACCCATGTACTTTAAAACTTTTAGTATCAATCACAAATTAAAACTTGAGTTTCTCAATTAGTCTCTTTTGTTTCTTCCTCATATTTCAACAAATTATTATATTCAGCTAGTCTATCTCTTCATCTTTTCTAACAAAAACAAATCAAGCCTAATTGATCATTTTGCCATTTGTAGGTTGATTTGTGCATTCAAATTCTTCTTCAATTTAATTGATATGGCAACAAAACTTTTATTTTCTTTATTTAAATTAATTAATTAATTCAAGTAAGAAAATCTGAAAATAAACACTGAATAGTTAATAATACTATTACAATAAACTAGAATTTTTTATGGTATTACATATAATGTAGTAGTAGTAGCAGTAGTAGTAACAGTTATAACAACAGTATCAGTAGCATTATTAGCAGTAGTGGTAGTAGTAGTAGTAACTGTAGTAGAAATAATAGTAGCAGTAGTAGTAAAATTAATGTCAATAGTACCTGCTATAGTAGTAGTAGTCGAAATAACAGTAGTAAATGTAAAAGTAGTAATAGAAATAGCAATAGTATTAGTAGTAGTAGTAGTAGTAGTAGTAGTAGTAGTAGTAGTACTATTCCCTATAAACTTGAAGGCTTTTAGTATCAACCACAAATCAAAACTTGAGTTTCTCAATTAGTCTTTGTTACTTCTTCCTATCATATTTCGACAAATTATTATATTCAGATAGTCTATCTATTCATTTTTGCTAACAAAAACAAATGAAACCTAATTGATCATTTTTCTATTTGTAGGTTGATTTATACATTCAAAATCTTCTTCAATTGAATTAACATGACAATGAAACTTTTTTTTTCTCATTTAAATTAAGTAATTAATTCAAGTAAGAAAATCTTTTAAAAAAATGCTGGATAGTTTATAATGCTATTAAAATAAACTTAATTTTTTGTGTTATTACATATAATGCAGTAGTAATAGTAGTAGTAGTAGTAGCAATAGCTTTAACAGTATTAATAGTAGCAGCAGTGGTAATAACAGTAGTAACAGTATAAAAATAGTGTAGTAATAGCAATTGCAGTAGTAGCGACTTCAGTTGTAACACCCGAATAAAAATAAAAAAAAAATTATTTATTTATTTTTATTCTTATTTATTTATTTGAATTTTTTATTTAATTTAATTTAATTTAATTCAATAAAAATAAAAATAATAATAATGATAAAATTGGGTAAAAATATTATTTGGGTTTAATTGAAATTGATTTTGGAAAAAAGGGGTGAAAATTTGGATTCTGGGGGTGTTTTTGAAAAGAAAATCAGAAACCGGGGGTCAAAACGTAATTTAAAAAAGTTGTGCCACGTCAGCACCACATCAACAGCCACATCAGCGGCCCGGTCAGCAGCCCCGGCCAACCAGAATCCGCCGCGTGGCAAGGCAATGTTGACCAGGGAACAGGCCACGTGGGCGATCCGCGTGCGCGCGATCGGACAGCCCAGATCCGTTCTCGCGCACACGGACGGCCCAGATCAAACGTGCGCACAGACGGCCCTGATTCACGAGCACGGACGGCCCATATTCAATCAGCCACGGACGGCCTAGATTGCATCGCGATGAACGGCCCAGATTTAATCCCAATTAAATCGCGATCGAACGGCCCATATTCAATCTTGATGGATGGTCGAGATTAAAAGGCAAAGGGTATAAATACCCCCACCCACACCTGACCAAAGAAACCCTAGCCGCCAGTGCTCGCCGGAGAAGAAGAACCAGACGCCGGAGGAGCCGGCCGCCGCCACCTGCCGCCGCACCGGGGAAGTTTTCGACTGCCGATCGAGGTAATTTTTCTCCCCCTTGCTCGTTTTTCGATGCTGAGTCCGCCTATGGCCAAACCGGAGCCAAACGGCTGAAAAACCCAGCCGAAACCCAGCGGTGCCGCCGCACCCCTATTTAGTTTTTGCCTCCGATGAGGCCCTTCCCGGCCTCTGTTTGATGCAAATTTTATACCACTGTGATCACCGTTCTTTTCTCTACAGGTTGATCAGAGCCAAATATCAAAACGCGACTCACGCCGGAGGAGCCGCCACACTCGAGAGCACCGCTGCCGGTAAGTTTCAATTTTTCGTGATTTTTCGGCCCATTGAGGGCCCTAGGGTTGTTCTATCGAAGGGACCGATGCAAGCGTGGCCGAATTCGGCCAAAACGACCAACCCGAGGTGAATCACCGCCGCTTGCGGCGGCGCACGGCGGAGCCGTCGTGCTGGAATTGCGATATTGGCCGAAAAGGGCTCTAGGTCTAATTTGGAATTTTTTGGGACACGTGCAGGTACCAGTAGTGCATTTCAGTTCCCCAAGGAAAATTCAGGGAAAATTAGGGACAGCCTGTAGGCGCACTGTAGAGCCGTATTCAGAGCCCGAAACAAGTAAGGACCCTTCACCCTATTTCCTATCACGGTATTAAAGCTAAATAAATAATTAAACTGTACTGTGTGACCTTATAAATGTACAATTGATTAAGGTTGCCAATGGAGCCCGAGTCTGATACAGTGTTGGTATGTTATTGTTTGATTTAATTTTCAGTATTAAATGCAGCATGATGTTTGATGTAATTACGTTATGGTCTCATATGCATGAATCATGGTTTCTTTTATTATAGTTTGTATTATGATGAACCCGATACTGTGTTGTCTTGTCTGGTGTCCATTACTGGTTTACATGTTGTGTGTGTTTGGATGATTGAAATCAAGAAAAATGGCAAAAAGGTTATGTGAATTGATAAGTGGATAATGTGGACAGCCTGACTAGATATCCTGAGAGATGGTGGACGGACCAGGTCCGTAGGGAACCCTACCGGGAACGTGGTCTCTCATACCGGACGGGGTATGGAGACCTTATGTGTTTTGGCGCCCATACCGGATGGGGTATGGGGACGGCCCGTTTCAGCCTCATACCAGACGGGGTATTGAGGTTCATGGTTTTGGTGCCCATACCGGATGGGGTATGGGGACGGCCCTGGAATCAGGTTGTAAATATTAATGGTTCACGTGTAGAGGAGGACCCCCTGTGAATCCCCAGGGATACTAGTAGGCTGGTAAAAGAGAAAATCTTTTTTCTGATGATTGAAATGTAAAGGTTTGATATATGTTATGTTATAAAGTTCATATGATTTCATGATAATGATAATGTTATTGCTTTCACATGTTGTTTTATGGATCTCACCGAGGTAAGTGGACAGTAAAGGTTTTTATGTTAATAAAAGAGTTTATTATAAATTATGCTCCATTGGTCTTTTTGTGTTTTCTACCCACCTTTACCTCCGTGGCGGTGAGATAGTGTGATGTCTTTACTGGGCTGGTGTAGCTCATTCCTTATTTAACCATTTCAGATCAGGAAGACATTGTTCCCGAGCCTGTTCCGCAGGAAGACGGCGAAGGGGACGTCTAAAGACTCCATAGTTATATTTATAATTCTTATTTTCGAGTATCTCTTTTAGTTAGTTTGTTCTTTTATATTTTGAGCACGTTTTTATTTTTTTGTGTAAGGGATGTTAATCAAAATTTTTATTACGCTTCCGCATTTGACATTTTTAATACACATGTTTCATTCTAAATTTTCGGGGCCGTTACATTAGTAGTAATAGCAGTAATAGAAGTAACAATAATAGTAGCAGTAGCAAAAGTATTAGTAGTAGTAGTATCATTAATAGTAATACTAGTAATAGTAGTGGTACTAGTAGTAGTAGTAGTAGTACCTATAAATATCAATGTACTTAAAAGCTTTTTGCATCAACCACAAATCAAAACTTGAGTTTCTCAATTCGTCTCTCTTATTTCTTCCTCTCATATTTCAAAAAATTATTATATTCAGCTGGCCTATCTCTTCATTTTTTCTAACAAAAACAAATCAATCCTAATTGATCATGTTATCATTTGTAGGTTAATTTTTATTCAAATTCTTCTTCAATTGAATTAATATGGCAATGAAACTTTTTTCTCTCATTTAAATTAATTAATTAATTTCAAGTAAAGAAATCTGAAAAAAAAAAGCTGGATAGTTAATAATACTATTAAAATAAATTAGAATTATTATGGTGTTATATATAATACAGTAGTAGTGGTAGCAGTAGTAGCCACAGTAGCAGTTACAATATTAGTAGTAGTAGTAGTAGCAGCAATAGTAGTAGTAGAAATAGTAACGATAGTAGCAATAGCATCAGTAGTGGCTACATCAGTAGTACTTGCTATAGCAGTAGTAGTAATAGTAGTAATAATAGAAATAACAGTAGCAAAAGTAGTAGTAGTATTAGTAGTAATAACAGTATTAGTAGTAGTAGTACAACGAGTAGTAGTACCTATAGATACCCATGTACATGAAGGCTTTTAGCATCAACCACAAATGAAAACTTGTGTTTCTCAATTACTATCTCTTATTTTTTACTCCAATATCTCAATAAATTATTATATTCCGCTAGCCTATCTCTTCATTTTTTTCTAACAAAAATAAATCAAAGTTAATTTATCATTTTGCCATTTGTAGGTTGATTTGTACATTTAGATTCTTCATCAATTGAATTAATATGACAACAAATTTTTTTCCTCATTTAAATTAAAAAAATAATAATATTAAAATAAACCAGATTTTTTGTGATGTTACATATAATGCATTAGTAGTAGCAATAGAAATAGCAGCAGTAGTTGTAGTAGTATTAATAGTAGTAGTAGTAATAATAGTACTAGTAGCAGCAGTAAAAATAGTAACAATAGTAGCAATAGCAACTGTAGTGGCTGTAATGTTAGTAGTAGTAGTAGCATTAGTAATATTAGCAGTAGTAATAGTAATAATATCTATAAATACCCATGTACTTGAAAGCTTTTAGCATCAACGACAAATTAAAACTTGAGTTTCTCAATTAGTCTCTCATATTTCAATAAATTATCATATCCAGCTAGTCTATCTCTTCATTTTTTTCTAACAAAAAATAAATCACGTCTAATTGATCATTTTGCCATTTGTAGGTTGATTTGTACATTCAAATTCTCTTCAATTGAATTAATATGGCAACAAAACTTTTTTTCTTTATTTAAATTAATTAATTAATTCAAATAAGAAAATAAAAAAAATACTAGATAGTTAATAATACTATTAAAATAAACTAAATTTTTTATGGTATTACATATAATGCAGTAGTACTAACAGTAGCAGTAGCAATAGTAGCAACAGTAAAAGTAGCAGTATTTGCAGCAGTAATAGTAGTAGAAGTGTTAGTGGCAATAGTAGCAGTAGTAGCAGTAGTACCTGTTGTGTAGTAATAATAGTAATAACAGTAGTAAAAAGTAACAATAATATTAGTACTAGTAGTAATAGTAGTACTAGTACCTATAAATACTCATGTACTCGAAGGCTTTTAGCATCAACCACAAATCAAAACTTGAGTCTCTTAATTAGTCTCTCTTACTTCTTCCTCTCATATTTTATCAAATTATTATATTCAGCTACCCTATATCTTCATTTTTTCTGACGAAAACAAATGAAGCCTAATTGATTATTTTTTTTAAAGGTTAATTTATACATTCAAAATCTTCTTCAATTGAATTAATATGACAACAAAACTTTTTTTTGCTCATTTAAATTAATTAATTAATTCAAGTAAGAAAATCTAAAAAAAATGTTGGATAATTAATAATGCTATTAAAATAAACTTAACTTTTTGTGTTATTACATAAAATACAGTAGTAATAGCAGTAGTAGTAGTAGCAATAGTTATACAGTATTCGTAGTAGTAGTAGTAGCAGTGGTAATAGCAGTAGTAAAAATAGTAGCAGTAGTAGTACTAGCAGCAGTAGCAGCAGTAGTGTCTTTAACAGTAGTAACAGTAATAGCAGCAATAGAAGTAACAGTAGCAGTAGAAGTAGCAAAAGTATTAGTAGTAGTAGTAGTAGTATTAGTAGTAATAGTAGTAGTAGTACCTATAAATATCCATGTACTTGAAAGCTTTTAGCATCAACCACAAATCAAAACTTGAGTTTCTCAATTTGTCTCTCTTACTTCTTCATTTCATATTTCAATAAATTATTATATTCTGCTAGCCTATCTCTTCATATTTTCTAACAAAAATAAATGAAGCCTAATTTATCATTTTTTATTTATATGTTAATTTGTACATTCAAATTCTTCTTCAATTGAATTAATATGGTAGTAGAACTTTTTTTTTTCTCATTTAAATTAATTAATTAATTTAGAGTAAAGAAATCTAAAAAAAAAAGGCTGGATAGTTAATAATATTGTTAAAATAAACTAAATTTTTTTTGGTGTTACATATAATGCAGTAGTAGTAGCAATAGTAGGAGCAGGAGTAGCAGTAGTTGCAGCAGCAGTATTAGCAGTAGTAGTAGTAGTAATAGTGGTAGTAGCAATAGTAAAAATAGTAATAGTAGTAAAAATATTGGCAGTAATAACAACAGTAGAAGTAACAGTAATAGTAGTAGTAGCAATAGTATTAATAGTAGTAGTAGTAGCAATATTATTAATAGTAGTAGTAGCATTAGTACTAGTACCTATAAATACCCATGTACTTAAAGGCTTTTAACATTAACCACAAATCAAAACTTGAGTTTCTCAATTAGCCTCTCTTACTTCTTACTCTCATATTTCAATAAATTATTATATTTAGGCAGCCTATTTTTTCATTTTTTCTAACAGAAACAAATTATGCCTAATTAATGATTTTGTCATTTGTTAATTGATTTATACATTCAAATTCTCTTTAATTGAACTAATATGACAACGAAACTTTTTTTTCTTATTTAAATTAATTAATTAATTAAAGTAAAAAAATATGAAAAAAAATGTTGGATAGTTAATAATACTGTTAAAATAAGATTTTTTGTGGTGTTATATATAACGTAATAGTAGTGACAGTAGTAGTAATAGTAGTAGCAATAATAGCAGCAGTAGCTGTAGCAGTATTAGTAGCAGTAGTAGCAGTAATAATAGAAGTTGTAGTAATAATAACAGTAGTAGCAGTAGTAGCAATAATAATAGAAGTTGTAGTAATAATAACAGTAGTAGTAGTAATAGAAACAGTAGTAGTAGTAATAGAAACAGTAGTAGTAGTAGAAGTAACAGTAGTAATAGCAGTAAAAGTAGTATTAATAGTAGTAATAGTAGCATTAGTAGTATTAGTAGAACTACTACTACCTATATATACTTTTTACTTGAAGGCTTTTAGCATCAATCATAAATCAAAACTTGAGTTTCTCAATTATCTGTCTTACTTCTTCCTCTCATATCTCAACAAATTATTATATTCAGCTAGCCTATGTTTTTCATTTTTTTCAAAAAACAAATTAATTAATCATTTTGCCATTTATATGTTGATTTGTACATTTAAATTCTTCTTAAATTGATTAATTAATTCAAGTAAGAAAATCTAGAAAAAAAATGCTAGATAGTTAATAATACTATTAAAATAAGATTTTTTGTGGTGTTATATATAATGCAGTAATAATAGTAGTAATATTAGTAGCAGCAGTAGTAGCAGTAGTAGTATTAGCAATAATAGCACTAGCAGTGGCAGTAGAACTAGTAAAAATAGTAGTAATAATAGCAGTAGTAGCTGTAGTAGTAGTAGTAATAACAGTAGTAATAGTAGTAGCAGCAGTAGGAGTAACAATAGTAGTAACAGTAGCAGTAATAGTAGTAGTAATAGTACCATTAGTAGTAGTAGTTGTAGTATTGGTACTAGCAGTAGCAGTAATATTAGTAGTAATATTAATTTACGCTTATAGTCACAGAACAACACACTTCACACATCGACACTAACACAATATAGTTTACTGAAAGGGTTTTCATGATAGAAGGCTGACATTTTAGAGAAAATCAATTAGGGTCTTAAAAACTAGAAAATAGGATGAATGGCTAAAAGTAACCCAGAATAATAAATCAGATCTGATAAAAAAAGAGGGACAACTGAATGTAAATTAATTTAAAAATAAAAAAATGGAAAAGTATGAATGAACATTGGAGATAAAAAATAGATGGGAAATTAGGGCCTGTTTTGAGGGAGAGTAAAGGGGAGGAAACAACAGCTGACCCATGCTAGCCGTGTGATGTGGAAATCAATGCTTGTCATTATGGTGTGTTTGTGGCCTATGTTAGTCGTGTGATGTGGAACAGCTGACCCACGTTCGGTTAGCAGAGGGAACCGGATATAAGAGAGTTTGAATGGGAGTGAATCTCCTAAATGCATGTGATAAATGAGGCCAGAGACGTAGTCGAGAAAGAGAAGGCTCTGAAGGGCTTGGTTCGATGTGTAAAGTGCAAGCTCTGTGTACGTGCGTGCGTTACATTCTGGTGTGATCAAAACAAATAGGGAGTTGGGCTGGTGGAGCCGAGTGTGAAATCTGGTGGGAAAGAAATTAAAGAAAAACATATATAAAAGAGGTGTAATGATGAGAGTGAAAAAATATAATTAGGTAAGTTCAGTGGCTGTGTTGAATGGTCTTAGTGATATGTATGTCCTGTTATAATGTTCCAACTTGTTAGAAAAATTGTTGCACATGTCTAAATTCAAGAATGGATGAAACAAAATAGTACAGGTAAATGAGTATAGTTCTGTAGAATGGGTACAGAGGTAAGTAATTTAAATGTGGATCATTTTGTTAAATGTGCATAATCTAATTCATAATTGAATGGCTTGAAAGTGTTTTGAAGAAACTTGCAGGATGAGGATATGTAACATCCCAAAAAATCGAATAGCGACCCTCGAAGTATGTTGGAAAGATTTAGTAGAAATAAAATTTTAAAATACTATAAAAAGTTAAAAGAAAGGACAAAATCTCTAAGGTTTTGAAAAAAGAGGAGCAATATGGAGATGATATAGGGGCTAGGTTGTAAGAATTTCAAAAAAAGAAGGGAAATTTAGGAATTTTTTTTAAAAAAGAGATGAAACCAACGATGCAGATCTACCCTTGACATCAAATAGTCCTCACAACCCTTATAAAAACTTCTTCTTCTCAGCCATTTGGGGGGGGGGGAGGGAACCCTAATAAAAGAGGGAGGGTCGATCGCAAGAGAGTGATAGTCAGATCGACTCAAAAGAGAGCAAGCCGAACAAGTATGAAATTCTAGAGAGGAAGTAAGATCTTAAAATAGCTAGTCTGATCGAGAGAAGGATGGGTAGAAAAAGTAAGAAGATCTAAAGAGTAACCGATGGCATTGTGTTACAGCATCGCTAAGGAGGACTTGAGAGAGAATCGACATTACAAGTAAACATCCACGCGGTGACAGGAGGTAAGACAAATTTGGGTTTTAAACACCAAAATTGAGATTTATATTTTTAAATTCCTTCTTTCGGAGGATGTATGCATGATTAGGATTGAAAAAAATGGGAAAGATCTCTAAACTTTTAGTAAAATGTTAGATCGTGCATCATAAAAGGCTAAACCTGAAAGTGTATATAGATATGTGATGATGCAGCAACAAGGTAAGATAATCGAGAGTGAAAGTGTAACGGCCCCGGAAATTTAGAATGAAATATGTGTATTAAAAATGTCAAATGCGGAAGCATAATAAAAATTTTGATTAACATCCCTTACACAAAGACCAAAAACGTGCTCAAAATATAAAAGAACAAACTAACTAAAAGAGATACTCGAAAATAAGAACTATAAATATAACTACGGAGTCTTTAGGCGTCCCCTTCGCCGTCTTCCTGCAGAATGGGCTCGGGAACAATGTCTTCCTGATTTGAAATGGTTAAATAAGGAATTAGCTACACCAGCCCAGTAAAGACATTACACTATCTCACCTTTACGGAGGTAAAGGTGGGTAGAAAACACAAGAAGACAAATGGAGCATAATTTATAACAAATTCTTTTATCAATAATAAAATCCTTTACTATCCACTTACCTCGGTGAGATACATAAAACAACATATGAAAGCAATAACATTATCATCATCATGAAATCATATGAACTGTATAACATAATACTTACCACGCCTTTGCATTTCAATTGTTAAACAACATATTTTCCTCATTTACCAGCCTACTAGTATCCATGGGGATCCATAGGGGTCCCGCTACCCGTGAACCCTTAACATTTATAACCTGATTCCAGGGCCGTCCCCATACCCCGTCCGGTATGGGCGCCAAAACCATGAACCTCAATACCCCGTCCGGTATAAGGGTGAAACGGGCCGTCCCCATACCCCGTCCAGTATGAGGGTGAAACGGGCTGTCCCCATACCCCGTCCGGTATGGGCGCCAAAACACATAAGGTCTCCATACCCCGTCCGGTATGAGAGACCACGTTCCCGGTAGAGTTTCCTATGAACCCGGTCCGTCCACCATCTCCCAGGATATCTAGTCAGGCTATCCACATTATTCACTTATCAATTCACATAACCTTTTTGCCCTTTTTCTTGGTTTCAATCATCCAAACACACACAACATGTAAACAAGTAATGGACACCAAAACAAGACAACACAGTATCGGGTTAAGCATAATACCAACCATAATAAAGAAACCATGATTCATGTATACGAGGCCATAATATAATTACATCAAACATCATGCTGCATTTAATACTGGAAATTAAATCAAACAATAACAGACCAACACAGTATCAGACTAGGGCTCCATTGGAAACCTTAATCAATTATACATCTATAAAGTCACACAGTACAGTTTAATTATTTATTTAGCTTTAATACCGTGATAGGAAATAGGGTGAGGGGTCCTTACTTGTTTCGGGGTCTGAATACGGCTCTATAGTGCGCCTACAGGCTGTCCCTAATTTTTTCTGAATTTTTTTCGAGAAACTAAAACGCACTATTGGTACCTGCACGTGCCCCAAAAAATCTCAAATTAGACCTAGGGCCCCTTTCAGCCAATATCGCAATTCCGGGACGGCGGCTCTGTCGTGCTCCAGCGACGGTGCCACTGCTTGCGGCGACGATTCACCTTAGGTTGGCCGTTTTCAGCCGTTTTCGGCTGAATTCGGCCACGCTTGCATCGGTCCCTGCGATAGAACAACCATAGGGCCCTCGGTGGGCCGAAAAATTACGAAAAATCAAAACTTACCGGCAGCGGTGCTCTCGGGTGCGGCGGCTCCTCCGGTGTGAGTCGCATTTTGATGTTTGGCTCCGATTAACCTATAGAGAAAAGAACGGTGATCACAGTAGTATAAAATTTGCATCAAATGGAGGCTGGGAAGGGCCTCATCGGAGGCAAAAAATGAGGAGGGGCGCGGTGGCGCCGCTGGGTTTCGGCTGGGTTTTTCGGCCGTTTGTCCGGTGGTTTGGCTCCAGTTTGGCCATAGACAGACTCAGCGTCGAAAAACAAGCAAAGGAGAGAAAATTTACCTCGATCGACGGTCGGAAACTTCCACGGTGCGGCGGCGGGTGGCGGCGGCCGGCTCCTCCGGCGTCTGGTTCTTCTTCTCCAGCGAGCACTGGCGGCTAGGGTTTCTTTGGTCAGGTGTGGGTGGGGGTATTTATACCCTTTTCCTTTTAATCTCAACCATCCATCAAGATTAAATCTGGACCGTTCGATCACGATTTAATTGGGATTAAATCTGGGCCGTCCATCGCGATGCAATCTGGGCCGTCCGTGCCTGATTGAATCAGGGCTGTCTGTGCGCGTGAATCTGGGCCGTTCGTGCGCGCGGGAACGGATCTGGGCCGTCCGATCGCGCGCACGCGGATCGCCCACGTGGCCCGTCCCCTGGGCAGCGTTTCCTTGCCACGCGGCGCGTCCTGGTTGGCCGGGGCTGCTAACCGGGCTGCTGATGTGGCTGCTGACATGGTGCTGACGTGGCACAACTTTTTTAAATTGTATTTTGACCCCCGGTTTACGTTTTTCTTTTCAAAAACACCCCCAGAATCAAAATTTTCACCTCTTTTTCCCAAAATCAATTTCAATTAAATCCAAATAATATTTTTACCCAATTTTATCATTATTATTATTTTTATTTTCATTAAATTAAATCAAATTAAATTAAATTAAATAAAAAAATCAAATAAAATTCCAATAATTACTAAATAAAATAAATTGAAAAAATAATAATAATATTAATACACTTAGGGTGTTACAACTCTCCCCCCTTTAAAGAAATTTGGTCCCCCAAATTTGCCTCTTACTCTTAGTCGAACAAATGGGGATACTGGGCTCTAAATTCTGATTCCAGCTCCCAAGTAGCTTCCCTGGGCGTGTGGTTCTGCCACACGACCTTTACAAATGGTATTTCCCGGTTGCAGAGTATTCTACTCTTTCGGTCCGTGATACCGACTGGTACTTCTTCATAAGACAAGTCCTCTTGGAGTGGAAGCGGTTCACGAGCCAAGACATGAGAAGGGTCCGGGTTGTACTTGCGTAGCATGGATACGTGGAACACGTTGTGGACTCTGGAGAGCTCTGGAGGCAGTGCTAGTCTGTAGGCAGCAGTACCAATCCTGTCTAAGATTTCAAAGGGTCCAATATACTGGGGGTTTAATTTTCCCCTCCTGCCGAACCTACTGATTCCCTTGAAAGGAGTGATCTTAAGAAACATCCGGTCACCTTTCTCAAACGTTAGGTCTCTCCTCCAAGTATCTGCATAACTCTTCTGCCTACTCTGAGCTGTCTGAATGTTCTTCTTGATTTTAACTATCTTGGACGTGGTCTCCTTTACCAACTCCAGGCCGAACAATCTTCTATCGCCCACTTCCTCCCAGCAAATCGGTGATGTGCACGGGCGCCCATATAACGCCTCATATGGAGCCATGCCGATGCTTACTTGGTAGTTGTTGCTGTAGGCAAACTCTATCAGGGGTAGATGGTCGTCCCAATGGCCCCCGGAGTCGAGGACACAAGCTCAGAGCATATCCTCAAGCGTATGAATTGTCCTCTCTGATTGTCCATCAGTCTGGGGA
Source organism: Carica papaya (assembly GCF_054855325.1). Taxonomy (NCBI): domain Eukaryota; kingdom Viridiplantae; phylum Streptophyta; class Magnoliopsida; order Brassicales; family Caricaceae; genus Carica; species Carica papaya. Next base: position 12,382,421 of record NC_142314.1, read on the forward strand.
TGGAAAGCAGTACTAAGAGATAGCTTTGTTCCCATACCTTACTGGAAGCTACTCCAAAACCAAGAAGTGAACCTGGGATCCCTGTCGGACACTACTGTCACTGGAACCCCATGTAATCTGACTATCTCCCGGATATACATCCTTGCCAACTTGTCCAATGAATCGGTCATCCTGATGGCTAGGAAGTGGGAAGACTTGGTAAGTCGGTCAACGATTACCCATATGGCATCGTGTCCTGAACGTGCCTTGGGTAGCCCCGATACGAAGTCCATAGTGATATGTTCCCACTTCTACTCCGGGATCGGTAAAGGCTGAAGTAACCCACCTGGGCGCTGATGCTCTGCCTTGACCTGCTGACATACCAAACATTTAGATACAAAGTTGGCTATGTCTCTCTTCATCCCATGCCACCAAAACTGGGGTCGCATGCTTTGGTACATTTTGGTGCTTCCTGGATGCATGGCAAACTTCGAGCTATGGGACTCCATCATGATGTCCCTTTTTAACTCATTGTCACCTGGGACACACACCCTGTCTTGGAAACGAAGTAGTCCATCGGCAGATATTCGAAATTCTGAGCTCCCTCCCTATTCTGCATCCTTCTTGCGGGCTACCAGGGCGGAGTCAACTGTCTGGGCTTCCCTTATTCTCTGAATTAACTCGGGCTGGACTGTCAGGCGGCCCAAACATGTGACTCTCTTCAGATCATGAAGTCGAACCTGTTGTGTGGCCCCAATTGGTCTGCATTCTGAAACCATCAAATGGGCTAAGATACCTACACCTTTCCAGCTGAGGGCATCTGCTACCACGTTGCCCTTAAACGGATGGTATAAGATGTCACAATCATAGTCTTTAAGGAGTTCCATCCACCTTCTCTGACGCATGTTGAGATCCTTCTGAGTGAATATGTGTTTCAAACTCTTGTGATCGGTATAGATCTGAAAAGTCTCTCCGTACAAATAATAGTGCCAGGTTTTCAATGCATGAATGATTGCGGCAAGTTCCAAGTCATGGGTGGGATAGTTCTTCTCATGATTCTTTAACTGTCTGGACCCGTATGCTATAACCTTTTCATGCTGCATCAGGACACAACCCAGGCCCAGATAGGAGGCATCACTATAAATTGTATATCCTCCCGATCCACTCGGTAAGGCTAGCACGGGTGCAGTGGTCAGCCGCTTCTTTAATTCTGAAAAACTTCTTACGCAGTCTTCATTCCACTCAAACTTGGCATTCTTCTTTATGAGTCGGGTTAGAGGAGCTGCTAGACTAGAGAATCCTTCAACGAACCTGCGGTAATAACCTGCCATTCCCAGGAAGCTACGGATTTCCTTAATTGATGTCAGCTTCTCCCAACCAAGTACCACTTCAACCTTTTTAGGATTCACTGACACCCCTTCCTTCGATATGATGTGTCCTAGGAAGGCAGTCTGCTCAAGCCAGAATCCACACTTACTCAACTTCGCATATAACCCCTTGTTTCTAAGGACCTGCAAAACTTGGGCCAGATGATGAGCATGCTCTTCTCTGCTTTTTGAGTAGACTAAGATATCATCGATGAACAGATGACAAATTGATCCAAGAACTCTCTGAAGACCCTGTTCATCAGATCCATAAAGATTTCTGGGGCATTGGTTAGCCCGAATGGCATGACCAGGAACTCATAGTGTCCGTACCTGGTTCGGAAGGCCGTCTTGGGGATGTCTTATGTTCTTATCTTCACCTGGTGGTAACCTGATCGTAGGTCTATTTTAGAGAAGACTTGTGCACCCTGCAGCTGATCAAAGAGGTCATCAATCTGGGGAAGGGGATACTTATTTTTGATCATGACCTTGTTCAATCCTCTATAATCACAGTCTCAACATTCCATCTCCCTTCCTTGCAAAAGTGACTCCGGCACCCCGAGGGGACACACTGTGTCTAATAAAACTACTATCTTGCAATTCAGTGATCTGTTTCCTCAACTCTTCCATCTCAATGCGGCTCATGCGGTAAGGGGCAACCGAAATGGGCTGGGTACCTGGTTGTAGGTCTATAGTGAACTCGACTTCTCTGTCCACTAGTAGACCGGGCAGTTCGTTCGGAAATACATCTAGGAAGTCTCGGACTACAGGAATCTCTTGAATACAAATTTCCTTCTTGGGCTTGCCTAGTCAGAGAAAACAACAAGATTAAGGCACTAGAAGTTAAGAAAACTTTCCATCAAAGAATACGTACTGAATAATTTTATTAATTTGTAAATGGCTCCTCGTTAGGAGGATTAAATACAACTTTCTTGTGGAAGCAATCTATGGTGGCGTGATACGCCGCTAGCCAATCCATCCCTAAGATTACATCAAAATCTCCCGTGTATAACCCTATCAGGTCTATACTCAGTTTCCTATTTTCTATCTCCACGGCACAAGTCCTATAGATAGCTTGCCCTAGTAGTGTTTCACCCTCAGCAGTAGACACAAACAACAGTGATTCAAGTTTATCAGGTGATACATTAATTTTAGAAGCAAAAGCATATGAAACAAAAGAGTGCGATGCACCAGTGTCAAATAAAACATGAGCAATATGGTCACAGATAGTATACATACACTGTACCACATCCGAGTCGGCGTCGGCATCCTGCTGGGTAAGGTTGTAAGCTCTACCCTAGATAAGAGGCCTCCCTTGATTCTGGTTCCTCGGGCATTCTCTAGCATAATGCTGGGCACTGCCACAAATACGACAAGTGTTGTTGAGGCGGTAGCAGGGTCGGTCCCCGTGATCTCTGCCACAGTGTTGACAGATCTTCCCACGTGCTGCCCCTGGAGCCTGAGGAGGGGCCTGGATGGCTGGTCTGGGCCTCTTATTTGGCTGGACAGGTGCGGTAGGTGCTGGCCTGCAGAACGGAGCTGAGGGTCGGGAACTCCTTCCTGGCTGAGGACGGGTGTTGAAGCTTTTTTCCACGATCTGTGCCTTTGCTAGGACTGCTGAATGAGCTCTAGTACTACCAAGTGTTGCCTGATCTCTGGGCGGAGACCTGACTAGAATCTCCTGGCCTTTCGGCCCTCATCCATCAATGTCTCCGGGGAGTATCGGCCCAACTCGAGGAACTTACAAGCATACTCTGATACTGTCATGTTTCGCTGAACCAGTTGAACAAACTCCGTTTCCTTTAGGTGTCGGATGTGCTCAGGGAGATACTCCGCATGGAAGGCCGTTAGGAACTGCTCCCAAGTGACTGGTGTAGGCAGGGTGGCCTGCTTTCCCTACTAGCATGAAGGAAGCAATGGCAGCTCTCTGCTTAGGGACTACTCCCAAGATCCTGAAAGCTCTCTCAGTCTCCGCTAGCCAGTACTGGGCCTCTTCAAAAGAGGATCCCCCTGCAAAGGTGGAGGGGTTCAGTCTCCTGTACCTCTCTATATAGCCCGGGTCGATCAAGGAAGGAGCGGAGTCCCATGGAGGAGGGACTAGACCCGGCTGGGGATAGACTGGGGGGTCCTGTGGTGGCGCCTGCTGATATGTTGGGGCACTGTGTCGTGCTGTGGCGGTGCCGGGTAGTACCGTGGTTAGGGCACCAGGTTGTACTGCGGTAGTGGTGCCGGGTGGTACTATGGAGGAGTAGGCTCGGGCCGGGGTGGCTCGGGATCAGCCTGGTGTAGCGGAGGCTCAACCTGCGGTAGTGGAGGAGGGTTGGGTAACTCCCTTCTCTCCTCTCGCCCTTGCTGGGCAGCTATGAATCCTTCCATCATCTCAAATAGCCTGTCTACATCCTCCCGAAGTGAATTATCCCGGGCCGCTCAGTTTAGTGGGGGTCTTCCTCTCCTCATTTCTCTGCACCTGCATTTCATAAAGAATGGTTGAGTAATGGTTTATCGGTGAATATTCCTCTAAGCATTATTGTGTAAGGGATGGGTCCGGGGAACGCGCCTCTAATACCAACTGTAACAGCCCCGGAAATTTAGAATGAAATATGTGTATTAAAAATGTCAAATGCGGAAGCGTAATAAAAATTTTGATTAACATCCCTTACACAAAGACCAAAAATGTGCTCAAAATATAGAAGAACAAACTAACTAAAAGAGATACTCGAAAATAAGAACTATAAATATAACTACGAAGTCTTTAGGCGTCCCCTTCGCCGTCTTCCTGCGGAACGGGCTCGGAAACAATGTCTTCCTCATCTGAAATGGTTAAATAAGGAATGAGCTACACCAGCCCAGTAAAGACATTACACTATCTGTAGCGCCCGGAAAGGGGCCGAAAAAAAAAAAAAAAAAAAAGCCACGTCGGCAGCCACGTCAGCAGGCCCGGTCAGCAGTCCCGGCCAACCGGGACCTGCTACGTGGTAAGACCACGTCGTTCCAAAAAGGGCCACGTTGGCGATCCGCGTAGGCGCGATCGGACGGCCCAGATTTAAACGCACGGACGGCCCAGATTTAATCAAAAACGGACGGCCCAGATTAAAACAAAATGGACGGCTGAGATCAAAAGCCAAAGGGTTATAAATAGAACCCCCACACCAGACCACAAACCCTAGCTGCCTGCGGCTCGCCGGAGAAGACAAACCAGAAGCCGGCCGCCGCCACCTGCCGCCGCACCAGAGGAATTTTCGACCGCCGATCGAGGTTGACTGGAGCCGAATCACCAAAACACGAACCTCACCGAAGAGCCGCCGCACCCGAGAGCGCCGCCGCTGGTACCAGTAGTGCGTTTCAGTTCCCCGAGAAAAATTCAGGGAAAATTAGGGACAGCCTGCAAGCGCACTGTGAAGCCGTGTTCGGACCCCGAAACGAGTAAGGACCCCTCACCCTATTGCCTATCACGGTTTTAAAGTCCAATAAATGATAAAACGGTATTTCATGAATCAACGAATGTGTGAAATTGCTTAAGGTCGCTAATGGAGCCCGAGTCTAGTGTGTTTGTCGGTTAACTGTTATTTGGCCTGTTTTACAGTTTTAAATACAGCATGAGGTTCGATGTTTTCATTTTATAGTTTCGTGTGTATATTTTACTGTTTTATTGATTATAGATTGAATGACCGGGATATTGATGCTATATGTTGTCTGTTTGGCATAAATTATCGTTTTGCTTGTTTGTATGTGATTGATAATGCTGACTGAGGGAAAAGGAGAATGAAAGATTATGTGAATGAAAATTGTATAATGTGTTCAGCCTGACTAGATATCCTGGGAGATGGTGGACGGACCGGGTCCGTAGGGAACCCTACCGGGATTGTGGTCTCCCAAACCGGACGGGGTATGGAGATCTTATGTGTTTTGGCACCCATACCGGACGGGGTATGGGGACGGCTCGTTTCACCCTCATACCGGACGGGGTAATGAGGTCTATGGTTTGGCGCCCATACCGGACGGGGTATGGGGACAGCCCTGGAATTTGATTTCAAGTGTTAAGGATTAACGAGTAGCGGGACCCCTATGGATCCCCATGGATACTAGTGGGCTGGTGAATTAGGAAAATATGTTGTGTAACGATTGAATTACAAAAAGTGTGATAGGTATTATGTTATACAGTTCATATATATGTTTCCATAATGATGACTATGTTATTGCTTTCGTATATTGTTTTATGAATTTCACTGAGGTAAGTAAATGGTAAAGGTTTTATTATCGATAAAAGGATTTGTTGTAAATTATGCTCCATTGGTCTTTTTGTGTTTTCTACCCACCTTTACCTCCGTGACGGTGAGATATCGTGATGTCTTTACTGGGCTAGTGTAGCTCATTCCTTATTTAATCATTACAGATCAAGAGGACATCGTTCCCGAGCCGGTTCCGCAGGAGGACGACGAAGGGGACGCCTAAAGACTCCATAGTCACATTCGTAGTTTTTACTTCCAAGTTTCTCCTTTAGGTAGTTTAATCTTTTATATTTTGTGAGCACGTTTTGGTTTCAGTGTAAGGGATGTTATTCAAATTTTGACTTCGCTTTCGCATTTGATATTTATAATATAAATTCCATTATGAATTTCCGGGGCTGCTACACTATCTCACCGCCACGGAGGTAAAGGTGGGTAGAAAACACAAAAAGACCAATGGAGCATAATTTATAACAAATTCTTTTATCAATAATAAAATCCTTTACTGTCCACTTACCTCGATGAGATCCATAAAACAACATATGAAAGCAATAACATTATCATCATCATGAAATCATATGAACTGTATAACATAATACTTACCACGCCTTTGCATTTCAATCGTTAAACAACATATTTTCCTCATTTACCAGCCTAATAGTATCCATGGGGATCCATAGGGGTCCCGCTAACCGTGAACCCTTAACATTTATAACCTGATTCCAGGGCCGTCCCCATACCCCGTCCGGCATGAGGGTGAAACGAGCCGTCCCCATACCCCGTCCGGTATGGGCGCCAAAACACATAAGATCTCCATACCCCGTCCGGTATGAGAGACCACGTTCCCGGTAGGGTTCCCTACGAACCCAGTCCGTCCACCATCTCCCAGGATATCTAGTTAGGCTGTCCACATTATCCACTTATCAATTCACATAACCTTTTTGCCTTTTTTCATGATTTCAATCATCCAAACACACACAACATGTAAACCAGTAATAGACACCAAACAAGACAACACAGTATCGGGTTAAGCATAATACCAACCATAATAAGGAAACCATGATTCATGCATACGAGGCCATAATATAATTACATCAAACATCATGATGCATTTAATACTGGAAATTAAAACAAACAATAACATACCAACACAGTATCAGACTCGGGCTCCATTGGCAACCTTAATCAATAATACATCTATAAAGTCACACAGTACAGTTTAATTATTTATTTAGCTTTAATACCGTGATAGGAAATAGGGTGAGGGGTCCTTACTTGTTTCGGGGTCTGAATACGGCTCTACAATGCGCCTACAGGCTGTCCCTAATTTTCCGTGAATTTTTCCTGAGAAACTGAAACGCACTACTGGTACCTGCACGTGCCCCAAAAAATCCCAAATTAGACCTAGGGCCCCTTTCGGCCAATATCACAATTCCGGCACGGCGGCTCTGCCGTGCTCCAGCGGCGGCGATTCGCCTCGGGTTGGCTGTTTTTGGCCAAATTCAGCCACGCTTGCATCGGTCCCTGCGATAGAACAACCTTAGGGCCCTCGGTGGGCTAAAAAATCATGAAAAACTGAAACTTACCAGTGGCGGTGCTCTCGGGTGCGGCGGCTCCTCCACGTGAGTTGCGTTTTGATGTTTGGCTCCGATTAACCTGTAGAGAAAAGAACAGTGATCACAGTGGTATAAAATTTGCATCAAACGGAGGCCGGGAAGGGCCTCATCGAAGGCAAAAATCGAAGAGGGGCGCGGCGGCGCCGCTAATTTCGGCTGGGTTTTTCGGCCGTTTGGCCGGTGGTTTGGCTCCGGTTTGGTCATAAGCGGACTCAGCGTCGAAAAACAAGCAAGGGAGAGAAAATTTACCTCGATCGGCGGTCGGAAACTTCCCCGGTGCGGTGGCGGGTGGCGGTGGCCGGCTCCTCCAGCGTCTAGTTCTTCTTCTCCGACGAGCACTGGTGGCTAGGGTTTCTTTGGTCAGGTGTGGGTGGGGGTATTTATACCCTTTGCCTTTTAATCTCAACCGTCCATCAAGATTAAATTTGGACCGTTCGATCGCGATTTAGTTGGGATTAAATCTGGGCCATCCGTGCCTGATTGAATCTGGGCTGTCCGTGTGCGTGAATCTGAGCCGTCCATGCGCACATTTGATCTGGTCCGTCCGTGCGTGCGGGAACGGATCTGGGCCGTCCGATAGCGCGCAAGCAGATCACCCACTTGGCCCGTCCCCTGTCAGTGTTTTCTTGCCACGCGGCGCATCCTGGTTGGCCGGGGCTACTGACCGGGCCGCTGACGTGGCTGCTGACGTGGCACAACTTTTCTAAATTATGTTTTGACCCCCGGTTTCTGTTTTTCTTTTCAAAAACACCCCCAGAATCCAAATTTTCACCCCTTTTTCCCAAAATCAATTTCAATTAAATCCAAATAATATTTTTACCCAAATTTATCATTATTATTATTTTTATTTTCATTAAATTAAATCAAATTAAATTAAATTAAATAAAAAAATCAAATAAAATTCCAATAATTATAAAATAAAATAAATAAAATAAATTGAAAAAATAATAATAATAATAATACACTTGGGGTGTTACAGAAAGGGTTTTCATGATAGAAAGCTGACATTTTGGAGAAAATCAATTAGGCTCTTAAAAATAAAAAAAATAGGATGAATGGCCAAAAGTAACTCAGAAGAATAAATCAGATCTACTAAAGAGAGAGGGACAGCTGAATGTAAATTAATTTAAGAATAAAAAACTGAAAAAAGTATGAATGAACACTAGAGAAAGAAAATAGATGGGAAATCAGGGCCTGTTTTGAGGGAGAGCTAAGGGGAGGAAACAACAGAATGTAGGTTTTGTTTGCAATGATTTTGAAACAAAATTGTGAATAAATGATAGGGACATCAAAACTGAAGTTTCTCAATTAGTCTGTCTTACTTTTTCTCATATTTCAACAAATTATTATATTCAGCTACCTTATCTCTTCAGTTTTTTCTAACAGAAATAAATTAAGCCTAATTGATGAGTTTGTCATTTGTAGGTTAATTTTTACGTTTAAATTCTTCTTCAATTGAATTAATTTGACAACAAATTTTTTTTCTTCATCTAAATTAATTAATTAATTAAAGTAAAAAAATCTAAAAAAAAAGATTGATAGTTAATAATACTATTAAAATGAACTAAATTTTTTTGGTGTTACATATAATGCAGTAGAAGTGACAGTAGTAATAATAGCAGCAATAGCAATAGCAATAGCAGCAACCGTAGCAGTAGCAACAGTAGCAACAACAACAGTAGCAATAGCAGTATGAGTAGTAGTAATAGTAATAGTGGTAGTAGCAGTAGGAGCAGTAGTAGAAATAGTAATAGTAGTAGGAATAACAGCAGTGGTGGCTGTAGCAATAGTACCTATTGTAGCAGTATTAGCAATAATAATAGTAACAATTGTAGTAGCAGTAGTAGAAATAGTAAAAGTAGTAGCAATAGTTGTAAAAGTACCAGTAATAAAAGTAGTAACAGAAGTAACAACAGTATGAATAATAGTATTAGCAGTAGTTGTAATAATAGTGGTGGTAGTAGTAGTAGCAGTAGTAACAGTAGCGGTATTAGCAGCAGCAATAGTAGTGGTGGTAGCAGTAGTAGTAGTAGTAGAAATAATAGCAGTAACAGTAGTATTAGTAGTAGTAGTAGCATTAGTAGTAATAGTAGTAGTAGTAGTAGTAGTAGTAGTTCTAGTACCTATAAATACTTATGTACTTGAAAGCTTTTAGCATCAACCACAAATCAAAATTTGAGTTTCTCAATTAGTCTCTCTTATTTCTTCCTCTCATATTTCAACAAATTATAATATTTAACTAGCCTATCTCTTCATTTTTTCTGATAAAAACAAATCAAGCCTAATTGATCATTTTACCATTTTAAAATTAATTTATACATTCAAAATCTTCTTAAATTAAATTAATATGACAATAAACCTTTTTTCCTTATTTAAATTAATTAATTAATTCAAGTAAGAAAATTTGAAAAAAAATGTTGGATAGTTAATAATGTTATTAAAATAAACTACATTTTTTTCATTATTACATATAAGATAGCAGCAGTAGTAATAGTAGTAGTAGTAGTAGAAGTAGTAGTAGCAGTAGTAGCAGCAGTAGAAAGAGCACTAGAAGTAACAATAGTAGTAGTAGTAGCAGTAGTATTAGTAATAGTAGTAGCATTTGTAGTAGTAGTACCTATAAATACTCATGTACTTGAAGGCTTTTAGCATCAACCACAAATCAAAACTTGAGTTTTTCACTTAGTCTCTCTTACTTATTCCTCTCATATTTCAACAAATTATTATATTCAATTACCCTATCTCTTCATTTTTTTTAACAAAAATAAATAAAGCCTAATTGATCATTTTACCATTTGTAGGTTGATTTGTACATACATATTCTCTTTAATTGAATTAATATGGCAATAAAACTTTTTTTTTTAAATTAATTAATTAATTCAAGTAAGAAAATCTATAAAAAAAATACTAGATAGTTAATAATACTTTTAAATAAACTAAATTTTTTATAGTGTTACATATAATGCAGTAGTAGTAGTAGTACTAGTAGCAATAGTAGCAATAATAATAGTAACAATATTAGCAGCAGCAATAGTAGTAGTAATGGTAGTAGTAGTAGCATTATTAATAGTATTAGTATTAGTAGTAGTAGTAGTGGTACCTATAAATACCTATATGCTTGAAAGCTTTTAGCATCAATCACAAATCAAAACGTGAGTTTCTCAATTCATCTCTCTTACTTCTTCCTCTCATATTTCAACAAATTTTTATATTCAACTAGCCTATCTATTTATTTTTTCTAACAAAAATAAATGAAGCATAATTGATCATTTTGCCATTTGTAAGTTAATTTGTATATTCAAATTCTTCTTCAATTGAATTAATATGGCAATGGAACTTTCTTTTTCTCATTTAAATTAATTAATTAATTTGAAGTAAAAAATCTGAAAAAAATATTGGATAGTTAATAATACAGTTAAAATAAATTAGATTTTTTATGGTGTTACTTATAATACAGTAGTAGTGGCAGTAATAGTAGCAGTAGTAACAGTAGTAGTAGTAGCAGTAATGGTAGTAAGAGTAGTAGTAGTAGTAGAAATAGTAGCAATAGTAGTAATAAAAACAGTAGCAGCTACATCAGTAGTACCTATTGCAGCAGTAGTAGCAGTAACAATAGTATTAGTAGTAGTAGTAGTAGTAGAAGTATTAGCAATAGTAGCAGTAATAGAAGTAACAGTAGTAGTAGTAGTAGTAGTAGTGTTGTAGTAGTAATAGTAGTAGTAGTATTACTACTACCTATATGTACTATGTACTTGAAGGCTTTTAGCATCAACCATAAATCAAAACTTGAGTTTCTCAATTAGTTTGTCTTACTTCTTCCTCTCATATTTCAACAAATTATTATATTCAGGTAGCTTATCTTTTCATTTTTCCTAAAAAATAAATTGATTGATCATTTTTTCATTTGTAGGTTAATTTGTACATTTAAATTCTTTTTTAATTGAATTTATATGACAACGAATCTTTTTTTCCTTGTTTAAATTAATTAATTAATTCAAGTAAGAAAATCTGGAGAAAAAAAATGATGGATAGTTAATAATACTATTAAAATAAGATTTTTTGTGGTGTTTTATATAATGAAGTAGTAATAGCAGTAGTAGCAGTAGCGGTTGCAATAGCAGTAGCGGTTGCAATAGCAGTATTAACAATAGTAGCACTAGCAGTGGTAGTAGTGGTAGTAAAAATAGTAGCAATATTAGTAGTAGTAACATTAACAGCAGTAGCAGCTATAACAGTAGTAGTAACAGTAGTAATAATAGTAAAAGTAGTAGAGTAACTAACAGTAATACTAGCAATAGCAGTAATATTAGTAGTAATAGTAGTATTAGTAGTAGCAGTAGTAGCATTAGTACTAGTACCTATAAATACCCATGTATTTGAAGGCTTTTAACATTAACCACAAATCAAAACTTGAGTTTCTCAATTAGTCTCTCTTACTTCTTCGTCTCAAGTTTCAACAATTTATTACATTCAGCTAGCCTATCTCTTCATTTTTTCTAACAAAAATAAATCAAGCCTAAATGTTTATTTTTCTATTTATAGGTTAATTTATATATTCAAATTCTTCTTCAATTCAATTAATATGATAATGAAACTTTTTTTCCTCATTTAAATTACAGTTCCAACTGCTTAAGTTTAATATAATTTTATTTGAAGATTTATGAAAAAAATTAATTAATTAATTTTAGTATGATTATAATTAAAATATATATAATAAATAAATAAACTAAAAAATAATTATATCAATCATAGTAAATCAGCTCATTTCACAATGTAAGAATTATATTAAGGACAAAATATTATTTTACTGTTTAAATTTTGATCCATTTTATTTTGTAAGTATAATTGTGTATTTTATTAAAAAAACAGTTCCAAGTTTTTAAATTTTTTTAAATGACTAAAACAATTAAAAGTAAATGTAAGAATTCTTTTAAAGTTGGAGATAATAGGAATATGTTGTCACTTAGACAAAGACCTTTGCATAATATGTTGTCACTTAGACAAAAAAACAGTAAGAAGTATAATTGAGCTGAAGTGTTTGATTGTGCCTATAATCTTACCATTGGATCATCCAAATTTACTTCAAGCCAAATTCACATCCAAAATAACGATGAATACATAGAAGTCGGTTGGAAAGTAACTCATATGACCTTTTGGTTCTTTTTCTTTTCAAATGTTGGGTTAAATTTATTCTCAAACTTAATTAAAACTATAATGGAAGGTTAGCAACGATTATTTTTTTTCCTATTTTTATAGAGATATTTGTATTTTTTTAAAGGTTAATATGCTTATGTCATTAAAAAAAATTATTTTATTAAAATGTGTATTTTTGTCAATATTTTAATTCACTTTGCTCTACTCAAAAGGACATCTCTTGATTTTTCTCTTCCAAAAATTTCTAGACGTGGTTTAAAAATATATTTATTTAAATTCACAATTTTTTGGGTAAAAATATGAATATATTAATTTCCTAATTATGTAAAATTTATTTTTATTTTCTAATTGAGAAATTTTTTTTATTGATGTTAAATTAGAATGGTCGGCATATAAAGATGAGGAAATTGGATTTTCGCTACTTACATGAGCTGGGGAAGAGAAGTATTTAGTCCACATAACATACCTAGCCGTGTAACACCCAAATGAAAATAAATATTTTACTTATTTATTTTCATTTTTATTATTTATTTATTTATTTATTTATTTGGGTTTTTCATTTAATTCAATTTAATTTAATTCAATGAAAATAAAAATAATAATAATGATAAAATTGGGTAAAAATATTAATTGGATTTAATTGAAATTGATTTTGGGAAAAAGGGGTGAAAATTTAGATTCTGGGGGTATTTTAGAAAATAAAATCGAAAACCGGGGGTCAAAACGTAATTTAAAAAAATTGTGCCACGTCAGCAGCCCGGCCAACCAGGACGCGACGCGTGGCAAGGACACACTGACCAGGGGACGGGTCACAAGGGCGATCCGCGTGCGCGCGATCGGACGGCCCAGATCCGTTCCCGCGCGCACGGACGGCCCAGATTCACACGCACGGACGGCCCAGATTCAATCAGGCACGGACGGCCCAGATTGCATCGCGATGAACGACCCAGATTTAATCCCAATTAAATCGTGATCGAACGACCCAGATTCAATCTTGATGGACGGTCAAGATTAAAAGGCAAAGGGCATAAGTACCCCCACCCACACCTGACCAAAGAAACCCTAGCCACCAGTGCTCGCCGGAGAAGAAGAACCAGACGCCGGAGGAGCCGGCCGCCGCCACCCGCCGCCGCACCAGGGAAGTTTCCGACCATCGATCGAGGTAATTTTTCTCCCCCTTGCTCGTTTTTCGATGCTGAGTCAGCCTATGGCCAAACCGGACCCAAACCACTGGCCAAACGGCTGGAAAACTCAGCCGAAACCTAGTGGCCGCCGCGCCCCTCCTCGGTTTTTGCCTCTGATGAGGCCCTTCCCGGCCTTCATTTGATGCAAATTTTATACCACTGTGATCACCGTTCTTTTCTCTACAGGTTGATCGGAGCCAAACATCAAAACGTGACTCATGCCGGAGGAGCCGCCGCACCCGAGAGCACCGCCGCCGGTAAGTTTCAGTTTTTCGTGATTTTTTGGCCCACCGAGGGCCCTAGGGTTGTTCTATCGCAGGGACCGATGCAAGCGTGGCCGAACTCGGCCGAAAACGGCCAACCTGAGGTGAATCGCCGCCGCGTCACCGGAGCACGAAAAAGCCGCCGTGCCGGAATTACAATATTGGCCGAATGGGACCCTAGGTCTAATTTGGGATTTTTTGGGACACGTTCAGGTACTAGTAGTGCGTTTCAGCTCCCCGGAAAAAATTCGGAGAAAATTAGGGACAGCCTGTAGGCACACTGTAGAGCCGTATTCAGACCCCAAAATAAGTAAGGACCCCTCACCCTATTTCCTATCACGGTATTAAAGTTCAATAAATGATAAAACGGTATTTCATGAATCAATAGATGTGTGAAATTGTTTAAGGTCGCTGATGGAGCCCCAGTCTTGTGTATTTGTCGGTCAATTGTTGTTTGTTCTATTTTATAGTTTTAAATGCAGTATGATGTCTGATGTTTTCATTTCATAGTTTCGTGTGCATATATCACTGTTCTATTGATTATGGGCTGAATGACTGAGAACCCGATGTACTGTGTTGTCTTGTTTGGCATAAACTACTGGTTTGCATGTTTGTGTGTGATTTGATGATGGTGACTGAGGAAAAAAGGAATAAAAGGTTACGTGAATTGATGAATGGATAATGTGGACAGCCTGACTAGATATCCTGGGAGATGGTGGACGGACAGGGTCCGTAGGGAACCCTACCTTGAACGTGGCCTCTCATACCGGATGGGGTATGGAGACCTTCTGTGTTTTGGCGCCCATACCGGACTGGGTATGGGACGGTCCGTTTCACCCTCATACCGGACGGGGTATTGAGGTTCATGGTTTTGGCACCCATACCGGACGGGGAATGGGGACGGCTCTGGAATCAGGTTATAAATATTTAGGGTTCACGGGTAACGGGACCCCTATGGATCCCCATGGATACTAGTAGGCTGGTAAATGGGGAAAATGTATTGTTTAATGATTGAAATGCAAAGGCGTGGTAAGTATTTTGTTATACAATTCATATGATTTCATGATGATGATAATGTTATTGCTTTCATATGTTGTTTTATGAACCTCACCGAGGTAAGTGGACAGTAAAGGTTTTTATGTTAATAAACGAGTTTATTATAAATCATGCTCCATGGGTCTTTTGTGTTTTCTACCCACCTTTACTTCTGTGGCGGTGAGATAGTGTGATGTCTTTACTGGGCTTGTGTAGCTCACTCCTTATTTAACCATTTCAGATCAGGAAGACGTTGTTCCCGAGCCCGTTCCGCAGGAAGACGGCGAAGGGGACGCCTAAGGACTCCGTAGTTATATTTATAGTTCTTATTTTCGAGTATCTCATTTAGTTAGTTTGTTCTTTTATACTTTGAGCACGTTTTTTGTTTTAGTGTAAGGGATGTTAATCAAAATTTTTATTACACTTCCGCATTTGACATTTTTAATACACATATTTCATTTTAAATTTCCGGGACCGTTACAGTTGGTATTAGAGCCGCGTTCCCCTGACCCATCCCTTACACTATAATACTTAGAGAAATATTCACCGATAAACCGTTACTCAACCATTCCTTATGAAATGCAGGTGCAAGAAATGAAGAGAGGAAGACCCCCACTAAACCGAGCGGCCCGGGATAATTCTCTTCTAGTGGATGTAGACAGGCTATTTGAGATGATGGAAGGATTCATAACTGCCCAGCAAGGGCGATAGGAGAGAAGGGAGTTACCCGAACCTCCCCCACTACCATGGGTTGAGCCACCGCTACAGCAAGCGGATCCCGAGCCACCCCGGCACAAGCCTGCTCCTCCACAGTACCACCCGGCACCACTACCGCAGTACAACCTGGTGCCCCAGCCACGGTACTACCCGGCACCGCCACAGCACGACCCAGTGCCCCCAATCTATCAGCAGGTGCCACCACAGGACCCCCCAGTCTATCCCCAGCCGGGTCCAGTCCCTCCTCCCCCAGACTCCGCTCCTTCCTTGATCGACCCAAGCTACATAGAGAGGTAAAGGAGACTGAACCCCTCCACCTTTGCAGGAGGATCCTCTTTCGAAGAGGCCGAGTACTGGCTGGTGGAGACTGAGAGAGCTTTCAGGATCTTGGGAGTAGTCCCTGAGCAGAGAGCTGCCCTTGCTTCCTTCATGCTGGTAGGGAAAGCAGGACGTTGGTGGGAGCTCAAGTAGGCCACCCTGCCTACACCAGTCACTTGGGAGCAGTTCCTAACGGCATTCCATGCGGAATATCTCCCTGAGCACATCCGACACCTAAAGGAAACAGAGTTTGTTCAACTAGTTCAAGAAAACATGACAGTATCAGAGTATGCTTGTAAGTTCCTCGAGCTGGGCCGATACTCCCCGGAGACATTGATGGATGAGGACCGAAAGGCCAGGAGATTCCAGTCAGGTCTCCGCCCAGAGATCAGGCAACACTTGGTAGTACTGGAGCTCAAGACATATTCAGTAGTCCTAGCAAAGGCACAGATCGTGGAAAGAAGCTTCAGCACCCATCCTCAGCCAGGAGGGAGTTCCTGACCCTCAGCTCCGTTCCGCAGGCCAGCACCCATGGCGCCAGCCCAACCAAACAAGAGGCCCAGACCAGCCATCCAGGCCCCTCTTCAGGCTCCAGGGGCAGCATGTGGGAAGATCTGTCAACACTGTGGCAGAGATCACGAGGACCGACCCTGCTACCGCCTCAACAACACTTGTCACATTTGTGGCAGTGCCCAGCATTATGCCAGAGAGTGCCCGAGGAACCAGAATCAAGGGAGGCCTCCTATCCAGGACAGAGCATACAACCTTACCCAGCAGGATGTCGACGCCGACCTGGATGTGGTACAGGGTATGTATATTATCTGTGACCGTATGGCTCATGTTTTATTTGATACTGGTGCATCGCACTCTTTTGTTTCACATGCTTTTGCTTCTAAAATTAATGTATCACTTGATAAACTTGAATCACTGTTGTTTGTGTCTACTATTGGGGGTGAAACACTACTAGGGGAAGCTATCTATAGGGCTTGTGCCGTGGAGATAGCAAATAAGAAGCTGAGTGTAAACCTGATAAGGTTAGACACAGGGGATTTTGATGTAATCTTAGGAATGGATTGGCTAGCAGCGTATCACGCCACCATAGATTGCTTCAACAAGAAAGTTGTATTTAATCCTCCTAACGAGGAGCCATTTATAAATTAATAAAACTATTCAGTACGTATTCCTTGATGGCAAGTTTTCTTAACTTCTAGTGCCTTAATCTTGTTGTTTTCTCTAACTAGGCAAGCCCAAAAAGGAAATTTATATTCAAGAGATTCCTGTAGTCCGAGACTTCCCAGATGTGTTTCCAGACGAACTGCCCGGTCTACCAGTGGACAGAGAAGTCGAGTTCACTATAGACCTACAGCCAGGTACCCAGCCCATTTCAGTTGCTCCTTACCGTATGAGCCGCATTGAGATGGAAGAACTGAGGAAACAGATCACTGAACTGCAAGACAGTGGTTTGATTAGACACAATGTGTTCCCTTGGAGTGCTGGAGTCACTTTTGCAAGGAAAGGAGATGGAATGTTGAGACTGTGCATTGATTACAGAGGATTGAACAAGGTCACGATCAAAAACAAGTATCCCCTTCCCCGGATCGATGACCTCTTTGATCAGCTGCAGAGTGCACAAGTCTTCTTTAAAATAGATCTACGATCAGGTTACCATCAGGTGAAGATAAGAACAGAAGACATCCCCAAGACGACCTTCCGAACCAGGTACGGACACTATGAGTTCTTAGTCATGTCATTCGGGCTAACCAATGGCCCGGTAATCTTCATGGATCTGATGAACAGTGTTTTCAGAGAGTTCTTGGATCAATTTGTCATCATGTTCATCGATGATATCTTAGTCTACTCAAAAAGCAGAGAAGAGCATGCTCACCATCTGGCCCAAGTTTTGTAGGTCCTTAGAAACAAGAGGCTATATACGAAGTTGAGTAAGTGTGGATTCTGGCTTGAGCAGACTGCCTTCCTAGGACACATCATATCAAAGGAAGGGGTATCAGTGAATCCTGAAAATGTTAAAGCGGTGCTTGGTTGGGAGAAGCTGACATCAGTTAAGGAAATCCGTAGCTTCCTGGGAATGGCAGGTTATTACTGCAGGTTCGTTGAAGGATTCTCCAGTCTAGCAGCTCCTCTAACCCGACTCACAAAGAAGAATGCCAAGTTTGAGTAGAATGAAGACTGCAAAAAAAGTTTCTCAGAATTAAAGAAACGGCTGACCACTGCACCCGTGCTGGCTTTACCGAGTGGATCGGGAGGATATACAGTTTATAGTGATGCCTCCTATCTAGGCCTGGGTTATGTCCTGATGCAACATGGAAAGGTTATAGCATACGGGTCCAGACAGTTAAAGAATCATGAGAAGAACTATCCCATCCATGAATTAGAACTTGCCGCAATCATTCATGCCTTGAAAACCTAGCGCCATTATTTGTACAGAGAGACCTTTTAGATCTATACCGATCACAAGAGTCTGAAACACATATTCACTCAGAAGGATCTCAACATGCATCAGAGAAGGTGGATGGAACTCCTTAAGGACTATGATTGTGACATCTTATACCATCCTTTAAAGGCAACGTGATAGCAGATGCCCTCAATAGGAAAAGTGCAGGTATCTTAGCCCATTTGATGGTTTCAGAATGCAGACCAATTGGGGCCACACAACAGGTTCAACTTTATGATCTGAAGAGAGTCACATGTTTGGGCCGCCTGACAGTCCAGCCCGAGTTAATTCAGAGAATAAGGGAAGCCCAGGCGGTTGACCCCGCCTTGGTAGCCCGCAAGAAGGATGCAGAACAGGGAGGGAGCTCAGAATTTCGAGTATCTACCGATGGACTACTTCGTTTCCAAGACAGGGTGTGTGTCCTAGATAACAGTGAGTTAAAAAGGGACATCATGACGGAGTCCCATAACTCGAAGTTTGCCATGCATCCAGGAAGCACCAAAATGTACCAGAGCATGCGACCCCGGTTTTGGTGGCATGGGATGAAGAGAGACATAGCCGACTTTGTATCTAAATGTTTGGTATGTCAGCAGGCAAGGCAGAGCATCAGTGCCTAGGTGGGTTACTTCAGCCTTTACCGATCCCGGAGTGGAAGTGGGAACATATCACCATGGACTTCGTATCGGGGCTACCCAAGGCACGTTCAAGACACAATGCCATATGAGTAATCGTTGACTGACTTACCAAGTCTTCCCGCTTCCTAGCCATCAAGATGACCGATTCATTGGACAAGTTGGCAAGAATGTATATCCGGGAGATAGTCAGATTGCATGGGGTTCCAGTGACAGTAGTGTCCGACAGGGATCCCAGGTTCACTTCTCGGTTTTGGAGCAGCTTCCAGCAAGCTATGGGAACAAAGCTATCTTTTGGTACTGCTTTCCATCCCCAAACTGATGACAATCAGAGAGGACAATTCGTACGCTTAAGGATATGCTCCGAACTTGTGTCCTTGACTCCGGGGGCCATTGGGACGACCATCTACCCCTGATAGAGTTTGCCTACAACAACAGCTACCAAGTAAGTATCGGCATGGCTCCATATGAGGTGTTATATGGGTGCCCGTGCAGATCACCGATTTGCTGGGAGGAGGTGGGCGATAGAAGATTGTTTGGCCTGGAGTTAGTAGAGGAAACCACGTCCAAGATAGTTAAAATAAGGAATAACATTCAGACAGCTCAGAGTAGGTAGAAGAGTTATGCAGATACCCGGAGGAGAGACCTAGCGTTTGAGAAAGGCGACCGGGTGTTTCTTAAGGTCACTCCCTTCAAGGGAATTAGTAGGTTCGGCAAGAGGGGAAAATTAAACCCCTGGTATATTGGACCCTTCGAAATCTTAGACAAGATTGGTACTGCCGCCTACAGAGTAGCACTGCCTCCAGAGCTCTCCAGAGTCCACAACGTGTTCCACGTATCCATGCTACGTAAGTACAATCCGGACCTTTCTCATGTCTTGGCTCATGAATCGCTTCCACTCCAAGAGGACTTGTCTTATGAAGAAGTGTCGGTCGGTATCACGGACCGAAGGAGCAGAATACTCCGCAACCGAGAAATATCATTTTTAAAGGTCGTGTGGCAGAACCACACGCCCAGGGAGGCTACTTGGGAGCTAGAATCAGAATTTAGAGCCCAGTATCCCCATTTGTTCGACCAAGAGTAAGAGGCAAATTTAGGGGACCAAATTTCTTTAAGGGGGGGAGAGTTGTAACACCCAAATGAAAATAAAAATTTTATTTATTTATTTTCATTTTTGTTATTTATTTATTTATTTGGGTTTTTCATTTAATTCAATTTAATTTAATTCAATGAAAATAAAAATAATAATAATGATAAAATTGGGTAAAAATATTAATTGGATTTAATTGAAATTGATTTTGGGAAAAAGGAGTGAAAATTTGGATTCTGAGGGTATTTTTGAAAATAAAATCAGAAATCAGGGGTCAAAACGTAATTTAAAAAAGTTGTGCCATGTCAGCACCACGTCAGCAGTCACGTTAGCGGCCCGGTCAGCAGCCCTGGCCAACTAGGACGCACCGCGTGGCAAGGACACGTTGACAGGGGACGGGCCACGGGGGCGATCAGCGTGCGCGCGATCAGACGGCCCAGATCCATTCCCGCGTGCACGGACGACCCAGATTCACGCGCACGGACGGCCCAGATTCAATCAGGCACGGACGGCCCAGATTGCATCGCGATGAACGGTCCAGATTTAATCTCAATTAAATCGCGATCGAACGGCCCAGATTCAATCTTGATGGACGGTCAAGATTAAAAGGCAAAGGGCATAAATACCCCCACCCACACCTGACCAAAGAAACCCTAGCCGCCATTGCTCGTCGGAGAAGAAGAACCAGACGCCGGAGGAGCCGGCCGCCGCCACCCGTCGCCACACCGGGGAAGTTTCCGATCGCCGATCGAGGTAATTTTTCTCCCCTTTGCTCATTTTTCGATGTTGAGTCTGCCTATGGCCAAACCGGAGCCAAACCACCAGCCAAACGGCTGAAAAACTCAGCCGAAACCCAGCGGCGCCGCCACGCCCCTCCTCGATTTTTGCCTCCGCTGAGGCCCTTCCCGGCCTCTGTTTGATGCAAATTTTATACCACTGTGATCACCGTTCTTTTCTCTATAGGTTGATCAGAGCCAAACATCAAAACGTGACTCATGCCGGAGGAGCCGTCGCACCCGAGAGCACCGCCACCGGTAAGTTTCAGTTTTTTGTAATTTTTCGGCCCACCGAGGGCCCTAGGGTTGTTCTATCGCAGGGACCGATGCAAGCGTGGTCGAACTCGGCTGAAAACGGCCAACCCGAGGTGAATCGCCGCCGCAAGCGGCGGCACCGTTGTCGGAACACGGCAGAGCCGCCGTGCCGGAATTGCGATATTGGCCGAAAGTGGCCCTAGGTCTAATTTGGGATTTTTTGGGACACGTGCAGGTACTAGTAGTGCGTTTCAGCTCCCTGGGAAAAATTCAGGGAAAATTAGGGACAGCCTGTAGGCGCACTGTAGAGCCGTATTCAGACCCCGAAATAAGTAAGGACCCCTCACCCTATTTCCTATCACGGTATTAAAGTTCAATAAATGATAAAACAGTATTTCATGAATCAATAGATGTGTGAAATTGTTTAAGGTCGCTGATGGAGCCCGAGTATGGTGTATTTGTCGGTCAATTGTTGTTTGTTCTATTTTACAGTTTTAAATGTAGTATGATGTCTGATGTTTTCATTTCATAGTTTCGTGTGCATATATCACTGTTCTATTGATTATGGGCTGAATGACTGAGAACCCGATGTACTGTGTTGTCTTGTTTGGCATAAACTACTGGTTTGCATGTTTGTGTGTGATTTGATGATGGTGACTGAGGAAAAAAGGAATAAAAGGTTACGTGAATTGATGAATGGATAATGTGGACAGCCTGACTAGATATTCTGGGAGATGGTGGACGTACCGGGTCCGTAGGGAACCCTACCGGGAATGTGGCCTCTCATACCGGATGGGGTATGGAAACCTTCTGTGTTTTGGCGCCCATACCGGACTGGGTATGGGGACGACCCGTTTCACCCTCATACCGAACGGGGTATTGAGGTTCATGATTTTGGCACCAATACCAGACGGGGTATGGGGACGGCTCTGGAATTAGGTTATAAATTTAAGGGTTCACGGGTAGCGGGACCCCTATGGATCCCCATGGATACTAGTAGGCTGGTAAATGAGGAAAATGTATTGTTTAATGATTGAGATGCAAAGGCGTGGTAAGTATTTTGTTATACAGTTCATATGATTTCATGATGATGATAATGTTATTGCTTTCATATGTTGTTTTATGAACCTCACCGAGGTAAGTGGATAGTAAAGGTTTTTATGTTAATAAACGAGTTTATTAAAAATCATGCTCCATTGGTCTTTTGTGTTTTCTACCCACCTTTACTTTCGTGGCGGTGAGATAGTGTGATGTCTTTACTGGGCTGGTGTAGCTCACTCCTTATTTAACCATTTCAGATCAGGAAGACGTTGTTCCCGAGCCCGTTTCGCAAGAAGACGGCGAAGGGGACGCCTAAGGACTCCGTAGTTATATTTATAGTTCTTATTTTCGAGTATCTCTTTTAGTTAGTTTGTTCTTTTATACTTTGAGCACGTTTTTGGTTTTAGTGTAAGGGATGTTAATCAAAATTTTTATTAAGCTTCCGCATTTGATATTTTTAATACACATATTTCATTTTAAATTTCCAGAGCCGTTACAAGCCGTCCAATGGGGAATGGTCACTTTCCATTGGAACTCAGTAATGGAACAAATGCAATATATTATAAAGTTAGAATTGTTGATGAAACTAATCATCATCTTATTTACTTGTGGACACAAAGGATATCAAAATTATGCTTTGAATTTAGGGAGATCTAAAGAGTTTGGCCTTACATTTTTTTTTTGCGGTGGTCTTGGAAAGTTAAAATAAAATTAATCTTTCTTAAAATTACTTGATAATGTATTATCTTTTCTCTTGAAAGAAATTTTTAAATATTAAATGTATAATCTACATATTTATTTTATGTATATGTATATAATATTAAGGGGTGGTAGGAAGAAATAAATATGGTAAAGTTTATTTCCCAAGCCTCCATCCAATCCTTGGTTTTATCTTGGGGTGAGATGTATTAGATAATTATGTTTTTTTGAATTTCATTAATATCATTAAGAAATAAGCAAAGCAAGCATAAAGCAAGTAAATTAAACATGAGAATAGAAAAATTTTATGTTGGAAAAATCCAAATTTTGTAAAACATTAGATTAAACATTTTTATGGTATGAGTGGATCTAGTCCGATCAATTCTAGTACGAATTGACAACCACTT
Organism: Carica papaya; assembly: GCF_054855325.1. NCBI lineage: Eukaryota > Viridiplantae > Streptophyta > Magnoliopsida > Brassicales > Caricaceae > Carica > Carica papaya. The sequence continues at coordinate 12,405,629 of NC_142314.1, forward strand.
TTGTTATAATTTTTTGGTTTGGTTTATTTCATTTTATATTCTTATATACATACATATAAGAATATGTATATTCTTATTTACATTCAATTTTTCTATCTATTAATAAAAATGTATATTCTTAAATATATTCTCATTTCATATCACTTTACTTCATAAAATTACACATATATTCATCTAATTAATGGATTAAATGCATCTTTTAATTAATTGCGTAAAAATCGATATTACTTTACGATGTGGCTTAGTGTAGTGCGCCCTTCACTAACTGTATGTATACATATATATATATATCAAATAAATTAATTCATAAATAATAAAAAGTCTAGTGTCTTCAGTTTTTTTAAAGTAATAAATTCATTAAGAGTTAGGAAAACATTACAGAATTGGGAGGTAAACTCTCCCAAACATACAAACAAAAATGGGAACGAGCAGTCTCCGGAATGTTATGGGCTACCCTTGCCTTGTCTTCAAAACTTATGGTTTCATTAGCTTGAAGTGCCAGGAAAGTCTTACAATCTTCGATAATGAATCTGAACTCAGAACAATCTTCCCCATTGGTTATCAAAGCATTTTTTACCATTTGTGCATTCACTTCATTAATGCCCGACCTAGTGATATTGGAGATTACATATTGCAGTGAATTACAGTAGCCAAGTAGTTTAGTTAAATAGGGAGATCGGTACCCTCATAACCTATTAGAGAAAACCGTCAATACTCTTTCTGCAGAGTCTCAGACAATGCTCCCTATCCTGCCTCATAACCTGCTTCAAAAATTGTACCGTCCACATTGCATTTCCAGACCCCAAGCAATGGAGCTTCCCACAGTAGGGACCTTGACTTGGTGCACGATAGTTGTACCTTGCCTCTATCTCTAACTTAATATGCCTATCTCTGTTCATACAAAAACTTCCTTGCTAGAAAGATGGAGGTCTAATCACCAAACATCCTTCAAGTCCATAGAAATTTATTCCGCTCAAGTTAGAGGTTCCATAAGCAGTAAAGTATCTCCATTAACTCTCATTTTGCTATTGTTTTAATTTGATGTTCCATCCATCTGAATACGTCATTGGTCTATCTTGCCTGGAAGTGTATACCTAGTTTTCGCCAGCAAGCCCTAGCTTTTTTCACAATCAAACAAGACATACTCGGTTGTTTACTCCTTGTCACATCTAGGGCGTACATTCACCATTCCAATACCTTTCTCCTGCAGTTTAGATTTTTCCAAGGGGATATTATTCAACAATCTCCATGTGAAATTCTTAACTTTGGGGAAGGGGGGGGGGAGGGACTTCTGACTGCCACAAATACTTTCACATGTTAAATGATCGTTGTGCATGGTTTGCATGGAAACCAATCAAATGCTGGTATGCCAATTTTATGATCTATTTGCGATCCTTTGAGTGACTCCAAATACATTTGTCAGCCCTGCTTATCAGGCTTATCGGAATACTCATAATGTCATTGACTTCCTCATCCACAATAGACCCCTAACATTTCCATTGACATTTATTTTTATTTATTAAAGAGTTTCATATGATGATGTTTTTTTTACTGGTACCAATGAGGGCATTAAGTATTCCTTCTACAATATGGATAGAAAATACTAATCACTTAACACTCAAATCCCCATTCCACCTGCAGTAATGGGTATACTGAACACTTTCTCAAACATGTTCAATATGGGGCTTCGCATCTTGTCTGACTGAGGCACATTAGTTACCAAAAATGGCTACACGCGCACCCTCCTTCTCTAATACATACTAAACGGGTTTCATAGTCTCTTAGTAATTCTTTTATGTCTATTTGTTGTTATTTTGATTTTTCTTATCCCCTATTGTAATATTCCTTAACTTATTTATATTATTCCAATTTTATTACTTATTTGGTTCCTTTTTTATTTTTTTAATTAGTGTTTCTTTTATTTGTAATTTAACTTAATATCTTTTTTTATTCTCAATTTCATTTGTTATTCCAAAAACTTTGTCATTATATCGCTTTACCACTTTGGTCAATGATTCATAATTTAATTGTCTATTTATTTTAATAATATAATTTCTAAATGTACTTACTTTGGTTCTCAATTTGCTTTATTAAGGTATTATTATTATTTTACTATTATTTTATTTTCAATTTATTATTCTTATGACCTTCTTGGTCGATTAATTTTATAAGTATTTAAACAAGTTTAATGGCAGACTTCTACTTACCTATGTGTTTCTCTTGGTCTACAAAGTTCTTGACTTTAATTTATTTTAAATCACTAAGTTTTTGATTAACATTTCAAAATCATTTTTTGTATTCAATTGTTTGTTATTTACTTCATTTCTTTTATTTTTCCATATGTACATACATATGCTTATATATGTATATATCCACAGCACACAGATTTATAAACTTAAATTTTTTTTGTACATGTAACTACACCCATATAAATATATGTATTCATAGTAACATATACTGGAATTATCCGTAATCTAGATGTAGTCACGAGTATCCCTGCATATCAGCCACAAATTGATGCTAAGTCGAATTAACATAAAATGCGGAAAAATTAACTTTGTCTATGACTTCTTCCCTTACAACATTGGTGAAACTTAAAATAGTTAGCCCCTAACATGAGATGTTAACACTTTCAAAAAGGTAAATAATGGTTTAGAGTTTGAAAAATTAAGTCGACACTAACTGATGTTAACATATATACTCCACACCCTATAGATCTCATTATTTCGGCTAATCTTGAGTTTTTTCTTGGTTTTTGTGCTCTGAAAAATGGGAATAAATGAACTACACATGCTCAATAAAAATAATTTAATACCCTAACCTCCAAGACTGATAATTGAATACCTCTCTTTTCGTTTTTCTTTACTCTCATACTTCGTCAATCTTTTATTTGTAGTGGTCATAGCTGATAGTATTGTTAAATGGTTACAATTACAACTATTGTTTTATTTTCTCTATTTATAATGACAATGCACACCCATTGTTTTCACAATGTACTACAGTAACATCAATATAATATTCAATAATACTGTATGGTTTATGCTTATAGTCACGGAACAACACATTTCACACATAGAATATAACACAATATAGTTTACTGAAAGGGTTTTCATGATAAAAGACTGACATTTTGTAGAAAATCAATTAGGGTCCTAAAAACCAAAAAATAAGATGAATGGCTAAAAGTAACCCAGAAGAATAAATCAGATCTGATAAAAAGAGAGGGACAAATGAATGTAAATTAATTTAAAAATAAAAAAATGGAAAAGTATGAATGAACATTGGAGAAGGAAAATAGATGGGAAGTAAGGGCTTGTTTTGAGAGAGAGTCAAGGGGAGGAAACAACAGAATGTAGGTTTTATTTGCAATGATTTAGAAATGAAATTTTGAATAAGTGATAGGTGTTTGAGGGAGAGAACGGATGGAGAGATATGGGAATAAATGGAAAGGGTTACAAGGTAGAAAAAGGGAGACGAAATAGACGGCCGTCTAGGGGACTATGGTGTTAAACTGAAAACCTTCCAAAGGAAACATGGGTTACTGTTTCTGGTGTCTGGATCAACTTTGTGTGGGTGTGTGGCTAGTTGGTGGTTCAAAAATGTGTGAAAATAGTGTACCTCATCTGTTGTATTAACAATTGTGGATTGCATTTGTGAGCTGTATGTTGTGTTAATAGTTATATGTGTGTGAGCAGCCAAATATGGGTTAGATTTCACATCATTTCCTTGTCACATTCTCTGCTTATTTTCTTTACTATGTAATGCATTAACCAGCTGTAGGTCATTAAATGTGTTGCGTAAGTGGATGGCAAATATGTGATCGGAATGGGTGTGACACCGGGATATTAAATATACTACTCCTTATTTACTGACCTGGGTAAACCATCCACAAAATTGAATATTGTGATGGGTTGTGTGAGTCACCGAACAACGATCGTCTACGTAACAGAATAAAACAATGTCGTTTTAGTAGACCCCAAAACGGTGTTGTTTTAGGGGAAAAAAAACAGAGGCGTGTTTACCTATGGTTGAGAAAGGTGAAGAGGCGAAGGTGTGTATGCCTCTGCCACTGGCCGAAAACAAAGAAGAGGAGACTTGCACACCGAGGAAGAAGGGTCGTGCAAGACTCCTTCCGCCCCTCCCTATAAAAATGTGAAGGGAGGGAACGAAATCGGTGCAGGAAGAGAGAGAAAGAGAGAGAAAAAAAGATAGAGAGATGAAGATAGAGAGAGAAGGGCTACGGTCACCATTAATTGGAAACTGAGATAGGAGAGGAAGAAGAAGAAGAAGAAAAAGGTAGAGGAGAGTCCGATGTTGCGCGCAACGATGCGCATGAGAAGAAGACGATTTGTGCAGTAGCTTGACGTGTGTTTTGCTGTTATGCGGCTCCCTTCGGCGCGATCCCACCAAATCTGTGTCGGATGTGAGGGCGCAAAGTGCTCTACAATGAATTTTAGCTAATTTGTAGCGGCAATCGACAGCGAACGGCAGCGGTGCATGGTGATTCGATCGAGGTGCGTGTGGAGGCGCACAGACTTTTGGTTGTTGTGGGTAGTGAGTCTTAGGAACCCGATTCGGGTAGGTGAGTTCAAAAAACCCTAACGGTTTACTGTTTTATATTTATGATTAATTAATCCTATTTAATTTTAATGCAATAAATTATTTATCCGGTTTAGAATTAGGGATAAATCTGAACATGAATGTTTGAAATTAGGGGATAACAAATTCATTACTAACCAGATATGGATATCACTGTAACAAGTTGATCTTGTACATCAGAGATAATTTCACGAACAAGATTTAGATGGAAATCAGGTGAGTGCGTAAGCGATTACAAATGTAGTTTAATCTTTCTAAGATACTAAAACTGTGATGTTTAATAACTGGTAATTAGGCGTAGGGTTCTGACAATATTTTACTATTGATTGTTGTGTTCCTATTTATGTTTACTACTGAAATTGCTAATAAATTTTTTATCTATATTTTGGTAACTGAATTCGTATATCTACTAGTTACTATGTAATTGAGAATATATTAAGGATATTTAGAAGAGTCTAGGTTGGTGAATAGTTCCAGTATACGTATAATAGGTATAAAATATATTAAATAATAAAATTTAGAAAAAAGTTTAGAGAGTTGAAATAAATAAATTGTAACACCCAAAACTTTTTATTTTATTGTTATTAGAATTTTATTTGATTTTATTTTATTTTAATAATTAATTTATAAGGTTTTAATTTAATTTAATAGAAATAAAAATAATAATAATGATAAAATGGGGTAAAATTATTTTTGAGATTTAATTGAAAATGATTTTGGGAAAAAGGGGTGAAAATTTGGATTTTGAGAGTTTTTTTGAAAAGAAAATCGAAAACTGGGGGTCAAAATGTAATTTAAAAAAATTGTACCACGTCAGCAGTCCCGGCCAACCAAGACACCCCGCGTGGTAGGGACGCTGACGCGGGAAGCCACGCGGGACGGAGAAACATGGGCGATCCACGTATGTGCGATCGGACAGCCCAGATCCATTCTCGCGCGCATGGACGACCCAGATCGAAAGCACGCATGGACAGCCCAGATCTCACACGTGCGGACGACCTAAATTGAATCACGCACGGACGACCCAGATTTATTCCCAATTTAATCGCGATTGGACGGCCCAGATAAAATCGTGGTGGACGGCTCAGATTAAAAGGGAAAGGTTATAAATAACCTCACCAAAACCCTAGCCGCCAGAGCGCTCGCCGGAGAAGACGACCCAGCCACCGGAAGAACTGGCCGCCGCCACCCGTCACCGCAACGGAGGATTTTCTGGCCGTTAAACGAGGTAAAATTTCTCCCCTTGGCTCGTTTTTCGATGCTGAACCTCCATGTGGCCAATTGGCCTCAAACCACTGGCCAATTGGCCGAAAAATACTGCCGAAGCCTAGCAGCGCAGCCGCAGGTTCCCTCAATTTTTTTCTCTGATGAGGCACTTCCCGGTTCCCTTTCGATATAATTTTTACACCACTGTGACCACCGTCCTTTTCTTTACAGCTTGACCGGATCAAAACACCAAACCGCTACTCGCACTGGATGAGCCGCCGCACCCGAGAGCTCCGCCGCTGGTAAGTCTCAGTTTTCTAGATTTTTTCACCCCACCGAGGGCCTTAGGGGTGTTTTATCAAAGGAACCAATGCAAGTTTGGCTGAATTCAACAAAAAAGGCCGAAAACGGCCAACCTTAAATGGATCGCCGCCGCTTGCGTCGGCGTCGTCGCTTGCGTCGGCGCCGTCGCCGGAGCACGGCAGAGCCGCCTTGCTGAAATTCTGAAATTGGTCGAATAGGCCCTGGGTCTGATTTTGGGTTTCTTGGGGACATGTGCAAGTACCGAAAGTGTGTTTCAGTTTCTGGAGAAAAATTCAAGGAATCTAGGGACTGCCCGTAAGCGCAGTGAAAACCCGATTTCAGACTCCGAAACAAGTAAGGATCCCTCACCCTATTTCCTATCACGACATTAAAGCTTAATAAATGATAAAATGGTATTTTATGAATTAATGGATATGTATAATTAATTAAGATTGCTAATGGGGCTCGAACCTGATGTATTTGTCGGTCTATTCCTGTTTGATGTATTTTACAATCTAAGTGCAGTACAGTATTTGATTGTTTATTCTATAGTTTCATATGCATGAATCACTGTTTAATATATTATGGTCTAAATTATTGTGAATCCGATGTTGTGTTGCCTTATTTGGTGTGCGTTACTGGGTTACATATTCATGTTGATTGGGTAATTGAGACTAAGAAGAATAAAAAAGGTATGTGAATTTATAAATGGATAAGTCGACAGCCTCATTAGATATCCTGGGAGATGGTGGACGGACCAGGTCCATAGAGAACCCTACTGGGAACGGGGTCTTTCATATCGGACGGGGTATAGAGACTTTAAATGTTTTGGCGCTCAAACCGAATGGGGTATGGGGACGGCCCGCTTCACCTCATACCGGACGGGGTATTGAGGTTTATGGTTTTGGTACTCATACCAGACGGAGTATGGGGACAGCCCTGGAATTAAGGTGAATGGTTCACGTGTAGTGGGGACCCCTGTGGATCCCCACAGATACTAGTAGGTTGATAAAAGAGGAAATTTGTTGCCTGATGATTGAAATACAAGAGTATGAGATGTGTTATGCTACAGAGTGTGCATGATCTTATGATGTTTATAATGTTATTGTTTTCATAAGTTGTTTTCATGAATCTCACCGAGGTAAGTGGACAATAAAGGGTTTTATTATTGACAAATGAATTTGTTATAAATTATGCTCCATTGGTCGTTTTTATTTTCTACCAACCTTTACTTCTATGACATTGAGATAGTGTGACATCTTTACTGGGCTCGTATAGTTCATTCCTTACTTAACCATTTCAGATCAGGAGGACTTGGTTTCCGAGCCCGTTCTGCAGGAAGATGGCGAATAGAAGCCTAAAGATTTATTAGTTTTCCTTATAGTATTCATTCATAGTATTTCCTTTAGTTGGTTTATTCTTTCATATCTTTAATACGTTTTGATTATTGTGTAAGGAATATTAATCATAATCTATTTTATTTTACTTCCGCACTTAGAATAAACATATATATTTCTTTTTAATTTCTGGGGTCGTTACAGTTGGTATCAGATCCGCGTTCCTCAGACTCGTCCCTTACACAATAATATTTAGAGAAATACCAACCGATTAATCGTTACTCAACCCTTCCTTGTGAAATACAGGTGCAGAGAGATGAGGAGAGGAAGACCCCCACTAAACTGAGCAGCCTGGGATGATTCGCTTCAGGAAGATGTGGACAGAATATTTGAGATGCTAGAAAGGATCATTGCTGCCCAACAAGGCCGAGAGGAGAGAAGGGAGTTACCAGACCCTCCCCCACTACCACAGGTTGAGACACCGCTACAGCGAGCGAATCCCGAGCCACCCCAGCACGAGCCTGCTCCTCCACAGTACCCCCCGACACCACCGCCATAGTATAATCCAGTTCCCCAGCCACAGTATTGCCCGGCACCGCCACAGTACAATCCAGTGCATCCATTATATCAGCAAGTGCCACCATAGGGCCCCTCAGTCTATCATCCACCTGACCTAGTCCCTCTTCCACGGGTCCCAGCTCCTTTCCTGATTGACCTGGGCTACGTAGAGAGGTACAGGAGACTGAACCTTCCACTTTTGCAGGGGAGTCCTCTTTCGAAGATGCCCAGTACTGGTTTGTGGAGATAGAAAAGGCCTTCAAGACATTAGGAGTGGTTCTCGAGTAGAGGGTTACTCTTGCTTCCTTCATGCTAGTGGGGGAAGCAGGTCGTTGGTGGGAGCTCAAGCAGACCACCTTGCCTACACCAGTCACTTGGGAGCAGTTCTTAGCAACCTTTCATGCGGAGTACCTCCCCGAGCACATCCGACATCTAAAAGAGATAGAGTTTGTCCAGCTGGTTCAGGGAAACATGACGATATAAGAATATGCTCGTAAGTTCCTAGAGCTGGGCCGATACTCCCCTGAAACATTGATAGATGAGGGCAGGAAGGCTAGGAGGTTCTAGTGGGGCCTCCACCCAGAGATCAAGTAGCACTTATTGGCACTAGAGCTCAAGACATATTCAGCCGTTTTGGCAAAGGCGCAGATCGTGGAGAGGAGTTTCAACACCCTTTCTCAGTCAGCAAGAAGTCATAGACCCTCAGTTCTACCCCGCAGACCAGCACCTACTGCGCCTGTCCAACAAAATAAGAGGCTCAGACCGGCGATCTAGGCTCCCCCTCAGGCTCCAGGGGCAGCACGTGGCAAGATCTGTCAGCACTACGACAGGGATCATGGGGACCAACCATGCTATCATCTCAACAACACCTGTCGCATATGTGGTAGTGCCCAGAACTATGCAAGAGAGTGCCCGAGGAACCAGAACCGAGGAATACCTCCTTTTCAGGGCAGGGTTTACAACCTCACACAATAGGATGCCGATGCCGACCCGGACATGGTAGAGGGTATGTACACTATCTGTAACCATATTGCTCATGTTTTATTTGACACTGGTGCATCGCATTCATTTGTTTCACATGTCTTTGCATCCAAACTTAATGTATCACCTGATAAACTTGATTCAATGTTATTTGTGTCTACTGCTGGAGGTGAAACACTATTAGGAAAAGTTGTCTACAGGGCTTGTGCCGTGGAGATAGCAAATAAAAAACTGAGTGTAGACCTAATAGGGTTAGACACAGGGGGATTTTGATGTAATTCTAAGGATGGATTGGCTAGTGGCGTATCACGCCACCACAGATTATTTTAACAAGAAGGTTGTATTTAATCCTCCTAATGAGGAGCCCTTTACAAATTAATAAACTCATTTGGTACTTACAAATTAATAAGCTCGAGAGGATGTTGACCGATTATTTAAAATGCTTGAGAGACTCATCGATACCAGGCAGGCTCGGAAGGAAATGAGGGAGCTACCTAACCCTCCCCTGCTACCACAGGTTGAGCCACCCCACTACGACCCTGCTCCTCCACAGTACCATTCGGCACCACCACAGTATGGTTCGGTTCCCCAACCGCATCACCTGGAACCACCACAGTATATCCTGGTGCCCCAACTGCATCACCCGGCCCCACCACAATACAATCCAGTGCCTCCACCATATCATCCAGTACCACCACAAGTCCATCCCCAGCATAATCCAGTCCTTCTTCCATGGGACCCAGTTCCTCCTATGATGGACCCAGGCTACATTAAGAGGTATAAAAGACTAAACCTATCTATTTTTATAAGGGGATCCTCCTTTGAAGAGGCTGAGTACTGGTTAGCTAAGACAGAGAAGGCTTTCACGACTCTTGGGATGATTCTCGAACAGAGAGTCATACTTGCCACCTATATATTGGTGGAAGAGGCAGACCGCTGGTGGCAACTCAAGCAGGCCAACCTGCCCATTTTAGTCACTTGGGAATAATTCTTGATTGCCTTCAATGCAGAGTACCTCCCAGAGCATCTCCGACATCTGAACAAAATGGAGTTTGCACACCTAGTCAAGGGTAATATGACAATATCAGAATATTCCTGAAAGTTCATAAAGTTGGGCCACTTTTCCCCTGAGAGCATCATGGATGAAGGTAGAAAGGCAAGAAAGTTTAAGTGGGGTCTTCGTCCTAAGATTATACAATAACTGTATGTGCTCAAACTTAGAACTTACTCGACTATTCTGGCCAAAGCACAGTTAGTGGAGAGGAACCTTCACATTTTTCCTCCAGCAGTAGGAAACCTCAGGCCCTCAATTTCACACCGCAGACTAGCATCTGCTGCACCTGTTCAGCAGAACAAGAGAGCTAGGCCAATGACTCAAGCTCCTCCTCAAGTTCCAACAACAGGACGCTATAGGACTTGCAAACACTGTAGCAAGGATCATGGGGACCAACCCTACTATTGCCTTAACAATACTTGTCGTATATGTGGGAGTGCCCAGCATTACGCGAGAGAGTGCCCGAGAAACAGAACTAGGCTAGACCTCCTATCGAGGGCAGGGCTTACAACCTCACTCAACAAGATGCAGAAGCCAACCCAGACATGATATAGGGTACGTACACTATTTGTAATAATCTTGCACATGTTTTGATCGATACTGGTGCCTCACATTCATTTGTTTCACATGCTTTTACACCAAGCTTGAATGTATTACCGGAAAGACTGAAATCTGTGTTGTTTGTGTCGACTCCTGAAAGTAAGACACTACTAGAGCAGGTTCTATACAGAGCCTGTGTCATAGATATAGTAGATAAGAAATTGAGTGTGGACATAATAGAGATTGACACGGGGGACTTTGATGTAATCTTAAGAATGAACTAGTTAGCAACGTATCACGCCACCGTAGATTGTTTTCATAAGAAGCTTGAATTCAACCCTTCTAATGAAGAGTCATTTATAAATTAATAAAATTCTTTAAGGTTTATTCCCTCATAGCAATTTTTCCTATTATCAAGTGCTTTAACTTAGTTGTTTTCTCTAACTAGGCAAACTTAAGAAAAAAAATTGTATTCAAGAGATTCTGGTAGTCCGAGACTTCCTAGATGAACTACCCAGACTGCCAGTGGATAGAAAAGTTGAATTCACCATAGATCTTCAACAAGACACCCAGCCTATTTCGATTTTTCCTCACTGTATGAGTCGTGTTGAGATGGAGGAGTTGAGAAAATAGATCAATGAATTACAAGATAGTGGATTCATTCGACATAGTGTGTCCCCTTGGGGTGCCAGAGTCATATTTATAAGGGAGGGGGATGGGACGTTAAGGTTATGTATTGACTACAGTGGACTGAACAGGGTCACGATCAAGAATAAGTACCCCCTCCCCAAGATCGATGACCTTTTTGATTAGTTGTAGGATGCCTAGGTTTTCTCCAAAATAGACTTGCATTCAGGTTACCATCAGGTAAAGATCAAGGCGGAAGATATTCCCAAAATAGCTTCTCGAACTAAGAACAGACACTATGAGTTCCTGATCATGCCATTTGACTAACCAATGCACCAGCCATCTTCATAATTTGATGAACAGGATTTTCAGAAAATTCCTAGATCAGTTCATCATTGTATTCATCAATGATATCCTACTCTATTAAAAAAGTAGAGAGGAACACGTTCAGCATTTGAATAAGGTTTTGCAAGTCCTTAGAGAAAAGAAGTTGTATGCAAAGCTGAGTAAGTATGGGTTCTGCCTCGAGCAGGCTATCTTCATAGGGCACATCATATCAAGGGATGGAGTGTCAATGAATCCCTAAAAAGTTGAGGTAGAACTCAGTTGGGAAAAATTAACCTTGGTCAAGGAGATTCGTAGTTTTCTAGGAATGACAGGTTATTACCACATGTTTGTGGAAGGATTTTCTAGTCTAACTGCTCCTTTGACTCGGCTCACAAAGAAGAACGTCAAGTTTGAGTGGAACAAGGACTGTGAAAGGAGTTTTTCATAACTAGAGAAGCGGTTGACTACTGCACCTGTGTTGGCCTTGCCGAGCAGGACATGTGGATATATAGTTTATAGTGATGCCTCCTACCTGGGGTTGGGTTGTGTTATGATGTAGCATGGGAAGGTCATAGCCTATGGGTCCAGACAGTTGAAGAGTTATCAGAAAAAACTACCCCACCCATGACTTAGAATTTACCGCGATCATCCACTCCTTGAAGACTTAGTGCCATTACTTGTATAGGAAGACCTTTCAGATCTATACCGACCATAAGAGCTTGAAACACATATTCACTTAAAAAATCTCAACATGCGTCAGAGAAGATGGATAGAACTCCTTAAGGACTACGATTGCAATATCTTATATCACCTGGGCAAAGGCAATGTGGTAGCCAACGCACTCAGTAGAAAAAGTGAAGGTATATTAGCTCACCTAATGGTTTCAGAATGCAGGGCAACAGGGGCTGCACAACAGGTACAACTTCAGGACCTGAAGAGAGTCACATGCTTGGTCCACCTAACTATTCTACCTGAGTCAATCCAGAGAATAAAAGAAGCCCAATCCGCCGATTCCATCGTAGCAGCCCTTAAAAAAGATGCAGAACAGGGAGTAAATTAAGAATTTTGAGTCTTTGCCGATGGGCTGCTTAGATTTCAGGACAAGTGTATGCTCCATGTGATAGTAAGCTGAAAAGGGACATCATGACCGAGGCCCATAGCTCAAAGTTTTCCATGCATCTTGAAGGCACTAAGATGTATCAAAGTATGCGACCCAGATTTTAGTGGAATGGGAGGAAAAGAGATGTGGCCGACTTTATTTTCAAGTGTTTGGTATGTCAACAAGTCAAGACAGAGCATCAAAGTCCAGACAGGCTACTTCAGCCATTACCAATTCTGGAGTGGAAGTGGAAACATATCATAATGAATTTCGTGATAGGATTGCCTAAGGCACGCTCGGGACATGATGCCATTTGGGTAATTATTGACCATCTCACCAAGTCTTCCCACTTCCTGGCCACCAGGATGACCGACCCTTGGACAAACTAGCAAGAATGTATATCTAGGAGATAGTCAGGTTACATGGGGTGCTAGTGATAGTATTGTTCGACAGGGACCCCAGGTTCACTTCTTGGTTCTGGTATAGTTTTCAGCAAGCCATGAGAATGAAACTGTCCCTTAGCACTGCATTCCACCCTCAGACCGATGGACAATCAAAAAAGATAATCCGCACACTGGAGGATATGCTCCGAGCTTGTATTCTTGATTTTAGGGGCTATTTGGATGATCATTTACCCCTAATAGAGTCGTCTACAATAACAGCTACCAAGAAATTATCGGCATGGCTCCGTACGAGGCATTATATGGCCGCCCATGCAGGACGTCGATCTGTTTAAAAGAAGTTGGTGATAGAAAATTATTCGGTCCAGATCTTGTAGAGGAGGCTACTCTAGGAGGATCTGTCCTACAAGGAGGTACCGGTCGGTATTGTGGATAGAAAGAGCAGAGTACTTCACAATCAAAAAATTCCCTTCGTTAAGGTCCTATGACAGAATCACACATAGAGAGAGGCCACATGGGAGCTAGAATCAGACTTCAAAGACCAGTATCCTCAACTATTTGATTGAGTGAGAGAGAGATAAATTTGAGGGACCAAATTTCTTTTAAGGGAGGGAGAGTTGTAATACCCAGAATTAATTTTAAAATTTTAAAATTAATATATAAAATATAATTTTTAAATTTATAAATTTTTATTTAATGTAAAAATTAGGAAAAAATAGGTGGAGGATGAAATTGAAAATAATTTTGGGAAAATGGGGGGAAAATTTGGGTTCGGGGAGTATTTTTAAAAGAAAAATCAGAAACTGGAGGGTCAAAATGCAATATAGGAAAAATATGCCACGTCGGACCACCCAGTCAGCAGCCCCGACAAACTAGAGCGTGCTGCGTGGCAAGGCTTGCTGACTCGTTCCCTCTTTAAATGCAATCGTATGGCCCAGATCAAATCACAATGAATGGTTCAGATTTATTTTCTCTTTAAATGCGATCGGAAGGTTGAGATTAAACGCGATGGATGATTAAGATTAAAGGAAAATGGGTATAAATATCTAACTTCACACCAAACCCTAACCCTAGCCGCCAGCCCCCCACTAGAGAAGAAGAACCAGTCACTGGAAAAGGGAGCCGACATCCACCCGCCGCTGTGCTGGAGCCACCTTCGACTGCCAAAAAAATGTAAAAATTTTCTTGTTCACTCGAAATTTGATTTTGAATAACCCCATACCAAATTGGAGCAAAAGAACTGGCGGATGAGCTGAAAATTGTGGGAAAAGCCAGGCGCCGCCACCGTTGGAAAAACCAAAAATCACCTCCGCTGAGCCCTTTTCTGATTCCCGTTTCATGCGATTTTTCCACCATTGTATTCACCGTTTTGTTTCTCACAGGTTGACTGAAGAAAAATGCCCAACGGTGAAGGTGAGTTGGTGAAGTCGTCGCATCAAAAAACCCTGCCACCAGTAAGTTTTTATTTTTTGACTTTTTTCGACCAACCAAGACCCCTTAATGTGTTTTCTCATAAGGATGAGTATAAAATTAGCTGAAATCAATCAAAACTGCCGAAAAAGGCCAGTCCAAAGTAAACCACCGCTGGAGTCAGCGGGGCCATCGCTTGAGCACGGCGGTGTCGCCGTGCCAGAATTTTGAAATTGATCGAAAAAGAGTTTTTAACACTGAATTTGGATTTTTTGGGTTTTTCTAGGTACTTGAAGCGTGCTTTAATCTCCAAAGAAAAATTCAGAAAACTCAAGGACCACCAGTAGGCGCAACTGAAAGTTTAGTATTTTGGACATCAATTTGAGTAAGAATCCCTCGCCTTATTCCCTATTATGGAATTGAAGTCTAATTATAAATAGTACGGTATTTTACTTATTTTTGAAAACTTCGATAATTAATTACAGGTTACTAATGGACCAAGAACCGGTTATTTATTACTATTTGTCCTATTTTAACTGATTGATTGATTTTACAATTTCAAATGCATAATAATACACGGGAGTTGGTAAGATGATTCAGTTGTGTTTCCTTGATGCATGTATTTCTTGTTTTGCGTGATTTATAGTTAAATTGTGATACTGAAAATTAAATGTGAACAGGGAATTATTTGATTAAGTGAATGAATGGATGGTAGTTTTACTGGATATCCTGGGAGATGGTGGACGGACCGGGTGCATAGGAAATTCTACCGTGAATGTTACTTCATACCGGACGGGGTATCGAGGATTGGTATTTTGGTGCTCATACCAAAGAGTGTTTGGGGACGGCCTATTTTACCCTCATACCGGACAGGGTATTGAGGGATGGTATTTTTTGCGCTCATACTGGACGTGGTATGGGGATGACCTGTTAGTTGACAATGTTGAATAAGGGTTCATGCGTAGTGGAGACATCTCTATGGACCCCCATGGATACCAGTAGGCGGATAAAAAGAGAAAGTTGTTGTTTTGGTTAATTGAATATGAGATTACGATATTGTTTGTGTTATTACCTCTATAGGTTAGTTTTTGGAAATTTCACTACGGTAAGTGTACAATAAAGGATTTTATTTATGATAAATGAATTTACTTAAATTAAGAGCTCAATTAGTTGTTTTATGATTTTTACCAACATTCATTTCTGTATCGGTGAGTAGTGTGACATTCTTACTGGATTAGTGTTGCTCACTCTTTCATTAACCATTTCAGATCAAGAGGACTAAGATCTAAATCTCGATCCATAAGAGGGTTGCGAAAAGGATGCCTAGTTGTTTACTTTCTATTTATTTCTTTGATTTTTTGTTTATTCTTTTAGAAGGGTCATTCCCATAGCCCTATTGGGTATTTATAGGTGCCACTACTACTACTACTAATATTTCTGTTACTGCTACTGTTACTGTTACATGTATTGCTATTAATAGCATTATTAACTATTCAATTTTTTTTTCAGATTTCCTTACTTGAATTAATTAATTAATTTAAATAAAAAAATTGTTGCCATATTAATTCAATTGAAGAAGAATTTAAATGTACAAATCAACCTACAAATGGCAAAATGATCAATTAGACTTGATTTATTTATATTAGAAAAAATAAAGAGATAGACTAGTTGAATATAATAAATTGTTGAAATATGAGATGAAGAAATAAGAGAGACTAATTGAGAAACTAAAGCTTTGATTTGTGATTGATTCCAAAAGCTTTCAAGTACATGGGCATTTATAGATACTAGTTTATTTTAATAATATTATCAATTATCAAGAATTTTTTTTTTTAGATTTCCTTACTTGAATTAATTAAATAATTTAAATGAGAAAAAAAAATTGTGTTGTCATATTAATTCAATTGAAGAAAAATTTGAATGTACAAATCAACCTACAAATGACAAAATGATCAATTAGGCTTTATTTGTTTTTGTTAGAAAAAATAAACAGATAGGCTTGTTGAATGTAATAATTTGTTGAAATATGAGAGGAAGAAGTAAAAAAGACTTATTGAGAAACTCAAGCTTTGATTTGTGATTGATGTTAAAAGCTTTCAAGTACATCGGTATTTTTAGGTACTAGTTTATTTTAATGGTATTATTAGTTATCCAACATTTTTTTTAGATTTCCTCACTTGAATTAATTAATTAATTTAAATAAAGAAAAAAAAGTTTTGTTGTTATATTAATTCAATTGAAGAAGAATTTAAATGTACAAATTAACCAACAAATGGAAAAATGATCAATTAGGCTTGATTTATTTTTGTTAGAAAAAATGAAGAGATAGGCTAGCTGAATAAATAATTTGTTGAAATATGAGAAGAAGAAATAAGAGACTAATTGAGAAACTCAAGCTTTGATTTGTGGGTGATGCTAAAAGTTTTCAAGTAAATTGGTATTTATAGGTACTAGTTTATTTTAATAGTATTAATAATTATCCAGAATTTTTTTTTCACATTTTCTTACTAGAATTAATTAATAAATTTAAATGAGGAAAAAAAATTTATTGTTATATTAATTCAATTGAAGAAGAATTTGAATGTACAAATCAAATTAAAAATGACAAAATCATCAATTAGGCTTGATTTATTTTTGTTTGAAAAAATGAAGAGATAGGCTAGCCGAATATTATAATTTGTTGAAATATGAGAGGAAGAAGTAAGAGACTAATTGAGAAACTCAAGTTTTGATTTATGGCTGATGCTAAATCTTTCAAGTACATGGGCTAGTTTATTTTAATACTATTACTAATTATCCGGCATTTCTTTTTCAAATTTGCTTACTTGAATTAATTAGTACAAATCAACCTACAAATGGCAAAATCATCAATTAGGCTTGATTTGTTTTTGTTAGAAAAAATGAAGATATAGACTAGTTGAATATAATAATTTGTTGAAATATGAGAGGAAGAAGTAAGAGATTAATTGAGAAACTTAAGTTTTGATTTGTGGTTGATGCTTGTACTACTAATACTACTATTGCTAGTACTACTGCTATTGCTGCTAAAGCCACTACTGCTACTACTATTTTTACTACTGTTACTACTGTTATTACCACTGTTACTACTGCTACTACTAAACTGTTAAAGTTATTGCTACTACTACTACTGCTATTACTACTGTATTATATGTAATAACACAAAATCAAGTTTATTTTAATAACATTATTAACTATGCAACTTTTTTTTTAAATTTCCATACTTGAATTAATTACTTAATTTAAATGAGAAAAAAAAGAGTTTCGTTGTCATATTAATTCGATTGAAGAATATTTTGGATGTATAAATCAACCTACAAATAGAAAAATAATCAATTAGATTTGATTTGGTTTTGTTAGAAAAAATGAAGAGATATAGGCTAGTTGAATATAATAATTTTTTAAAATATGAGAGAAAGAAGTAAGAGAGACTAATTGAGAAACTCAAGTTTTGATTTGTGGTTGATGGTAAAAGCCTTCAAGTACATGAGTATTTATAGGTACTAGTACTAGTACTAATACTACTACTACTAATACTATTACTGTTACAACAACAGGTACTACTGCTACTAATGATATTATTTCTACTACTGCTACTACTACTACTACCACTATCACTTCTACTAGTACTGCTAATACTTCTACTGCTACTACTACTGCATTATATATAACACCATAAAAAAATTAATTTATTTTAATAGCATTATTAACTATTCAATATTTTTTTTTCAGATTTCCTTACTTGAATTAATTAATTAATTAAAATAAAAAAATTGTTGCCATATTAATTCAATTGAAGAAGAATTTAAATGTACAAATCAACCTACAAATGGCAAAATGATCAATTAGACTTGATTTATTTATATTAGAAAAAATAAAGAGATAAACTAGTTGAATATAATAAATTGTTGAAATATGAGATGAAGAAATAAGAGAGACTAATTGAGAAACTCAAGTTTTGATTTGTGGTTGATGCTAAAAGTTTTAAAGTACATGGGTATTTATAGGTACTAGTACTAGTACTACTACTACTACTACTACTAATTCTATTGATACTGCTACTCCTGTTACTTCTTTTGTTGCTACTACTGCTACAATAGATACTACAGGTACAGCCGCCACTGCTACTATTGCTACTATTGTTACTATTGTTACAATTTCTACTACTGCTACTAGCACTGTTACAACAACTACTACTACTAATACTGCGATTGCTATTGCTGCTACTGCTGCTACTACTACTACTGCATTATATGTAACATCACAAAAGATCTAATTTATTTTAATAGTATTATTAACTATCCAGCATTTCTTTTTCAGATTTTCTTACTTGAATTAATTAATTAATTCAAATGAGGAAAAAAAATTGTTGTCATATTAATTCAATTGAAGAAGAATTTGAATGCACAAATCAACCTACAAATGGCAAAATGATCAATTAGCCTTGATTTGTCTTTGTTAGAAAAAAATAAAAAAATAGGCCAGGTGAATACAACAATTTGTTGAGATATGAGAGGAAAAAGTAAGAGATACTAATTGAGAAACACAAGTTTTCATTTGTGGTTAATGGTAAGAGCCTTCAAGTACATGAAATTTTATAGATACTAGTAATCCTTCTACTACTACCACTAATATTGCTACTAATACTACTACTACTGCTACTACTGCTACAACAGGTACTATTAATACAGCAGCTACTACTACTACTACTATTATTTCTACTACTGCTGCTACTACTACTACCACTACTACTTCTACTACTACTACTACCACTACTACTTCTACTACTACTATTACCACTACTACTTCTACTACTACTACTAATATTGGTATTGCTACTATTACTGCTACTACTACTGCATTATATGTAACACCATAAAAAATTTAGTTTATTTTAATAGTACTATTAACTATCTAGTATTTTTTTTCAGATTTCCTTACTTGAATTAATTAACTAATTTAAATAAAGAAAAAAAAATTTTGTTGCCATATTAATTCAATTGAAGAAGAATTTGAATGTACAAATCAATCTATAAATGGAAAAATGATCAATTAGGCTTGATTTATTTTTGTTAGAAAAAATGAAGAGATAGACTAGTTGAATATAATAATTTGTTGGAATAATAGAGGAAGAAATAAGAGAGACTAATTGAGAAACTCAAGTTTAGATTTGTGGTTGATGCTGAAAGCTTTTAACTACATAGATATTTATAGGTACTAGTACTATTACTACTACTGCTACTACTACTAATGTTACTACTACTATTAATACTACTGCTGCTTCTACTTCTGTTATTTTTATTGTAGCTACTACTATTACTACTGCTACAACAGATACTACTACTACAGCTGCCACTGCTGCTATTACTACAACTTTTACTATTTCTACTACTGCTACTACTGCTAATACTACTATTACTACTGTTGCTACTCACACACACATAACTATTAACATAACATACAGCTTACAAATTCAATACACAATTGTTAATAATACAGCAGATGAGGTACACCATTTTCACACACTTTCCGGCCACTAGCTGGCCACACACCCACACAAAGTTGATCCACACACTAGAAACAGCAACCCATATTTCCTTATGAAGGTTTTCGGTTTAACACCATAGTCCCCTAGAAGGCCGTCCAATTTCTCTCCTTTTTTCTGCCTTGTAACCCTTTCTATTTGTTCCCATATCTCTCCATCTATTATCTCACTCAAACACCTATCACTTATTCTAATTTTCGTTTCTAAATCATTGTAAATAAACCTACATTATGTTGTTTCATCCCCTTGACTCTCCCTCAAAACAAGCCCTGATTTCCAATCTATTTTTTGTCTCCAATGTTCGTTCATACTTTTTTTTTTGAATTAATTTACATTCAGTTGTCCCTCTCTCTTTATCAAATCTGATTTATTCATTCGGGTTACTTTTAGCTATTCATCCTATTTTCTGGTTTTTAGGACCCTAATTGATTTTCTCCAAAATGTCAGCCTTCTACCATGAAAACCCTTTTAGTAAACTATATTGTGTTAGATTTGATGTGTGTAATGTGTTGTTATGTGATTGTAAGCATAAACCATACTGTATTATTGAATATTGCGTTGATGTTATTGCAGTACATTGTGAAAACAATGGGTGTGCATTGTCACTGTAAATAGAGAAAATAAAACTATATTCGTTATTGTAACCATTTAACAATACTGTCAGCTATCACCACTACAAATAAAAGATTGAAGAAATATGAGAGTAAAGAAAAAAGAGAAGAGAGGTATTCGATTATCAGTCTTGGAGGTTAGGGTATTAAATTATTTTTATTGAGCATGTGTAGTTCATTAATTCCCATTTTTTAGAGCATGAAAACCAAGAAAAAACTCAAGATAAGCCGGAATAACGAGATCTATAGGGTGTGGAGGATATATGTTAACATCAGGTAGTGTCGACTTAATTTTTCAAACTCTAAACTATTATCTACCTTTTTGAAAGTGTTAACATCTCATGTTATGGGCCAACTATTTTAAATTTCACCAATTTTGTAAGTGAAGAAGTCATAGACAAAGTTAATTTTTCTGCATTTTATGTTAATTCAACTTAGCATAAATTTGTGGTTGATATACATGGATACTCGTGACTCCATCTAGAGTATGGGTCATTGTAGTATATGTTACTATGAATACATATATTTATATGGGCGTAGTTACATGTACAAAAAAAATTTAAAGTATATAAATCTGTGTTATGTGGATATATACATATATAAGCATATATATGTACATATGGAAAAATAAAAGAAATGAAGTAAATAACCAATAATTGAATACGAAAAATGATTTTGAAATTTTAATCACAAGCTTAGTGATTTAAAATAAATTAAAGTCAAGAACTTGGTAGACTAAGAGAAACACATAGGAAAGTAGAAGTCTGCCACGAAATTTGTTTAAACACTTATAAAATTAATCAACAAATAAGGTCAGAAGAATAATAAATTGAAAATAAAAGAATAGTAAAATAATAATAATAACTTAACAAAACAAATGGAGAACTAAAGTAAGTACATTTAGAAATTACATGAATAAAATAAATAAACAATTAAATTATGAATCATTAACAAAAGTGGTAAAGTGATATGATAATAAAGTTTTTGGAATAACAAATGAGATTGAGAATAAAAAAAGATATTTAAGTTAAATTACAAATAAAAGAAACACTAATTAAAAAAATAAAAAAAAGAATCAAATAAGCAATAAAATTGGAATAATATAAATAAGTTAAGGAATATTACAACAGGGGATAAGAAAATTTGAAATAACAACAAATAAAAATAAAAGAATTACTGAAAGACTATGAAACCTGTTTAGTATGTATTAAAGAAGGAGACTGTGTGTGTAACCATTTTTGGTAACTGATGTGCCTCAGTCATACAAGGCTGCGAAGCCCCATGCTGAACATGTTTTGAGAAAGTGTTCAGTGATACCCATTACTGCAGGTGGAATGGGGATTTGAGTGTTAAGTTATTAGTATTTTCTATCCATTTTGTAGAAGGAATCCTTAATGCCCTTAATGGTACCAGTAAAAACAACATCATCAGATGAAACTCTTTAATAAATAAAAATAAATGTCAACAAAAATGTTAGGGTTCTGTTGTGGATGAGGAAGTCGATCTCATTATGAGTATTCCGATAAGCCTGAGAAGTAGGGCTGACAAATTTATTTGGAGTCACTCGAAGGACGACAAATACATCGTAAAATTGGCATACCAGCATTTGATGGGTTTCCATGCAAACCATGCACAACGATCATTTAACATGTTGAAGTATTTGTTGCAGTCAGAAGTCCCCCCAAAGTTAAGAATTTTACAAGGAGATTGTTGAATAATATCCCCTTGGTAAAATCTAAACTACAAGAGAAAGGGATTGGAATTGTGAACATGCACCTTAGATGTGACAAGCAGGAAACCACTGACCATGTCTTCTTTAATTGTGAAAAAAGCCAGGGCTTGCTGATAAAAATTGGGTATACACTTCTAGATAAGACAGACCAATGATGTATTTAAATGGATGGAACATCAAGCTAAAACAATGGCAAAGCGGGAGTTAACAGAGATACTTTGCTGCTTATGGTGCCTTTGACTTGAGCAGAATGAATTTTTGTGGACTTGAAGGATGTTTGGTGATTAGAACTCCATCTTTCTAGTGAGGAAGTTTTCGCATGAACGGAGACAGACACATTAAGTTAGAGACAAAGGCAAGGTACAACTCTCATGCACCAAGTCAAGGTCCCTACTATGGGAAGCTCCATCGCCTGGGGTTTGGAAATGCAATGTGGACGATACAATTTTTTATGCTTGTTATGAGGCAGGATAGGGAACAGTCGTCTGAGACTCGGCAGAAAGAGTATTGACAATTTTTTCTGACAGGTTATGAGGGTGTTGATCTCACTATCTAACTGAACTACTTGGCTACCGTAATTCATAGGATCTCCAATATCATTGGGTCGGGCATTGTCGAAGTGGATGCACAAATGGTAAAAAATGCTTTGACGACCAATGGGGAAGATTGTTCTGAGTTCGATTGTAGGACTCTACTGGCACTTCGGGCTAATGTATTCATAAGTTGGGTTCGAAGACAAGGCAACGGTAACCCAAAACATTGCACAGACTACTCGTTCCCATTCTTGTTTATGTGTTTAGGAGAGTTTACCTCCCAATATTGCTGTAATGTTTTCCTAACTCTTAATGAATTAATTACTTTAAAAAAATGAAGACACTAGACACTAGACTTTTTATTATCTATGAATTAATCTTATTTGATTTATATATATATATATATATATACATACACTTAGTGAAGTGCGCACTACACTAAGCCACATCATCAAGTAATATTGATTTTTTATGCAGTTAATTAAAAGATGCATTTTATACATTAATTAGATGAATATATGTGTCATTTTATGAAGTAAAGTGATATGAAATGAATATATATATAAGAATATACATTTTTATTAATAGATAGAAAAACTGAATGTAAATAAGAATATATATATTCTTATATGTATGAATATAAGAATATGAAATGAAATAAATTAAACAAAAAAATCATAACAACATTGGTTGTCAGTCCGTAATAGAATTGATCGCATTAGATCCAGTGATACCATAAAAATGTTCAATTTAATGTTTTATAAAATTTGGATTTTTTGAACATAAAAATTTTCTATTCTCATGTTTAATTTATTTGCTTTATGCTTGCTTCGCTTATTTCTTAATGATATTAATGAAATTCAAAAAAACATAATTATCTAGTACATCTCACCCCAACATAAAACCAAGGATTGGATGGAGACTTGGGAAATATACTTTACCATATTTATCTCTTCCTACCACACCTCAATATTATATATATATGTACATAAAACAAATATGTATATTATATATATAACATTTAAAAATTTCTTTCAAGAGAAAAGATAATACATTATCAAGTAATTTTAAGAAAGATTAATTTCGTTTTAACTTTCCAAGACTACCATAAAAAAATGCAAGAACAAACTCTTAAGATCTCCCTAAATTCAAAGAATAATTTTGATATCCTTTGTGTCCAAAAATCAATAAGATGATGATTAGTTTCATCAACAATTCTAACTTTATAATATATTGCATTTTTTCCATTACTGAGGCCCAATGGAAAGTGACCATTCCCCATTGGACGGCTAGGTGTGTTATATGGACTAAATACTTCTCTTCCCCAGCTCATGTAAGCAGCCAAATTCTTTAAAGAAGAAAATCTTTATGATAGCCAAAATCAAATTTCCTCATCTTCATATGTCAGCCATCCTAATTTAACATCAATAAAAAAATTTCTCAATTAAAAAATAAAAATAAATTATACATAATTACTAAATTAATATATTCATATTTTTACCCAAAAAATTGTGAATTTATAAGAATATATTTCTAAACCATGTCTAGAAATTTTGGGAAGAGAAAAATCAAGAGGCCTTTCGAGTAGAGCAAAGTGAATTAAAATATTGACAAAAATACACATTTTAATAAAATAATTTTTATGATGACATATGCATATTAACCTCAAAAAAAATATAAATATCTCTATAAAAATAGAAAAAAATAATAATAATTGTTGTTAACCTTCCATTGTAATTTTAATTAACTTTGAAAATAAATTTAACCCAACATCTGAAAATAAAAAGAACTAAAAGATCATATGACTTACTTTCCAATCGGCTTCTATGTATTCATCATTATTTTTTATGTTAATTTAACTTGAAGGAAATTTGGATGATCCAAGATAAGATTATATGCACAATCAAACATTTCAGCTCAATTATACTTCTTATTATTTTCTGTCTAAGTGACAACATATTATGCAAAGATTTTTATCTAAGTGACAACATATTTCTATTATTTCCAGCTTTAAAAGAATTCTTATATTTACTTTTAATTGTTTTAGTCATTTAAAAAAATTTAAAAACTTGAGACTGTTTTTTTAATAAAATATACAATTATAATTACAAAAGAAAATGAATCAAAATTTGAACAGTAAAATAATGTTTTGTTCTTAATATAATTCTTACATTTTGAAATGAGCAGATTTACTATGATTCATATAATTATTTTTTAGTTTATTTATTTATTATACAGTTTTTAATTATAATCACACTAAAATTAATTAATTAATTTTTTTCATAAATCTTCAAATAAAATTATATTAAACTTAGACAGTTGGAACTATAATTTTTACTAAAATTAAATTATAAAATTATTTAAAACTTTTAATAAAATTATATTTAAAATAATACAAAAAATCTAGTTTATTTTAATAGTATTATTAACTATCCATAATTTTGTTTTTCAAATTTTCTTACTTGAATTAATTTAAATGAGGAAAAATAAATTTTGTGTCATATTAATTCAATTGAAGAAGAATTTGAATGTACAAATCAACCTACAAATGGAAAAATGATCAATTAGCCTTGATTTGTTTTTGTTAGAAAACAATGAAGAGATAGGCTAGCTGAATATAATAATTTGTTGAAATAAAAGATGAAGAAATAAGAGAGATCAATTAAGAAACTCAAGTTTTGATTTGTGGTTAATGTTAAGAACCTTCAAGTACATGAATATTTATGAGTACTACTACTAATACCACTACTACTATTACTACTACTACTAATGCTACTATTTATACTAATATTACTATTTCTGTTAGTGCTACTGTTACTTGTACTGCTTCTATTACTATTACTACTGCTACTAGTACTGCTACAGCTGTTACTGTTGCTACTATTGTTACTGTTATTATTACTATTACTACTACTACCACTGCTACTACTATTACTACTAATACTGCTACTACTATTGCTGTTACTATTGTTACTAGTGTTAAGACTACTGGCACTACTACTGCATTATATATAACACCATAAAAAATTTTATTTTAATAGTATTATTAACTATCCAACATTTTTTTTAAGATTTTCTTACTTGAATTAATTAATTAATTTAAATAACAAAAAAAAGTTTCGTTCTCATATAAATTCAATTGAAGAAGAATTTAAATGTACAAATATACCTAGAAATGAAAAAATGATCAGTTAATTTCTTTTTGTAGAAAAAATGAAAAGATAGATTAGTTGAATATAATAATTTGTTAAAATATGAGAGGAAGAAGTAAGTAAGACTAATTGAGAAACTCAAGTTTTGATTTATGGTTGATGCTAAAAGCCTTCAAGTACATAGTATATATGGGTAGTAGTAGTAGTACTACTACTACTACTACTTCTACTAATAATACTACAATTGCTACTGCTACTATTACTGTTACTTCTATTACTGCTACTATTGCTACAACCGCTATTACTGTTACTGCTACTACTATTGTTACTACTACTTCTATTATTATTACTACTACTACTAGTACTAATACTACTAGTACTAATACTACTACTACTACTGCTGCCACTATTGTTACTACTATTAAGACCACTGTTACTACTACTGTATTATATATAACATCGTAAAAAATCTTATTTTAATAGTATTATTAACTATCTAGCATTTTTTTTCAAATTTTCTTACTTAAATTAATTAATTAATTTAAATAAAAAAACAAGTTTCGTTGTCATGTTAATTCAATTAAAAAAGAATTTGAATGTACAAATAATCAACAAATGACAAAATGATTAATTAGGCTTGATTTGTTTTTGTTAGAAAAAATGAATAGATAGGCTAGCTAAATATAATAATTTGTTAAAATATGAAAGGAAGAAGTAAGAGAGATTAATTGAGAAATTCAAGTTTTAATTTGTGGTTGATGCTAAAAACTTTCAAGTACATGGGTATTTATAGGTACTAGTACTACTACTACAACTACTACTAATGCTACTACTACTATTAACGCTAATGCTACTGCTACTGCTACTACTACTGTTACTTCTACTGCTGCTACTACTGCTAGAGCTGCTACGGTTACTACTGCTACTATTACTACTACCACTACTACTACTACTACGACTGCTGCTAATACTACTACTGTTACTACTGCTACTGCTGCTACTACTACTGCTACTACTACTGCATTATGTGTAACACCACAAAAAATCTAGTTTATTTTAATAGTATTATTAAATATCCATCATTTTTGTTTCAGATTTCCTTACTTGAATTAATCAATTAATTTAAATGAAGAAAAAAATTTGTTACCATATTAATTTAATTGAAGAAAAATTTCAACGTACAAATCAACCTATAAATGGCAAAATAATCAATTAGCTTTAAGTTGTTTTTGTTAGAAAACAATGAAGAAATAGGCTAGCTGAATATGATAATTTGTTGAAATATGAGAGGAAGAAGTAAGAGATATTAATTGAGAAACTCAAGTTTTCATTTGTGGTTGATGCTAAAAACTTTCAAGTACATGGGTATTTATAAGTACTAGTACTCCTTCTACTACTACTACTACTACTACTACTACTACTAATACTATTGCTACTGCTAATAATGTTATTTTTAATATTGCTACTACTGCTACAACAGGTACGACTAATGTAGCCGCTACTGGTGCTATTACTACTATTGTTACTATTTCTAATATTGCTGCCGCTGCTAGTACAACTGCTACTACTACTGCTGCTACTACTACTGCTGCTGCTGCTGCTGCTACTACTACTGCCACTATTACCGTATTATATATAACACCATAAAAAATCTAACTTATTTTAATAGTATTATTAATTATCCAGAATTCTTTTCAGATTTCTTTACTTGAAATTAATTAATTAATTTCAATTACAAAAAAAAAAGTTTCATTGCCATATTAATTCAATTGAAG
Source organism: Carica papaya (assembly GCF_054855325.1). Classification (NCBI taxonomy): domain Eukaryota; kingdom Viridiplantae; phylum Streptophyta; class Magnoliopsida; order Brassicales; family Caricaceae; genus Carica; species Carica papaya. Next base: position 12,433,437 of record NC_142314.1, read on the forward strand.
AAGAATTTGAATGTACAAATTAATCTACAAATGGCAAAATGATCAATTAGGATTCATTTGTTTTTGTTAGACAAAATGAATAAATAGGTTAGCTGAATATAACAATTTATTGAAATATGAGAGGAAGAACTAAGAGAGATGAATAGAGAAACTCAAGTTTTGATTTGTAGTTGATGCTAAAAGCCTTCAGTTACATGGGTATTTATAGTTACTACTACTACTATTACTATTATTACTACTAATGCTACTATTGCCATTAATACTTCTACTACTTCTACTGCTATATTACTTCTATTGCTGGTACTGCTACTGCTACTGCTATTATTTTTACTGTTGTTAGTACTGCTGCTATTACTACTATTGCTGCTATTACTAGTGCTGCTACAGCTATTGTTATTAATGCTACTATTATTACGACTACATTATATGTAATAACACAAAAAATCAAGTTTATTTTAATAGTGTTATTAACTATCCAATATATTTTTTTTTAGATTTCCTTACTTGAATTAATTAATTAATTTAAATGAGGAAAAAAAAGTTTCATTGCCACATTAATTCAATTGAAGAAGATTTTTAATGTATTAATCAACCTATAAATAGAAAAATGATCAATTAGGATTTATTATTTTTGTTAGAAAAAATGAAGAGATAGGCTAGCTTAATATAATAATTTGATGAAATATTATAGGAAAAAGTAAGAGAGACTAATTAAGAAACTCAAATTTTGATTTGTGGTTGATGCTAAAAGCCTTCAAGTACATGAGTATTTATAAGTATTAGTACTAGTACTACTACTGTTACTGCTACAACAGGTACTACTACTACTACTGTTAATGCTACTACTACTATTATTTCTACTACTGCTACTATTACTACTATCACTTCTACTACTACTGCTGCTAATACTGCTACTGCTATTGTTGCTATTACTGCTACTATTACTGCTACTACTACTGCATTATATATAATACCATAAAAAATTTAGTTTATTTTAATAGTATTATTAACTATCAAGTATTTTTTTTTAGATTTCCTTACTTGAATTAATTAATTAAGTTAAATAAAGAAAAAAAGGTTTTGTTGCCATATCAATTCAATGGAAGAGAATTTAAAAGTACAAATCAACCTACAAATCGCAAAATGATCAATTAGGCTTGATTTATTTTTATTTGAAGAAATGAATAAATAGGCCAGATGAATATAACAATGTGTTGAAATATGAGAGGAAGAGTTAAGAGAGATAAATTGAGAAACTCAAGTTTTGATTTGTGGTTGATGCTAAAAGCTTTCAAGTACATGGATATTTATACGTAGCACTACTACTGCTACTACTATTACTACTACTACTACTACTAATGCTACTACTACTACTAATACTTCTGCTACTTCTACTGCTATTGTTACTTCTGTTGCTGCTACTGCTGCTGCTACTATTAAAGTTGTTACTACTGTTGCTACTGCTACTGTTGCCACTACTACTTTTTTACTATTGTTAATACTGCTATTACCACTACTGCTACTACTATTATTAATACTGCTATAACTATTGCTACTAATGCTACTGTTATTACTACTGTATTATATGTAATAACACAAAAAATCAAGTTTATTTTAATAGTATTATTAACTATCCAATATTTTTTTTAAGATTTCCTTACTTGAATTAATTAATTAATTTAAATGAGGAAAAAAAAGTTTCGTTGTCACATTAATTCAATTGAAGAAGATTTTGAATGTATTAATAAACCTACAAATTGAAAAATGATCAATTAGGATTCATTTGTTTTTGTTAGAAAAAATAAAGAGATAGGCTAGTTGAATATAATAATTTGATGAAATATTAGAGGAAGAAGTAAGAGAGACAAATTGAGAAACTCAAGTTTTATCTATGGTTAATGCTAAAAGCTTTCAAATACATTAGTATTTATAGGTACTAGTACTAGTACTAGTACTACTACTACTAATACTACAGCTACTGCTATTACTACTATTACTACTACAGCAGGTATTACTAATACTATTGTTACTGCTACTGCTGCTATTATTTCTACTACTGCTATTACTACTACACCCACTATTACTACTACTGCTGCTAATACTGCTATTGCTACTATTGCTACTACTGCTACTACTGCTGCTACTACTGCATTATATGTAACACAACAAAAAATTTAGTTTATTTTAATTGTATTATTAACTATCAAGTATTTTTTTAGATTTCCTTAATTGAATTAATTAATTAATTTAAATAAAGAAAAAAAAGTTTTGTTGCCACATTAATTCAATTAAAGAGAATTTGAATGTACAAATCAATGTATAAATGCCAAAATGATCAATTAAGCTTGATTTGTTTTTGTTTGAGAAAATGAAGAGATAAACTAGTTGAATATAATAATTTGTTGAAATATGAGAGTAAAAAATATAAGAGACTAATTGAGAAACTCAAGTTTTGATTTGTCGTTAATGCTAAAAGCTTTCATGTAGATGGATATTTATAGGTACTACTACTACTAATGCTACTACTACTACTAATACTACTGCTACAACTACTACTATTACTTTATTGCAGCGATTATTGCTGCAACAGGTACTACTTGTATAGCCGCCACTGCTGCTATTGCTATTACTGTTACTATTTCTACTACTGCTGCTACTGTTACTTCTATTGCAGTTAATACTACTACTATTGCTATAACGGGCACTACTGCTACAGCTACCACTGCTGCTATTGCTACTACTGTTACTATTTCTACTACTATTGCTACAACAGGTACTACTACTACAGCCGCCACTACTGTGACTATTTCTACTACTGCTCCTACTGTTACTATCATTGTTACTACGACTACTACTGCTAATACTGCTATTGCTATTGCATCTACTGCTGCTACTGCTGTCACTACTACTGTATTATATGTAACACCATAAAAAATTTAGTTTATTTTAATAGTATTATTAACTATCCAACATTTTTTTCAAATTTCTTTACTTTAATTAATTAATTAATTTAAATAAAGAAAAAAAGTTTCATTATCATATTAATTTAATTGAAGAATAATTTGAATGTAAAAATCAACTTACAAATGGTAAAATTATCAATTAGGCTTGATTTGTTTTTGTTAGAAAAAATGAAGAGATAAGCTAGCTTAATATAATAATTTGTTAAAATATGAGAGAAAGAAGTAAGACATAGTAATTGAGAAAGTTAAGTTTTGATTTGTGGTTGATGCTAAAAGCCTTCAAGTACATGGGGTATTTATATGTACTACTACTACTACAAATGCTACTTCTATTACTAATACTACTACTACTACTACTACTACTGTTACTTCTATTGCTGCTACTACTACTGTTACTATTGTTACTACTACTATTACTACTACTTCATTATATGTAATAACATAAAAAATATAGTTTATTTTAATAGCATTATTAACTATCCAAAAATATTTTCAAATTTACTTACTTGAATTAATTAATTAATTTAAATGAGGAAAAAAAATGTTTTGTTGTTATATTAATTCAATTGAAAAATATTTTGAATGTATAAATCAACGAATAAATGGTAAAATGATCAATTAGACTTGATTTGTTTTTGTTAGAAAAAATGAAAAGATAAGCTAGTTGAATATAATAATTTCTTAAAATATGAAAGGAAGAAATAAGAGAGACTAATTGAGAAACTCAAGTTTTCATTTGTGATTGATACTAAAAACCTTTAAGTACATGGGTATTTATAGATACTAGTACTCTTTTTACTGCTACTGCTAATACTACTGCTAGTGCTAATACTACTGCTACTGCTAATACTACTGCTAGTACTAATACTACTGCTACTGCTAATACTATTACTTATATTGTTGCTACTACTGCTATAGCAGGTACAACGGATACAGTCGCTACTACTCCTATTGCTATTATTGTTACTATTTCTACTACTGCTGCTACTACTACTAGCACTGTTACTGCTACTCTTGCTACTACTGCTATTGCTACTGCTGCTACTACTGCTGCTACTACTACATTATATGTAACATCACAAAAAATCTAATTTATTTTAATAGTATTACTAACTATCCAATATTTTTTTTAGATTTTCTTACTTGAATTAATCAATTAATTTAAATGACGAAAAAAAAAACGTTTCGTTGTCACATTAATTCAATTGAAGAAGATTTTAAATGTATAAATTAACCTACAAATAGAAAAATGATTAATTAGGCTTTATTTGTTTTTGTTAGAAAAATAAAGAGATATGCTAGCTAATACTAATACTAATATTACTAATACTACTACTACTACGAATAGTACTGCTACTGCTATTCTACTATTACTTTTACCGTTGTTATTACTACTACTATTACTATAGCATGTACTATTGCTACTGCTACTACACTACTACTACGACTGCTGTTAATACTGCTACTGCTACTGCTGTTGCTACTACTACTACTTCCACTGTTACTATAACTACTTCTAATATTGTTATTGGTACTATTGTTACTACTGCTATTACTGCTACTACTATTGTTATTGCTATTGCTATTACTATTATTATTTTTACTACTGATAGTACCATTGTTACTACTACTATTGCTACTACTGTTACTGCTTTTACTGTTGCTACTACTATTGTTACTACTATTGTATTATATATAACACACACAAAATCTAGTTTATTTTAATAGTATTATTAACTATACAACATTTTTTTTCTAGATTTTCTTACTTGAATTAATTAATTAATTTAAATGATAAAAAAGTTTCGTTGCCATAATAATTCAATTGAAGAAGAATTTGAATGTATAAATCAACCTACAAATGAAAAAATCATCAATTGGGCTCGATTTGTTTTTATTAGAAAAAATAAAGAGATAAGCTAGCTGAATATCAATTAACACTACTCTTCTAGTGCTATTATTGTTACTATTTCTATTACTGCTACTACTACTACTACTAGCACTGTTACTACTACTACTGTTAATACTGTTATTGCTACTGTTGCTACTACTACTACATTATATATAACATCACAAAAAATCTAATTTATTCTAATAGTATTATTAACTATCCAATTTTCAGATTTTCTCACTTGAATTAATCAATTAATTTAGATGAGGAAATTTTTTTTTTGTCATATTAATTTAATTGAAGAATAATTTTAATGTACAAATCAACGTACAAATGACAAAATCATCAATTAGCATTGATATGTTTTTGTTAAAAAAAATGAAGAGACAGGCTAGTAGAATATAATAATTTATTGAGATATGACAGAAAAAAGTAAGAGATACTAATTGAGAAACACAAGTTTTCATTTATGGTTGATGCTAAAAGCCTTCAAGTACATGGGTATTTATAGGTAATACTACTGCTTTTACTACTACTACTAATACTATTACTACTGCTACTACTACTGTTACTGTTGTTATTACTACTAATGATACAGTTGCTACTACTGCTATAACTCTTACTGCTGCTATTACTACTACTGCTAATCTTGTTACTACTGCTACTGCTACTACTACTACTACTACTATTACTGCCATTGTTACTGCTAATATTGTTACTGCTGTTATTAGTGCAACTATTAATAATACTGCTGCAACTACTGCTACTACTACTACTCCTACTACTACTACATATTCTTCTTTTTCTTATTCTTCTTATTCTTTTCTTTTGCTGCATTCTAAAGTGCAACCAGGCGAGCACTCCTCTTACAACTTAATTTTTTTGCTTCTTGTTGCTAATTTTTAACAATAAGTTGTTAAGTATTATGTTATTTTTTAATAATAAAAAAACTAATTAATCTTTGTTAATAATTAGTTAATTCATCAAAATATTATATAATTCAATTTAATAAATATTTTGATATTCTTTAGAATTATAATATTTAGGATGTTACCAAATAGAAAGACCACCAATGTCTTTCTAGTAACCTAATCAAATAGCAAACCAAAAAGTAGTTTTATTTACAGTTAAATTATGAAACTGAAAATTAAATGTAAATAGAAAATTGATTGGTTAAGTGAATGAATGAATGGTAGCCTTATTGCATATCCTGGGAGATAGTGGACAGACCGGGTACATAGGGAACCCTACCGTGAATGTCATCTTATACCGGACAGGGTATCGAGGATTGGTATTTTTGGCACTCATACCGGATGGGGTATGGGGATGCCCGTTTCACCCTCATACCGAATGGGGTATTGAGGGATGGTATTTTTGGTGCTCCTACTGGACAATGTATGGGGACGGCTGGTTAGTTGACCAGGTTGGATGTTGGTTCACGCGTAGTGGGACATCCCTATGGACCCCCATGAATACCAGCAGGCAAATGAAAAAGGAATGTTGTTATTCTTATTTACTTGAATATGAGATTATGATGTTATTGAGCTATTGTCTCTACAAGTCAGTTTTTGAAATCTCGCAATGGTAAGTATGCAATAAATGGTTTTACTTATGATAAATAAATTTACTTAAATTAAGAGCTCCATTGGTTGTTTTTATAATTTTTACCAATCTTCATTTTCTATATAAGTGAGTAATGTGATATTCTTACTAGGCTAGTGTACCTCACCCCTTCATTAACTATTTCAGATTAAGAGGACCAGGACCCAGATCCCGATCAACAAGAGGGTTGTGAATAGTTCACCACCTAGACTCCTTCAAAAGCTAGTGAAGGTCATTGTAAGATGCTCAGTTGTTTCTTGATCAATAAGAGGGTTGTGAATAGTTCACCACCCAGACTCCTTCAAAAGCTAGTGAAGGTCATCCTAAGATGCTCAGTTGTTTACTTTTCGTTTGTGTTTTTAGAAGGAACATTCCGTATCCCTATTGGGTATTTTAAACTATTGTGTAAGGAATGTAAACCCTAACTCTATTATTCTGCTTTCGCATTCAATTCATGTCTTTATTTTCTTTTAAGTTCCGGGTCGCTACGGCTACTACTACTGCTGCTACTATTGCTGCTACTGTTACTGTTACTGCTACTGTTACTACTACTACTATTACTACTTATTCTTCTTTTTCTTGTTCTTCTTATTCTTCTTGTTCTTTTCTTTTGCTGTATTCTAGAGTGCAACAAGGTGAGCGCTCCTCTTACAGCTACAAGCCTGGTCCATTTCTTTTTTTTTTCATCTTCTTTAATTTTCTGCATATTATTGGTTTCCTGTACAACTTAATTTTTTTGGTTCTTGTTACTGATTTTTAATAATAAGTTGTTAAGTATTATTTTATTTTTTAATAATAGAAAAACTAATTAATCTTTGTTAATTATTAGTTAATTTGTCAAAATATTAGAGTATTCAATTTAATAAATATTTTGATATTCTTTAGAATTATAATATTTAGGATGTTACCAAATAGAAAGACCACCAATGTCTTTCTAGTAACCTAATCAAATAGCAAACCAAAAAGTAGTTTTATAATTTTTATTTATAAAATGTATTTATGTGCATACGTGTTTCTATTATAAAGTTTATATATTATGAAATAATCAAAGTAAAATAAAATAATTGTCTTTTTTCATAAAAGGCAAAATATTTTTCGAAACAAAATAATTTCAGAAATAATTAATTTCACTATATCTTTTTATTATTAACTAATATATAATTTTGTGAATTTAAATTTACATAAATTTAAAAATAAAAAAATATTTTTAAATCATGTATCACTTCACACAATCTAATGACCAAGCCTGGAAACCCATATACACGCGCTGATAAACTTCCATATCAAGAAAATATATATATCAGATAACAAAAATTGAGAAAATCCAAAACATGTGTTCATACATTCATATAGTTCCGAAATCCTACCAACTGAATGTATAAATTTTCTTTATCTATTATACTGCCTATTGCAGTTTTTTTTTCTTTTTTTAGAAGCAATGTTCTTGTATTCCTATTCACTGTATGAACCTCTATTTAATCTCACTCCTACACAGCTTTAGTTTTCCCTTTTTTTTGTTTCCTCTATGCTTCAATAACTAGGTTGATTGGATCGGGATCACCCTCCTATTTTATTTGATTTGGAAAAACAACATTAAATAATAGGCTGAGCATAAATTGCTCAATAAGCCCAGATCAGCACCTCAAGCAATTAGAATCTACATTACAATGAGTAACTAATTGACCCTGGTGGGCGTTTTCCTCAACTTGAATCACTTACTATACTTTCCACTTTTCCTATAATGCCCTGTAACCTATAAAAGTCAAGGCATCCTGTTTTAAATTACCAGTAATACATACTTCTCAAATTCATCATCATTAACACAGTCAAAATGTTCCTTAGCTTCCTATCAACATATGCTATACCACAGTGAATGACAAAGATATTCTTATACATGTGTATTAATTTTAGCTATTATGTTCGTATGAGTATAATGGCATAAATCTCACTTATTCTCTTCCTGTATCCCCTATGTATTGGATTCTGCTGGTAGTGAATCTTATCTTGATTCCTACTTCACTACATCTGTAAATAAACAGGAATGAGCCTACCTATGCCCATGAAGTCAAATTTAAATTTAAACAATATATTGAAATCAAATTTTTAAACTGGAGTCGCCATCAACTCTCTCTCACTCCTGACAGTCCCCTTTTTCCCTCTAAAGGAAAATTCTAGATAATTTAGACTCTCCCCAAAGCTTGCAGGTACAAATAGCTCGTTATCAACTTCCCTGACTTGTCCTAATAGTCTCTCTACTCTTTGTCATCACTCTCCCCACTCAAATAGCCCATTTATCCCCCTGCTTATATGGTTCGTAGCACACTACTGCCTAAATTTACCTTGAATTTCAACATAATTACCATGGCAGCTCCTATTTCATAACCCATATGTTACCTCATCCTTATCTACCTAGCCACCCATTTCAGCTACTCCTTTGCAGGTTAAAACACTGTCCCAACGCAATAACCATCTGCTATATATCCTCAGTTATTAACCTTACCATTTGCAGTTCCATCTTTCACATTCTGGTTTACCTATATCAGGGTATTTTTCCTCACTCTTCAACCTATGTTCAGCTTAATTTTTTCCATTCATAGTCTCTAAGTGCTCATTTTATTCTCCTTGATAATTCCATACTAATCTGCCTTCAATTTGTATGCCCACATAGTAACCAGAACAATAATATCAATAATGGCTCCACGCACATTCTATTTTTACATACCTGCAATCCTTTGGTGTTTTCAACCACTTTGTTTTCAAAGTCAGTGTATACCATTTTATATTGAATGTCAAACACATATTTAGACAACTGTTATCTGGCCACTCACGCAACCCATCAGTATACCATTTTCACACACTTTTTTGCCACCAACTGATGACACACCAGAAACAATGACCCATGTTTCGTTAGGAAGGTTTTCAATTTAACACCACAATCCCCTAGAAGGCTGTCTAATTACTTTCCCTTTATCTACCTTGTAACCATTTCCAGTTATTCCCATATCTCTCCATCGGTTCTCTCTCTTAAACCCCTATCATTTATTCACAATTCTGTTTCTAAATCATTGCAAATAAAACCTACATTCTATTGTTTCCTCCCCTTAGGTCTCCCTCAAAACAGGCAATAATTTACCATCTATTTTCTTTCTCAAGTGTTCATTCATACTTTTTCATTTTTTTATTCTTAAATTAATTGACATTCAGTTGTTCCTCTCTCTTTAGCAGATTTGATTTATTCTTCCGAGTTACTTTTAGCCATTCATCTTATTTTTTGATTTTTAATACTCTAGTTGATTTTCTCCATAATGTTAGCCTTCTATCATGAAAACCCTTTCATCCTCAATTCTCTTACCTTGTTGCTGCATCATCACATATCTATATACACTTTTGGGTTTAGCCTTTTATGATGCACGATATAATATTCTACTAAAAGTTCAAATATCTTTCCATTTTTTTTAAACCCCAATCATGCATACATCCTCCGAAAGAAGGAATTTGAAAATATAAATCTCAATTTTGGTGTTTGAAACCAAAATTTGTCTTACCTCCTGCCACTGCGTGGATGTTTACTTGCAATGTCGGTCCTCTCTCAAGTCCTCCTTGGCGATGCTGTAACGCAATGCCATCGGTTCCTCTTTAGATGTTCGTACTCTTTCCACCCATCCTTCTCTCGATCAAACTAGCTATTTTAAGATCTTACTTCCTCTCTAAAATCTTGTACTCGTTCGGCTTGTTCTCCTCTAAGTCGATCTTACTATCTCTTTCTCGCGATCGACCCTCCCTCTTCTGTTAGGATTCCCCCCTCCCTCCCCCCCAAATGGTTGAGAAGAAGAAGTTTTTATAAGGGTTGTGAGGACTATTCGATGTCAATAGTGGATCTGCATCGTTGGTTTCATTTCTTAAAAAAAAAAAAATCCCAAATTTCCCTTCTTTTTTTGAAATCCTTACCACCTAGCCCATATATCATCTCCATGTTGCTCCTCTTTTTTCAAAACCTTTGAGATTTGGTCCTTTCTTTTAACCTTTTATAGTATTTTAAAATTTTGTTTCTATTAAATCTTTCCAACATACTTAGAGGGTCGCTATTCGATTTTTGGGATGTTACATATCCTCATCCTTCAAGTTTCTTCAAAACACTTTCAAGACATTCAATTATGAATTAGATTATGCACATTTAACAAAATGATCCACACTTAAAGTGCTTACCTCTTTACCCATTCTACAGAACTATACTCATTTACTTGTACTATTCTGTTTCATCTATTCTTGTATTTAGATATATGCAGCAATTTTTCTAGCAAGTTGGAACATGATAACAGTACATACATATCACTAAGATCATTCAACACAGCCACTAAACTAACCTAATTATATTTCCAATTTTCATTCTCATCATTACACCTCTTTTATATATGTTTTTCTTTAATTTCTTTCCCACCAAATTTCACACTCGTTGACTCCCTATTTGTATTAGTCACACCAGAATATAACGCATGCACATACATAGAGCTTGCACATTACACATCGAATCAAGCCCATCAGAGCCTTCTCTTTCTCGACTACATCTTTGGCCTCATTTGTCACATGTATTTGGGAGATTCACTCCTATTCGAACGCTATGATATTCGGTCCACTTTGCTGATTGAGCATGGGTCAGCTGTTCCACATCACACGGCCAACATAGGCCATACACACACCACAATGAGAGATCATCAACACATAAAAATATGTTTTATTTCCAGCTCAATCCCATCCTACATCTAGCCTCTAGTTTGGATCATTTAACCCTCCAAATTTTGTCTCATTTCTACTCAACATATTCTAGATTCAACACTTAACTCCCTTCAAGGCTTACTTAGGTAGTCCTAGTCTAGTATCATTCCCATAAATAAATCTTTAAATTAATTATGTGAGTTGTCTGAGAGTTTCTTTCAACCCAACTTTATTTGGTTCACTATTCTCCATCACCCCCCATTCTGGCCACAAGTTGGCCATCCACTTATGCAACACATTTAATAACCTACAACAGGTTAATGCATTACACAATAAAGAAAATCAACAGATAATATGACAAGGAAATGATGTGAAATCTAACCCATATTTGGCCACTCACACACACATAACTATTAACACAACATACAACTTACAAATGCAATACACAAATGTTAATAATATAGCAGATTGAGGTACACCATTTTCGCACACTTTCCGACCACCAGCTGGCCACACACCAGAAATAGCAACCCATGTTTCCTTTTTTCCTCATTTAAATTAATTAATTAATTCAAGTAAGTAAATTTGAAAACAATGCTGAATCATTAATAATACTACTAAAATAAACTATATTTTTTATGTTATTACATATAATATAGTAGTAGTAATAGTAGTAGTAGCAGTAGTAACAATAGTAGTAGGAGTAGTAGAAGTAATAGTAGTTGTAGTAGTAGCAGTAGTATTAGTAGTAGAATTTGCATTTGTAGTAGTAGTAGTGGTACTTATAAATACCCATGTACTTGAAGGCTTTTAGCATCAACCATAAATTAAAACTTTAATTTTTTAATTAGTCTCTCTTACTTCTTCCTCTCATATTTCAACAAATTATTATATTCATCTAGCTTATCTCTTCATTTTTTCTAACAAAAATAAATCAAGCCTAATTGATAATTTTGCCATTCGTAAGTTGATTTTTAAATTTAAATTCTTCTTCAATTGAATTAATATGACAATGAAATTTTTTTTCTTTATTTAAATTAATTAATTAAGTTTTTTAAGTTAATATAATTTTATTTGAAATTAATTAATTAAATTTTTTTATTGATTTAAATTAATTGATTAATTAAAGTAGATTTTTTATGGTGTTACATATAATGCTGTAGTAGTAGCAGCAATAGGAGTAATAGCAATAGCAATATTAGCAGCAGCAGTAGTAGTAGTAGTGGTAGTATCAGTATAGCAGTAGTATTAGCATTAGTAGTAGTACTAGTACTAGTACAAGTACTTGTAAATACCGATGTACTTGAAGGCTTTTAGCATCAATCACAAATCAAAAGGTGAGTTTCTCAATTAGTTTCTCTTCTTCCACTTATATTTCAACAAATTATTATATTCAGCTAACCTATCTCTTCATTTTTTTCTAACAAAAACAAATCAAGACTAATTAATCATTTTGCTATTTGTGGGTTGATTATACATTCAAAATCTTCTTCAATTGAGTTAATATGATAAAAAACTTTTTTTCCTCATTTAAATTAATTAATTAATTCAAGTAAGAACAGTTGAAAAAAATGTTGGATAGTTAATAATGCTATTAAAAAAAACAATATTTTTTTTGTTATTACATATAATGAAGTAGTAATAGAAGTAGTAGTCGCAGTAGTAACAGCAATAATAGAAGCAATAGTAGCAGCAGTAGTAGCAGTAGTATTAGTAGTAGTAGTAGTAATTGTAGTACCTATAAATACCCACGTACTTGAAGGCTTTTAGCATCAACCACCAATTAAAACTTAAGTTTCTCAATTAGTTTATCTTATTTCTTCCTATCATATTTCAACAAATTATTATATTCAACTAGCTCATCTCTTTATTTGTTTTTAACAGAAACAAATCAAGCCTAATTGATTGTTTTGCCATTTGTTGATTGATTTTTACGTTCAAATTCTTCTTCAATTGAATTAATATGACCATGAATTTTTTTAATTTAAATTAATTAATTAATTAAATTAAAGAAATTTGACAAAAAATGATGGATAGTTAATAATACTATTAAAATAAACTAAATTTTTTATGGTGTTATATATATTGTAGTAGTAATAACAGTAGCAATAGCAGCAGTAGTAGCAGTAACAATAACAATATTAACAGTAGTAGCAGTAGTAGAAATAGTAATAATAATAGCAATAGCAGCAGTGGCAGCTGTAACAGTAATACTTGTTGTAGCAGTAGTAGCGATAGTAGTAGTAATAGCTACAATTGAAGTAACAGTAGTAGCAACAGCAGTAATATTAGTAGTAGTAGTAGCATTAGTAGTAGTAGTAGTAGTAGTACTAGTACTATAAATACCCATGTACTTGAAAACTTTTAGTATCAATCACAAATTAAAACTTGAGTTTCTCAATTAGTCTCTCTTGTTTCTTCCTCATATTTCAATAAATTATTATATTCAGCTAGTCTATCTCTTCATCTTTTCTAACAAAAATAAATCAAGCCTAATTGATCATTTTGCCATTTGTAGGTTGATTTGTGCATTCAAATTCTTCTTCAATTTAATTGATATGGCAACAAAACTTTTATTTTCTTTATTTAAATTAATTAATTAATTCAAGTAAGAAAATCTGAAAATAAACACTGAATAGTTAATAATACTATTACAATAAACTAGAATTTTTTATGGTATTACATATAATGTAGTAGTAGTAGTAGTAGTAGTAACAGCTATAACAACAGTATCAATAGCATTATTAGCAGTAGTGATAGTAGTAGTAGTAACTGTAGTAGAAATAATAGTAGCAATAGTAGTAAAATTAATATCAATAGTACCTGCTATAGTAGTAATAGCCGAAATAACAGTAGTAAATGTAACAGTAGTAATAGAAATAGCAATAGTATTAGTAGTAGTAGTAGTAGTAGTAGTACTATTCCCTATAAACTTGAAGGCTTTTAGTATCAACCACAAATCAAAACTTGAGTTTCTCAATTAGTCTTTGTTACTTCTTCTTATCATATTTCAACAAATTATTATATTCAACTAGTCTATCTATTCATTTTTGCTAACAAAAACAAATGAAACCTAATTGATCATTTTTCTATTTGTAGGTTGATTTATACATTCAAAATATTCTTCAATTGAATTAACATGACAATGAAACTTTTTTTTTTCTCATTTAAATTAAGTAATTATTTCAAGTAAGAAAATCTTTAAAAAAAAATGCAGGATAGTTTATAATGCTATTAAAATAAACTTGATTTTTTGTGTTATTACATATAATGCAGTAGTAATAGTAGTAGTAGTAATAGCAATAGCTTTAACAGTATTAGTAGTAGCAGCAGTGGTAATAACAGTAATAACAGAATAAAAATAGTAGTAGTAATAGCAATTGAAGTAGTAGCGACTTTAGTTGTAACACCCAAATAAAAAAAAAAAAAAAATTTATTTATTTTTATTCTTATTTATTTATTTGAATTTTTTATTTAATTTAATTCAATGAAAATAAAAATAATAATAATGACAAAATTGGGTAAAAATATTATTTGGGTTTAATTGAAATTGATTTTGGGAAAAAGGGGTGAAAATTTGGATTTTTGGGGTGTTTTTAAAAAGAAAATCAGAAATCGGGGGTTAAAACCTAATTTAAAAAAGTTATGCCACGTCAGTACCACATCAGCAGGCATGTCAGTGGCCCGGTCAGCAGCCCCGGCCAACCAGAATGCGCCGTGTGGCAAGGCAACACTGACCATGGAACGGGCCACGTGGGCGATCCGCGTGCGCTCGATCGGACGGCCCAGATCCGTTCCCGCGCACACAGATGGCCCAAATCAAACGTGCGCACAGACGGCCCAGATTCACGCGTACGAACGGTCCAGATTCAATCAGGCACGGACAGCCCAGATTGCATCGCGATGAACGGCCCAGATTTAATCCCAATTAAATCGCGATCGAACGGTCTAGATTCAATCTTGATGGACGGTCGAGATTAAAAGGCAAGGGGTATAAATACCCCCACCCACACCTGACCAAAGAAACCCTAGCCGCCAGTGCTCGCCGGAGAAGAAGAACTAGATGCCGGAGGAGCCGGCCACCGCCACCCGCCGCCACCTGCCGCTGCACCGGGGAACTTTCTGACTGCCGATTGAGGTAATTTTTCTCCCCCTTGCTCGTTTTTCGATGCTGAGTCCGCCTATGGCCAAACCGGAGCCAAATCACCGGCCAAACGGTCGAAAAACCCAGCCGAAACCTAGCGGTGCCGCCGCGCCCCTCCTCAATTTTACCTCTGATGAGGCCCTTCCCGGCCTCCGTTTGATGCAAATTTTATACCACTGTGATCACCGTTCTTTTCTCTACAGGTTGATCGGAGCCAAACATCAAAAAGCAACTCACGCCGGAGGAGCCGCCGCACCCGAGAGCACCACCGCCGGTAAGTTTTAGTTTTTCGTGATTTTTCGGTCCACTGAGGGCCCTAGGGTTGTTCTATCAAAGGGACCGATGCAAGCGTGGCCGAATTTGGCCAAAAATGGTCGAAAATGGCCAACCCGAGGTGAATCACCGCTGTAAGCGGCGGCGCACGGCGGAGCCGTCGTGTCGGAATTGCGATATTGGCCGAAAAGGGCCCTAGGTCTAATTTGGAATTTTTGGGACACGTGCAGGTACCAGTAGTGCATTTCAGTTCCCCGGAAAAAATTCAGGAAAAATTAGGGACAGCTTGTAGACGCACTGTAGAGCCGTATTCAGACCCCGAAATAAGTAAGGACCCCTCACCCTATTTTCTATCACGGTATTAAAGCTAAATAAATAATTAAGCTGTACTGTGTGACCTTATAAATGTATAATTGATTAAGGTTGCCAATGGAGCCCGAGTCTGATACAGTGTTGGTATGTTATTGTTTGATATAATTTTCAGTATTAAATGCAGCATGATGTTTGATGTAATTATGTTATGGTCTCGTATGCATGAATCATGGTTTCTTTTATTATAGTTTGTATTATGATGAACCCGATACTGTGTTGTCTTGTCTGGTGTCCATTACTGGTTTACATGTTGTGTGTGTTTGGATGATTGAAACCAAGAAAAATGGCAAAAAGGTTATGTGAATTGAAAAGTGGATAATGTGAACAGCCTGACTAGATATCCTGGGAGATGGTGGACGAACCGGGTCCGTAGGGAACCCTACCGGGAACGTGGTCTCTCATACCGGACGGGGTATGGAGACCTTATGTGTTTTGGCGCCCATACCGGACGGGGTATAAGACTAATCATCATTTTATTGATTTGTGGAAACAAAGGATATCAAAATTATGCTTTGAATTTAGGGAGATCTAAAGAGTTTGGTCTTGCATTTTTTTATGGTGGTCATGGAAAGTTAAAATGAAATTAATCTTTCTTAAAATTACTTGATAATGTATTATCTTTTCTCTTGAAAGAAATTTTTAAAAGTTATATGTATAATATACATATTTGTTTTATGTATATATATATAATATTGAGGTGTGGTAGGAAGAAATAAATATGGTAAAGTATATTTCCCAAGCCTCCATCCCATCCTTGGTTTTATGTTGGGGTGAGATGTTCTAGATAATTATGTTTTTTTGAAATTTATTAATATCATTAAGAAATAAGCAAAGCAAGCATAAAGTAAGTAAATTAAACATGAGAATAGAAAAATTTTATGTTGGAAAACTCCAAATTTTGTAAAACATTAAATTGAACATTTATATGGTATGACTGGATCTAGTCCGATCAGTTCTAGTACGGACTGACAACTAATTTTGTTATAATTTTTTGGTTAGATTTATTTTATTTCACATTCTTATTTTCATACATAAAAGAATATGTATATTTTTATTTACATTCAATTTTTCTATCTATTAATAAAAATGTATATTCTTATATATATATTCATTTCATATAACTTTACTTCATAAAATGACACATATATTCATCTAATTAATGAATTAAATGCATCTTTTAATTAATTGCGTAAAAAATCAAGATTACTTGATGATGTGGCTTAGTGTAGTGCGCACTTCACTAGCTGTATGTATACATATATATATCAAATAAGATTAATTCATAAATAATAAAAAGTCCAGTGTCATCATTTTTTTTAAGTAATCAATTCATTAAGAGTTAGGAAAACATTACAGCAATCTTTCCCATTGGTTGTCAAAGCATTTTTTACCATTTGTGCGTCCACTTCGACAACACCTAACCCAGTGATGTTGGAGATTGTATATTGCAGTGAACTACAGTAGCCAAGTAGTTCAGTTAGATGGAGAGATCGACACCCTCATAACTTGTTAGAGAAAACTGTCAATACTCTTTCTGCCAAGTCTCAGATGACTATTCCCTATCCTGCCTGATAAGTTGTGTTAAAAATTGTACCATCCAGATTGTATTTCCAGACCCCAAGCGATGGAGCTTCCCACAGCAGGGACCTTGACTTGGTGTGCGAGAGTTGTACCTTGCCTTTGTCTTTAACTTAATGTGCTTGTCTCCGTTCATGCAAAAACTTCCTCGCTAGAAAGATGGAGGTCTAATCACCAAACATCCTTCAAGTTCATAGAAATTCATTCTGCTCAAGTCAGGGGCGTCATAAACAGCAAAGTATCTCTGTTAACTCCCGTTGTTGCCATTATTTTAATTTGATGTTCCATCCATCTGAATACATCGTTGGTCTGTCTTGCCTGGAAGTGTATACCAAGTTTTTTCCAGCAAGCCCTGGATTTTTTCACAATAAAAAAGAAATGCTCGGTGGTTTCCTCCTAGTGACATCTAGGGCGCACGTTCACACTTCAAATTCCTTTCTCCTGGAGTTTAGATTTTACCAGGGGGATATTATTCAGCAATCTCCATGAGAAATTCTTAACTTGGGGGGACTTTTGACTGCCAAAAATACTTCCACATGTTAAATGATCGTTGTGTATTGTATGCATGGAAACCCACCAAATACTGGTATGCCAATTTTACAATGTATTTGTCATCCTTCAAGTGACTCCAAATACATTTGTCAGCCCTGCTTCTCAATCTTATCAGAATACACATAACGAGATCAACTTCCTCATCCACAATAGACCCCTAACATTTTTGTTAACATTTATTTTTATTTATTAAAGAGTTTCATCTGACGATGTTGTTTTTACTGGCACCATTGAGGGCAATAAGGATTCCTTCTACAACATGGATAGAAAATACTAATCACTTAACACTCAAATCCCCATTCCACCTGCAGTAATGGGTATCACTGAACACTTTCTCAAACATGTTTAGTATGGGCTTTGCAGCCTTGTTTGATTGAGGCGCATCAGTTACCAAAAATGGCTACACACGCACCCTCCTTCTCTAATACATATTAAACGGGTTTCGTAGTCTTTCAGTAATTCTTTTATTTTTATTTGTTGTTATTTCAAATTTTCTTATCCCCTATTGTAATATTCATTAACTTATTTATATTGTTATGATTTTATTGCTTATTTGGTTCCTTTTTTTATTTTTTTAATTAGTTTTTCTTTTATTTGTAATTTAACTTAATATCTTTTTTTATTCTCAATTTCATTTGTTATTCTAAAAACTTTGTTATCATATCACTTTACCACTTTGGTCAATGATTCATAATTTAATTATCTATTTATTTTATTCATGTAATTTCTAAATGTACTTACTTTGGTTCTCCATTTGCTTTATTAAGGTATTATTATTATTTTACTATTCTTTTATTTTTAATTTATTATTCTTATGACCTTCTTTGTTGATTAATATTATAAGTGTTTAAACAAGTTTAGTGGCAAACTTCTACTTACTTATGTGTTTTTCTTGGTCTACCAAGTTCTTGACTTTAATTTATTTTAAATCACTAAGCTTGTGATTAAAATTTTAAAATCATTTTTTGTATTCAATTGTTGGTTATTTACTTCATTTCTTTTATTTTTCCATATGTACATACATATGCTTATATATATATATATATATATATCCACAGCACACAGATTTATATACTTAAAATTTTTTTGTACATATAACTATGCCCATATAAATATATGTATTCATAGTAACATATACTGCAATGACCTGTACTCTAGATGGAGTCATGAGTATCCATGCATATCAACCACAAATTGATGCTAAGTCGAATTAACATAAAGTGCAAAAAAATTAACTTTGTCTATGACTTCTTCCCTTATAAAATTGGTGAAATTTAAAATAGTTTGCCCATAACATATGATGTTAACACTTTCAAAAAGCTAGATAATGGCTTAGGGTTTGAAAAATCAAGTCGACACTAACTGATGTTAACATATATCTTCCACACCATATAGATCTCATTATTCCAACTAATCTTGAGTTTTCTCTTAGTTTTCGTGCTCTAAAAAATGGGAATAAATGAACTACACATGCTCAATAAAAATAATTTAATACCCTAACCTCCAAGACTGATAATAGAATACCTCTATTCTCTTTTTTCTTTACTCTCATATTTCTTCAATCTTTTATTTGTAGTGATCATAGCAGACAATATTGTTAAATGGTTACAATTATGACTATAGTTTTATATTCTCTATTTACAGTGACAATGCACACCCATTGTTTTCATAATGTACTACGGTAACATCAATACGATATTCAATAATACAGTATGGTTTACGCTTACAATCACAGAACAACACATTACACACATCAAATTTAACACAATACAGTTTACTGAAAGGGTTTTCATGATCGAAGGTTGACATTTTGGAGAAAATCAATTAGGGTCCTAAAAACCAGAAAATACGATGAATGGCTAAAAGTAACCCGAATGAATAAATCAGATCTGATAAAGAGAGAGGGACAACTGAATGTAAATTAATTCAAAAAAAGAAAAGAAAAGTATGAATGAATATTGGAGATAAAAAATAAATGGGAAATCAAGGCCTGTTTTGAGGGAGAGTCAAGGGGAAGAAACAACATAATGTAGGTTTTATTTATAATGATTTAGAAATAAGTGATAGGTGTTTAAGTGAGATAACAGATGGAGAGATATGGGAATAAATGGAAAGGGCTACAAGGCAGAAAAAGGGAGAGTAATTGGATGGCCTTCTAGGGGACTATGGTGTTAAACCGAAAACATTCATAAGGAAACATGGGTTGCTGTTTCTAGTGTATGGATCAACTTTGTGTGGGTGTGTGGCTAGCTCGTGGCCGAAAAGTGTGTGAAAATTGTGTACCTCATCTGTTGTATTATTAACAATTGTGTATTGCATTTATAAGTTGTATGTTGTGTTAATAGTTATGTGTATGTGAGTGGCCAAATATGGGTTAGATTTCACATCATTTCTTTGTCATATTATTTACTGATTTCTTTACTGTGTAATGCATTAACCTGCTGTTGGTTATTAAATGTGTTGCGTAAGTGGATGGCCAACTTGTGGCCAGAATGGGTGTAACACTAGGATATTGACTCTACTACTGCTTATTTATTGATCTGGACAAACCATCCATAAAATTGAATGTTGCGATGGGTTGTGTGAATGGGCGGACAACGATCGTCTATGTAAGAGACTAAAACAATGTTGTTTTGGGAGACCCCAAAACGACACCATTTTAGGGAAAAAAATAGAGGCATGTTTACCTCTAGTGGGGAAAGGTGAAGAGGCAGAGGTGTGTATGCCTCTGCCCGGTCGAAAAGAAAGAAGAGGAGACCTGCACGCCGAGGAAGAAGGGTGGTGCAGGACTACTTTTGCCCCTCCTTATAAAACGCGAAGGGAAGGAAGGAAATCAATGCAGAAAGAGAGAGAAAAAGAGAGAGAGAGAAAGAGAGTAAGATAGAGGGAGAAGGGCCACGGTTACCATCAATCAGCAATCGAGAGAGGAGAAGAAGAAGAAGAAGAAGAAAAAGGAGGAAGAGAGGCTGGTGTTGGGCACAACGATGCGCATGAGAAGAATACAATATGCGCGGCAGCTCGGTGCTTGTTTTGCGGCTTCCTTCGGCACGATTCCACAAAATCTATGTCGGATCTGAGGGCGCGAAGTACTCTACAGTGAATTTCGGTCAATTTGTAGCGCCAATCGACAGCGAACAGCAACGACGCATGATAATCTAGTGGAGGTGCATGTGGAGGCATGCAGACTTCTGGTGGTTGTGCACAGTGAGTCTTAGGAACACAGTTCAGGTAGGTGAGTTCAAAAAACGCTGATAGTTTACTATTTTATATTTAGGGTTAATTAATCATATTTAATTTTAATGCAATAAATTATTTATCCAATTTATAATTAGGGATAAGTCTAGACACAGATGTTTGAAATTAGGGGATAACCAATTTATTACTAATCCGATACGGATATCACTACAATAGGTTGATCTTGTACATCATAGATAATTTTATGAACAATATTTAGACGAAAATTAGGTAAGTGCGTAAGCGATTACAAATGTAGTTTAATCTTTCTAAGATACTAAAACTATGACATTTAATAATTGGTAATTAGGCACAGGATTTTGAAAAGATTTTACTATTGATTGTTGTGTTCCTATTTATGTTTACTGCTAAAATTGCTGATGAATTGTTTTGCTATGTTTTGGTAATTGAATTCGTATATGTACTGGTTACTATGTAATTGAGAGTATATTAAGGATATGTAGAAGAGTCTAGGCTGATGAATAGTTCCAATATGCGTGTTATAGGTATAGAATATATTAAAATAAAAATTACAAAATTTATTAGAGAGTTGAAATAAACAATAGACGTTAAAAGATTTGGGAAACCCATTTAACCGGTATCACCGAGGGGTGGGTGTGTGTATTTGTCGTGTAACTGTGGTGAACCCTACTCCTGGATACGACTTTAACTAGATGTGGCGAAGCGACAAGTACTGTGAAACTGTAAACTGAATACTTTATACTATAAACTATAAACTGTGAATTGAATTGTAACGTATTCACATTGTAGAGGGGATCCTTACTGCTCTCGTTGATACTGACAGAAATGGCATCTCGCGATGAAACTATTGTTAATAGGATATAAATCAATAAGAATAAATAGAGAGTCGTGTTAATGTTTATAATACTGAAATACTGAATTAATATCTACTGAACTGTTTACTGTCTAAATTGTGATACTGAATTATGTTATTTATTGAACTGTTTATACATTAAGTTATAATACTGAAATAATGAATTTTGAATGTTTACTAAATAAACTTATTTATAAGATTTGTTAATGAATTTGGGTATAGATACCACGTGCTTTCTGAATTAAAGAGAAAAGTGTTGAACCATCTCTATCGGTAGTTTTATGTTTTCTACAAACTTGGACAGATTATTCTATTATTTGTTGGTACTTATATGTTTATTAAGTATATTAAGCTCACTCTATTTATTATTCATTTTTTTTAGATCTGGATATTCAGAACTCTGCTCCTGAACAGTGAAAGACTTGCTAGAAGATCGTTTAATTTTTATTTTAATTTGAGCAGTACTTAATGTTAATGATTTTATTTTTAATGAGTATATATTTTAGAGTTTAGACATGCCTCATGGATATTGGATATTTTGAGCTAAGTATGCAAGGGATGTACTTTTTATTATTTAAAAATTTGTTGCGTAAAGTATTCTTATAGATTATTTTATCATGATATGGTGTGTGTACGGTTAGGACTCTATATGAGAGTTCAAGCAATTATAATTTAAATATGTGTTTGACATTGAATATAAGATGGTATATGCTGAGTTGGAAAATAGAATTGTGGAAAACACCAAAGGATTGCAGGTATATAAAAATAGAATGTGCATGAGTAGATGTTGATATTATCATTCTGGTTACTATGTGGGCATGCAGATTGGAGGCAGATTAATATGGAATTATTAAGGAGAAGAAAATGAGCACTTAAGGACTATGGGTGGGAAAAATACCCTGAAATAGGTAAATTGGAATATGAAAGATGGAACTGCAAATGGTAAGGTTAAAAATGAGAATATGTAGTAGATGGTTATTGTGCTGGGAGGGTGTTTTAACTTGAAAAGTAGTGGCTGAAAGGGGTGACTGGGTAGACCAAGGATGAGGTAACATATGGGTTATGAAATAGGAGCTACCATAGTAATTATGCTGAAATTCAAGGGAAATTTAGGTAGTAGTGTGATAGGAACCATATAAGTAGAGGGATAAATGGCTATTTGAGTGGGAGAGAGATGACAAAGAGTAGAGAGACTACTAGGGACAATTCAAGGAAGTGGATAACAGGCTATTTGCATCTGTGAGCTTTAGGGAGAGTCTAAGATATCTAGAATTTTCCTATAGAAGGAAAAAGGGGACTGTTTGGAGTGAGAGAGAGTTGAAGGCGACTCTGGTTTAGGAATTTTATTGATTTTAATACATTGTTTAAATCTAGATTTAACTTTATGGGCATGCGTAGGTTCATTCCTGTTTATTTACAGATGAAGTGAAGCAGAAATCAAGACATGATTCACCACCAGTGGATCCAATACACAGGGGATACAAGGAGAAAATAAGCGAGATTTATGTCATTATACTCATACAGACATAATAGCTAAAATTAACGCACATGTATAAGAACATCTTTGTTATTCACTGTGGTATAATGTATGTTGATAGGAAGCTAAGTATATTTGCTAGGTAAGTACGTGGAGGAGGTTATGCCTTTTAAATGTATATTTATAAGGAATATTTTGACTGTGTTGAATTAGATGATGATGAATTTGACAAGTATGTATTACTTGATAATTTAAAATAGGATGTCTCGATTGTTATAGGTTACGGGGCATTACAGGATAAGAGAAAATTACAGGTAAGTGATTTGAGTTGAGGAAAACACCCACCAGGGTGAATGAGTTACTGCATTGTAATGTAAATTCTGATTGCTCAAGGTGTTGATCTAGATTTACTGAGTATTTTATGTTAATCCTATTTTTTAATATTATTTTTCCATATCAAATAAAATAAGAGGATGATCCCGATCCAGTCAACCTAGTTCTGGAAACATTGAGGAAACAAGAAAAGGGAAAACTAAAGTTGTGTAGGAGTAAAATTAGATAGAGGTTTATACAGCGAATAGGAATACATGATAAGAACTAAAGTTGTGTAAGAGTGAATCGCAAGGTCTGAGACGACCCAGAAAGCACGAAATCATGATCAACTTTGTAAGCTGACTTGGGTATTGAGCATTTACCTGTAAGAATTGAACTCCTCACAATGGCTCCTTGCAACAACTTCGTAACCAGGAATCGGGTAAATTAGTTCTTACATGTAGAATCATTGATATAGCAAGAAACAGTAGGATAAATAGAGAAAATTTGTACATTCAGTTGGTAGAATTTCGGAACTATATGAATGTATGAACACATGTTTTGGATCTTCTTGAATTTTGTTTATCTGATATATACATATATATATTTTCTTGATATGGAAGTTTATAAATACTTGTATGTGGGTTTCAGAGCTAGGTCATTACACTGTGTGAAGTGATGCATGGTTTCAAAATATTCTTTTTATTTTTAAATTTGTGTATATTTAAATTCACAAAATTATATAGTAGTTAATAATAAAAATATATAACTTTAAAAAAATAATAATAAAAAGATATAGTGAAATTAATTATTTCTGAAATTATTTTGTCTTAGAAAATATTTTACCTTTTATAAACAAGACAATTATTTTATTTTACTTTAGTTATTTCGTAAATATATAAACTTTATAATAGAAGTACGTATACGCATCAATATATTTTAAAAATAAAAGTTATAAAACTACCTTTTGGTTTGCTATTTGATTAGGTTACTAGAAAGACATTGGTGGTCTTTCTATTTGGTTCCATCCTAAATTTTATAATTCTAAATAATATCAAAATATTTATTAAATTTAATAATCTAATATTTTCAGGAATTAACTAATTATTAACAAAGATTAATTAGTTTTATTATTATTAAATTTTATTATTATTAAAAATAAAATAATATTCAACAACTTATTATCAAAAATCAGCAAAAATAAGCAAAAAAATTAAGTTGTGCAAGAAAATAATAATATGCAGAGAATTAAAGAATATAAAAAAAAAAGAAATGGACCTGGCTTGTAGTTGTAAGAGTAGTGCTCACCTGGTTGCGCTCTAAAATGTAGCAAAAAGAAGAAGAAGAATAAGTAGTAGTAGTAGCAATTGTAGTAGTAGTAATAATAGCAGCAGTAGTAGTAGTAGTAGTAGTAACTGTAACAGCAGTAGCAGCAAAAGCAGTAGTTGCAGCAGCAATAGTAGTAGTAATAGTAATAATAACAGTAATAGCAGCAACAACAACAATAGTAATAATAGTAGTAGTAGTAGTAGTAGTAGTAGTAGTAGTAGCAATAGCAGTACTAGCGGTAATAACAATAGCAACAGTAGCAACAGCAGTAGTAATAGTAGTAGTAATAGTAGTAGTGGTATTTGTAGTAGTACTAGTACTAGTACCTATAAATACCTATGTACTTGAAAACTTTTAGTATCAACCACAAATCAAAGTTTGAATTTCTCAATTAGTCTCTCTTACTTCTTCCTTCCATATTTCAACAAAGTATTATATTCAGGTATTCTATCTCTTCATTTTCTCTAGTAAAAATAAATTAAGCCTAATTGATCATTTCGCCATTTGTAGGTTGATTTGTACATTCAAATTCTTATTCAATTGAATTAATATTACAATTAATTTTTTTCCTCATTTTAAATTAATTAATTAATTCTAAGAAAATCTGAAAAAAAGTATGTTGTATAGTTAATAATACTATTAAAATAAACTAGACTTTTTGTGTTGTGTTCCATATAATTTTATTAAAATTTTTAAATAATTTTGTAATTTAATTTTAATAGAAATTATAGTTCCAATTGTCTAAATTTAATATAACTTTATTTGAAAATTGATGAAAAAAATAATTAATTAATTTTAGTATGATTATAATAAATAAATAAACTAAAAAATAATTATATGAATCATAGTAAATATGCTCATTTCACAATGTAAGAATTATATTAAGGACAAAACAATATTTTACTATTCAAATTTTGATCCATTTTCTTTTGTTATTGTAATTGTGTATTTTATTAAAAAAAACAGTCACAAGTTTTTAAATTCTTTTAAATGACTAAAAGGGTTAAAAGTAAATATAAGAATTTGATGTAGGCAACAGTTTTTTTAGAAAATTAATTTAAATAATTAATATAATTTACTATAATTTACTATCACGAAGAGTTATCAGGACACCACTATCAACGTGGATACAAATACGGTAACAATGATCACATTTTTACCTGATCACACAGCAAATACAATGCATAGTAAGAATATTCATATTTATACTAGATCATACAACAAATACAATGCATAATAACGTTAATCATATATGTACTAGAACACACAACAGATACAATTCACAATAATAGCATCACATTTGTATAAAATCACACAGCAGATACAATTCACGATAACAACATCACATATGTATAAGACCACACAACAACTACAATGCACAATAATATTATTCTCATATGTAATAATCATACAAGAGAAAAAGTGTACAATAACCTTATCGTCCATGTAATAGGGTTCACTATCACTTAGATAGACGAGATTTTGATCATATACACACCCTCACACACTTGATATTTGACTAAGCAGTTAGATGTATCACATAGTTTTATACTATTTAAAATTTTCCTTATATTAACCCAAATTTTCAGTCAATAGTCTATATTAAATTTCTCTGAAGTTTACTACTATGATTTGACTTTGTGAACGTATCTTCATACTCTTATTTTATTTGAATTTTAGTGATTTTTCCTCTAAAATTTTGACCTTACGAAAAGTCTTACTCTCTGTATTCTCAATTAAGTTTTTTCCATGTACTCTCGTTAAGTATTGTAAATTTTCTTTACTTTGTCTAATAGTTATTCGCATATTTTCATTGTATTTTTTACAGTGTAATCCAATTTTAATTTATAAAATCACCCTAACTTATTATTATCAGACATATAGGGTCTGTTTTTTATTTGATTATAAGTATTTATAACATTTTTCCCCTTTTTTTTTCCTTGGTGTATTAATACTCTTATAAAGCCCTTTATAGATTTTTATATCCAGTCCATTACCAAACTTCTTAATTAAATGTAGTGTTCCTCTGCGCCAGAAGCCTAAACCGACCAATGCTCTTTTTTTGATCCATTGCAAGTTCCTAACCACCTAGCTCATCCTTTAACTGGACTGGTAGCCCAAACTCCCTGTTAAACATACCCTTTTCTTTATTATTATTATTATGTACATTTTTTCTTTTATTTTATTTCATAAGTTACATAAACTGGTTTATACCCACTAGTAAATTTGGAGTATTTTTTTTATTTCAACCCATTTTCTATTCTGGGTTTTACTCCATTTACGTACACAAGTATTTGTCCGCATACATAATATTATATATATATATATATATCGATTATATGTATATTTATGAACCAACACACAATCAGTATATATATATACAGAAAAAGCACACATATAAAATATATATATATACTCACGCAAGCATATATGTATATATATATATATAAAGCACATGGACGCACACACAATATATATGTACTGACATTCAAAGATAGATATATATATAAGAATATATATAAATATTTGTTTTCGACTTCAAACCTTTCCTTACATGTACCCTCACCCCGCTTCTCCGTTTTCATCTATCAACAGAAAATAAATTTGAATCTAGAAAAATAGAATTTAAAAGAAAAATAAAAACACGTGAATAGTCTCCGTCAGGTTGAATCCGGCATAAAATTTCTTATTAAAAAAAACCAACTAGTTAGATTTAATTTTTAAGCACTTCTAATCGCAACTTGCACCTTCACCTAAATTTAAACGGAAGGGGGGTTGGAGCTCCTCTCGACATTCAAGTTTCCCTTTTTCTCAACTTTAAACCTTTTCTAAATCGACGTGTAAATGCATGCATGGTGTGAATGAGGAATTAAATCAAAATAGCTAAGGAAGGAGAAATGAAAAGCTCACCGGCGTTGGCCTCCTTCTTTAGCAACCTGGCACCTCAGTTCTCCACTAAACTCGATCGCTCTTCTCTCATCTTTGTCACACTTCTGCTCGACAAGGGGGTACGGACAACTCTATTCATACTCGCCCCTAAATTTCATAGTCATCCAATCTTTGTGTGCGTGGCAATAAAAGGACTGTAGAATCAAGCCTCACTAAAGGTAATTTCGTACTTTTTATCCAAGCAAAATCTGGGCAGTTGGATCTTTTTACTCAATAAATTAGGACCGTTAGTTCTCCTAGCCGTTATATCTTCTTGGTTTTTAGTCCCAGCCGCTTGTTTCCAAATTACCCCTTAGCCATTTGATTGGCATCTAGAATCCTAGCAATCCGATCTACTCACCCTCCTGCTTGTGCAACTGACCACACATGCAGGTCAGCTGGCATGGCAATCCACGTGGCGGGGCCTTATTAGTCAGTCTCATCTACTGAGGTGTCCTACCTTTCTAGAGTTACGTTATTCCCCCTTCCGCTTAATTTTCTATCATCTGGGTTTCCTAGCTAATTACAGTTTCGCCCCTTTCTAATATTTTCTTTTCAATTATATTCTTATGAATACAATTAATAAATTTTCGGAGTTTTTCTTAATTGTTTAAATTTACATGGGCTTTCCTTTTATTTCCAAAATGCCCTTAATGCATAAATACAATTTTAAATTTATTCATATAAACATTATAATGTTACAAACGAGTATCTTTTATAAAATTTTTGCGCTGAAAAGATGAGATAAAATAAAATAAATAAGATAATCATATCCACATATATAAATTCAAAACTATATTGACTTTTATCTTTACATGCATATTTACTATAACATTATACACTATTGACTTTTATCTTTTCATAAAATTTATATTTTCCAATGTCCTTAACAAAATTTTATTGTTAGGTGAATTGATCTTCCATAAAAATGCATCATCAGCAACCCAAAACACACCATCCACCATAAAAAGTCCAACACCTTCAACTAGACTATTAACAATAATAAAGAATGTTTCTTTAATAGCTAAAAGTTTTGCTTGATTTGAATCTAACATAAGTTTTCTAATATCTTAGAAGCAATAAGTTTTATTTTCAATTAAAATGTTGCTTTTACCTTGGTAACTCTTTCTCATTATTTATTATCTATCATGTAAAATTTTTTGAGTTAGTTTTACTTTTCATATTAAACGTTTGTTGTAGGTGTAGATGGTTTGTTTTCTTGGTTGACGTTAATGCCACCAAATTCCCCTCTTGTGTTGCAATAATAAGGTTGTAGTTTCTTTGTAGCTGAACAAGCCTAATTTACAATTATTAATACTATTAAAATAAACTAGATTTTTTATATTGTGTTATATATAATTTTTTAAATATTTTAGATAATTTTGTAATTTAATTTTAATAGAAATTATAGTTTCAATTTTCTAAGTTAATATAATTTTATTTGAAATTTGATAAAAAAATTAATTAATTAGTTTTAGTATGATTATAATTAAAGAATGTATAATAAATAAAAAAAACTAAAAAATAATTATATGAATCATAGTAAATCTGCTCATTTCACATTGTAAGAATTATATTATGGACAAAATATTATTTTATTGCTCAAATTTTGATCCTTTTTTTATAATTATAATTGTGTATTTTATTAAAAAAATAGTCCCGGATTTTTAAATTCTTTTAAATGACTAAAATAGTTAAAAGTATATATAAAAATTTGAAGTAATTTAAGTCTTGATTAGCGTGATGTCTCTCCAGTGGTAATCTCACACTCTCTTTCTTCTTGCTGTTACAACTCTCTCCCTCCCTACTCGTCGTTCCCTCTCCCTCTCTCCATTCTCCAAAAAACTCTTGTTTGTGACTTTTTTTTTCTCTAACTTAATGGAGCAAATATAAAGACAACAAAATGGATGCCCCTTAGTTTAACTAGATTGAGGCTGAATAAGTAAAAAAAACATATATGGGCTAAATAAATTCTGGACCTTATTTGGTTTTGGACATAATAAAAAGGAAACTGTGTTTATAATTATACATTTATATATTATATATCACACCACAATACATAAGAATGGATTAAACATTTTTAATGGGTTTGAGTTAAATAAAAAATCAGGACCTATTTGATTTTGTACATAATAAAAAGAAAGCTTGGTTTATAATTATACATTTATATATCACACACAAAATATATTAGAGTGGACTAAACATTTTTAAGATGCAGTACATCATTTGTTAAGTTATCAATTTTACTCTTACTATATATATACAAGTTGTTCCTATATCTATAAAACCTTAACTATAGATGATTATGTTCTGTAATTAGTAAAGTCTTCCATATAAACTGGGCATGAGTATATGCCACTTGAGAACCGTATACTAATACATCTAGAATGATAAGTATGGTCACAAATAGGAAGTCTTTGCAAAATTTCTCCAGGCGCAAAGTCATCACAACTTATAACACATTTATCTGTATTACCATGTTTTTCATTATAAGGATATCTCGGGATGGCATCCAATATTGGGTCTAAAAATTTTAAGTCCGTAAAGATGTCTTTGTTTATATGGAATGAATGTGAGTGGGTCATCTCCAAGTTTTTTTGTGGAACTCCTACACCTACAGATGGTGTTTGTTGTTGTTGGAGGCACATCTTCTGTAAACTAAAAAATACTATCATCCCTATTAATATAATAAAGAAAACCAAGAGAGCTATCTGGTATGATTCTAGAGATTATTGTGATTTATTAGCATTCAAGGGATCTTATGTGTATATTGTTGGGAGAAAAAGCAACATAAGGACAATAACATTGAGCAACTTATAATCTGTATATAAATATAAACAAATACAGATAAATATGATAATAAAATTTTTTATATTATTAACAAATTTGATCAAGTAAATAATATAATTATTGCTTGAACATACTACCTGAGTCATCTTCTTTTTTAAAATCGTTGTCATCAGGATGGTACTACATAATCAAATATTTGTTTTAAAAATTTATATTTTAAAAATAAATAGAGAGAAGCCCCATGAAGCAACAAGTTAAACGTACAAAAACCACAAATATATAACTGAGCAGGACAAATTATATACAAGAATAATCTATAAGAATATAATCGTATAAACATTTACATGATCATATTTATATATGCACACACACACAGAAGCACATATATACTACATAATAAAGATTGCTTGGCATGTGTGTGTGTGTCTGTGTATATATGAATACATATATACAAGATATTCACTAGAAATAGGAAAAATATGAGTCCGTAGTGGCAAGTTTCTTGCCTACCATGGATAGAGTTGTCATAATAGTGGTTTAATGACTACTTTACTGAAGTTCATTTATGGTTATATCACTTTCTGGGGCTATTTTCCTAATGTGATTCAGGTCCCTATTATAGAAAAATTATTATAGCTGGATAAGACTATTTTTGGGGAAAAGCATTAGAGCCCTCTTCAAGGAAGAAAAAATAAGTAATATCTGAAGCAAAGTTCACCCCTGTCGTTCGTGGGATAGATTGAATGACCAAAACCCATTCGCGCACATATCATCTAATTGAACGACCCAAATCTTTTCATGACTAAAAATCAAATGGACGATCCAGATTGCATCTTGCCTAAAATGATCTAACAGCCAAAATTTAAGGAAATATGAAAAGACCAAAAAGCCATTAGTGAAACCACATATTATATGGATACAGTTCAAAGGGGCAAAACTGAACGGTTATTTTCGCACATACAAAGACAAAAATGGCCCCGATCAATCCAACAGTCTGATCTTCATTGAAATCGATCGTATGACTTATGTTTAAGATATATAAATAAATTATAAACCCAAGTCCTCCCATTTGAGAGGAATCGAGTAGAAGAGATGAGAGAGAACGACATTTTCTGGATATAAATGAAATTAGTTTTATGAATTTTCTAGAACTTTTGGTGTAACACCCAAATTTTTATTTTTATTATTATTGGAATTATTTTGATTTTATTTTATTTTAATAATTAATTTATTAGGTAATAATTATATGGTTATAATTTAATTTAATTTAATTTAATAGAAATAAAAATAATAATAATGATAAAAAGGGGTAAAATTATTTATTAGATTTAATTGAAAATGATTTTGGAAAAAAATGGTGAAATTTTGGATTCTGGGGGTATTTTTGAAAAGAAAATCGAAAATCGGAGGTCAAAACGCAATTTAGAAAAATTGCGCCACGTCAGCAGCCACGTCAGCAGCCGGTCAGCAGCACTGGCCAACCAGAACACGCCGCGTGGCAGGGACGCTGACGCGGGACAGAGCTACATGGGTGATCCACGTGCACGAGATCGGACGGCCCAGATTGAATCACGCACGGACGGCCCAGATTAAAACGTGATGAACGGATCAGATTAAAAGGAAAATGTTATAAATAACCTCATCCACACCTAACCCCAAACCCTAGCTGCCAGAACCCTCGCCGGAGAAGACAATCCAGCCACCGGAGGAACCGACCGCCGCCACCCGCCGCCGCACCAGAGCACCTTTCGGCCGTCAAACAAGATAAAATTTCTCCCCTTGGCTCGATTTTTGATGTTGAACCCACCTGTGGCCAAATTGGAGCCAAATAACCAACCAATTAGCTAGAAAACACCGCCGAAGCCTAACGGCACCGCCGTGGGTTTTCTCGATTTTTACCTCCGATGAGGCCCTTTCCGATTCCTGTTCGATGTAATTTTTACACCACTGTGACCACCATCTTTTCCTCTACAGGTTGACTAGAGCAAAACACCAAACCGTGACTCACGCCGGAGAAGCCGTCGCACCCGAGAGCTCCGTCGTTGGTAAGTCTCAGTTTTCTGGATTTTTTTGGCCCATCGAGGGCCCTAGGGGTGTTTTATCATAGGAACCAATGCAAGTTTGGCCAAATTTGACAAAAAAACGGCCAGAAATGGCCAACCCGAGGTGAATCGCCGCCGTGCCAAAATTTTAAAATTGGCCGAATAGGCCCTGGGTCTGATTTGGGGTTTTTGGGGACATGTGCAGGTACTGGAAGTGTGTTTCAGTTTCCGGAAAAAAATTCAGGGAATCTAGGGACTGCCCGTAGGCGCAGTGAGAACCCGATTTCAGATTTCGAAACAAGTAAAGATCCTTCACCCTATTTTCTATCACGGTATTAAAGCTTAATAAATGATAAAACGGTATTTTATGAATTAATAGATATGTGTAATTAATTAAGATTGCTAATGGAGCCCGAACCTGATGTATTTGTCGGTCTGTTCCTGTTTGATATATTTTACAGTCTAAATGCAGTATAGTATTTGATTGTTTATTCTGTGGTTTCGTATGCATGAATCACTGTTTAATCTATTATGGTTTGAATTATTATGAACCCGATGTTGTGTTGTCTTGTTTGGTGTGCGTTACTAGTTTACGTATTCATGTTGATTGAGTAATTGAGACTAAGAAAAATAAAAAGGGTATGTGAATTTATAAATGGATAAGTCGATAGCCGCACTAGATATCCTGGGAGATGGTGGACGGACCAAGTCCATAGGGAACCCTACCGGAAACGTGGTCTCTCATATCGGACGAGGTATGAAGACTTTAAATATTTTGGTGCTCATACCGGACGGGGTATGGGGACAGCCCTGGAATTAAGACTGTTAAGAAGAAGGGTTCACGTGTAGCAGGGACACCCCTATGGATCCCCACGGATATTAGTAGGCTGGTAAAAATGAGAAACGGTGATAATTAGTTATTGTTAATGAATACGGATTTATGATATGTTTTATGTGGTTCACGTGTAGCAGGGACCCCTATGGATCCCCATGGATACTAGTAGGCTGATAAAAGAGGAAATTTGTTGCCTGATGATTGAAATACAAAAGTATGATATGTGTTATGTTACAGAGTGTGCATGATCTTATGATGTTTATAATGTTATTGTTTTCATAAGTTGTTTTCATGAATCTCACCGAGGTAAGTGGACAGTAAAGGGTTTTATTATTGATAAATGAATTTGTTATAAATTATGCTCCATTGGTCGTTTTTGTTTTATACCAACTTTTACTACTGTGACAGTGAGATAGTGTGACATCTTTACTGGGGTAGTGTAGCTCATTCCTTACTTAACCATTTCAGATCAGGAGGGCTTGGTTCCCGTGCCCGTTCCGCAGGAAGACAGCGAGTAGAAGCCTAAGAATTTATTAGTTTTCCTTATAGTATTCATTCATAGTATTTCCTTTAGTTAGTTTATTCTTTCATATCTTTAATACGTTTTGATTATTGTGTAAGGGATGTTAATCATAATCTATTTTATTTCACTTCTGCACTTAGAATAAATATATACATTTCCTTTTAATTTCTGGAGTCGTTACATTTGGTATCATCAATGGTAAAGAAATGCCCTATTAATGGCTCAAACATAAAGTAATTATTGATACCATTGTCGAGTTATATTAGATTTACTTTCTTTCTCAAAAATGGTCTTTTATCACTTTTTCAATTGCTAAGATAAAAGTAAAAAAACTACATTTTTAATGGCTTATATAAAAACTACTTACTATATTTTTATTAGCTTAGATGGAACAATTTTTCTATACTAAGGCTCTAATCAAACTTAGAATAACACCTTTTTAATACTTTAAATACAATCTCTAAACTTATTCCTACTAGGCTCATAAGTTCTTTCTTACAAGTGATTCATAGATATCAAGTTTAAAAGGAAATAATTTAACCACAAATTTTGGTTGAACCTGCAAATTAAAACTTCATAAGAAGCTTTTCACGATTCTATCTTTAATTTGTTCCTCTCTTGATGGTTCATTGATACTTTCGGATGAAGAGAACTTTGATAATTTTGAACTTATTATTTAAGAGGGAATCTGTAACGCCCCAGTTTTTTTTTTCCTTTTTCCTCTTTTCACTTCTAATTGCGTAATTAAAACAACCAATTCCATAATCAAATCAGTCATGCACATAGAAACACTATCACGATTTCATATTCAAGGTCAAGATAACCCTACAATCATACACGAGACATCGCATACAATACAACCATACTCACTATCTACATTACTACCAACTTTTACACACTCAATTCTGTCAAAAGAAAGGAAAATCATTATCTTGTCGCTCTATACACTAGGTTCGGATACCAGCAAGTTCGATCCGGACTCCATTCCTACATCATCTGTAAAGAATAAAGAGTGAGTCCATATAACTCAGTACAGTAAGGATCAAGTTACAGGTATGGGATGCAATAACATAAAACCTCATACTTCCACCAATATTTCATTACTTAACCCAAGCCCCAACTTACTATCACCATAAGACAACTCAGGGCTAAAACTAACCCCGGCATCTCAACGATCATACCTATCAAGGGTGACCATCCCCCAACGCCACCCCAAGCGTACCAACATTGTCACCCACCACCAGAATCGACGACCACCATCCGCCTCTCAACCTCTACCAGGCCACGTACGCACACCATTATCATTCACTCTCGTCACCAACATCGGCGACCACCATCCGCCTTTCGAACCCTACTAGGCCACGCACGCACACCATTATAATTCACTCTCGTCACCAACATCAGCGACCATCATCCACCTACCGACCCCTAATGGGCCACACACACACACAATGATCATTCTCTCCCGTCACAAACATCGGCACCATTAGCCACCTCTCGACCTCTAATGGGCTACACACACACAGTCATCATTCTCTCCTGTCACCAACATCGGCGACCATTAGCCACCTCTCGACCTCTAATGGGCCACACACACACACAGTTATCATTCTCTCCCGTCACCAATATCGGCAACCTAGCCCCCTGTCCGTTGGGATCTCCCGACTAACACCACTATCGGTGGCCAACCTACTCTCTCTACTCGTAACCACCAATGTCGCCGTTCCCCCTATAGTGTATCCAGTGATATTTAACATGCACACAACTACAAATTCCCCTTATCGACCACTAAGACACGACAACCTATATGTAATTCCCACCATGCAGGCTCCACAGGTCTCCCTTTCCTACTCTCTAATTTCCCAACATACTTGTACTCCAAACCCCGTTTTCCTTTCTTTTGCTTGCACTAATCCCAACCTCCCACTACTCCTCGTTCTCCCTCTTCCTGCGGCACACTCTAAGGGTTCCCACTCACACCGCGTTCCTCCTTCTCTCTCCTTCCGCGGTCTCCTACGGGCATGCCTACACAATTCTGCTCTCTCACACCAATCTCAACAACCACACTCCTCCCCCTCACGGACCTCACTCACACCGCATTCCCTCTCCATCACAGACTTCACTCACACTACCTACTCCTTCTCTCTCTCCCCCTTGGTGCACACACGGTCCTACTCTCTCACAAAGCCCCAACAATCACACTCCTCTCCCTCACGAACCTCACTCACACTGCACACCCACTCCATTACTGACTTCACTCACTCCACCTACTCCTTCTCTCTCTTCCCTCGGTGCTCCCCGAACCTACTCTCTCTCGTAAGGCCCCTAATAATCACACTCCTCTCCCTCATATACCTCACTCACATCGTAAATCCTTCTCTCTCTCAGCCTTCACTCACTCCGCATCCCTACCTCTCTCTCGGACCTCACTCCCACCGGCATCCTCATTCTCTCTCCTCCTGCGATGCTCACACAGACCGGCTCTCTCTCACACACCTCACTCACACCACAAACCCTTCTCTTTCCCGGCCTCCACTCACTCTGCATCCCTACCTCTATCTCGGACCTCACTCACACCGCCATCCTCCTTCTCTCTCCTCCCGCAGTGCTCACGCGGACCTACTTCCTTCCACATACCTCACTCACACTGCACACTCACTCCCTATATGACTTCCTCCGTACACCGCCACCTCTAACCAAGCCAAATCTCTCATCAGCATTTCAATCCTAAATCCACACATGAAATTGAATCTTTACCGTGCCTCCCATTTCCATCTTCCTTCCTCCTGTCGATCGCGCTATCACCGTCTGTAGTCTCTTTCTCTCTCCCCTCTCACTCCTCTTCGCTCTGATTCTCTTCTCTCTCTTTCTGGAACCGTTCTTCCTCTCTTCTTTCTCCTTCCCGCTCTCTTCCTTCTCTGTTTCTCTTTTCTTTCTTTTTTTTTCCTCTTCTCCTTTTCTTTCCTTCCCTGTCCCCTATTTATATCCCACCAGCTTCCTCAAAACGATGTCATTTTCTCCCTTTCGAAACGACGTCATTTTCCCCTCTTCAAAACAATGTTGTTTTCCCCTCTTGAAAATGGCGTCGTTTTCCCCCCTTTTTTTTGCTTCAGTTACTACAGAATCACTTTAAAGTATCCTATCATTTTATACGTCATTTTGTAGCTCTTATTCAAAAAAATTTGATTTGTAAAAAAGAGATCGTTATGATTAAAACTATGGGAATGACTTATCCCAAGAGACCCAATAAACCTCTGTAAACTATCAATAATAACTATCTTATCATTCTCTAAAATATAGCTTCCATTACAAAGCTAAACATGGTTTACATCAAAAAATTTTAGTATAGAAACAACAGTAACCTTCTTTACTGAATTTCCACTATAAGCTCCAATGTGTAGCAACACTATCTCATTTTTTCTTCTATATGTTTGATCTGTTAATCAATTAATTTAAATGAATAAAAAAAATTTATTGTCATATTAATTCAATTGAAGAAGAATTTGAATGTACAAATCAACCTACAAATGATAAAATGATCAATTAAGCTTGATTTATTTTTGTTAGAAAAATGAAGAGATACACTAGCTGAATATAATAATTTGTTGAATATGAAAGGAAGAAGTAAGATAGACTAATTGAGAAACTTAACTTTTGATTTGTGGTTGATGCTAAAAACCTTTAAGTACATGGGTATTTATAGGTACTACTAATACTACTGCTACTACTATTACTACTATTACTTCTATTGCTGCTACTACTATTGCTACTGCTGCTACTACTGCTGCTACTACTGCTACTACTACTACTGCATTATATGTAATAACACAAAAAATGTAGTTTATTTTAATAGCATCATTAACTATCCAACATTTTTTTCAAATTTCCTTACTTGAATTAATTAATTAATTTAAATGAGGAAAAAAAAAAGTTTTGTTGTCATATTAATTCAATTTAAGAAGATTTTGAATATATAAATCAACCTACAAACGGTAAAATAATCAGTTAGGCTTGATTTATTTTTGTTAGAAAAATGAAGAGATAGGCTAACTGAATATAATAATTTGTTGAAATATGAGAAGAAAAGGTACAAGAGACTAATTGAGAAACTCAAGTTTTGATTTGTGATTGATGCTAAAAGTCTTCAAGTACATGAGTATTTATAAGTACTAGTACTACTACTACTACTATTAATACTATTGCTACTGCTATTACTACTATTACTACTATTACTATTATTACTTTTACTGCTATTATTACTGCTACTACTACTACAACAAGTACTATTGCTATTGCTATTATTTCTACTATTACTACTCACATTACTACTACTGTTGCTGCTAATATTGCTACTGCTACTGCTGGTACTGCTGCTGCTGTTGCTGCTACTACTACTACTGTTACTATGACTACTACTAATACTGTTATTGCTACTGTAGCTACTGCTGCTATTACTGCTACTGCTACTGCGCTTTTATTGCTACTACTGTTACTGCTACTACTACTAGCAGCATTGTTACTACTATTACTGCTAATATTGCTATTGTTGCTGCTGCTACTGTTGTTACTACTGCTATTACTACTGCTACTACTACTGTATTATATGTAATATCACAAAAAATATAGTTTATTTTAATAGCATTATTAACTATTTAACATTTTTTAAACTTTTCTTACTTGAATTAATTAATTAATTTAAATGAGAAAAAAAAAGTTTTGTTGTAATATTAATTCAATTGAAGAAGAATTTAAATGTACAAATTAACGTACAAATAACAAAATGATCAATTAGACTTCATTTGTTTTTATTAGAAAAAATGAAGAGATAGACTAGCTGAATATAATAATTTGTTGAAATATTAGAGGATGAAGTAAGATAGACGAATTGAGAAACTCAAGCTTTGATTTGTGGTTGATGCTAAAAGCTTTCAAGTACACGAAGTAAGAGAGATGAATTGAGAAACTCAAGCTTTGATTTGTGGTTGATGCTTAAAGCTTTCAAGTACATGAGTATTTATAGGTACTACTATTACTACTACTAATACTACTACTAATACTACTACTACTATTGCTACTGCTACTGTTACTTCTAGTACTGTTACTACTGCTACTGCTACTACTGCTATTATTTTTACTATTGTTACTACTGCTATTACTATTTTATTATATGTAACAACACAAAAAATCAAGTTTATTTTAATAGCATAACTGACTATCCAGTATTTTTTTAGATTTCATTACTTGAATTAATTAATTAATTTAAGAGAGAAAAAAAAGTTTTGTTGTAATATTAATTCAATTGAAGAAGATTTTGAATGTATAAATTAACCTATAAATAGAAAAATGATCAATTAGACTTCATTTATTTTTGTTAGAAAAAATAAAGATATAGGTTAGCTAAATATAATAATTTGATGAAGTATGAGAGGAAGAAGTAACAGAGACAAATTGAGACACTCAAGTTTTGATTTGTGGTTGATGTTAAAAGCCTTCAAGTACATGAGTATTTATAGGTACAACTACTACTAATATTACTGCTATTGTTATTACTACTGTTACTTTTACTGCTGTTATTACTACAATTACTGTTACAGCAACTACTACTACTATAGCTGGTACGGCTATTACTGCTACTATTTTTACTACTGCTACTACTATTACTACCACTATTACTACTGCTGCTGCTAATACTGTTACTGTTACTGCTACTGCCAATACTGTTACTGTTACTGCTACTGTTGCTACTGCTGCTACTACTACTTCATTATATATAACACTATAAAAAAATTGTCTATTTTAATAGTATTATGAACTATCCAATTTTTTTTTTAGATTTCTTTAATTGAAATTAATTAATTAATTTAAATGAGAAAAAAAAGTTTCATTGCCATATTAATTTAATTGAAAAAGAATTTAATTGTACAAATCAACCTACAAATGACAAAATGATCAATTAGGTTTGATTTATTTTTGTTAGAAAAAATGAAGAGATAGGCTAGCTGAATATAATAATTTTTTGAAATATTAAAGGAAGAAGTAAGAGAGACTAATTAAAAAAATCAAGTTTTGATTTGTCGTTGATGCTAAGACCTTTCAAGTACATGGGTATTTATAGGTACTACTACTACTACTACTAAGGGTACTATTACTACTAATACTATGCTACTGCTACTACTGTTATTTCGATTGCATCTACTACTGCTATTACTGCTACAACAGGTACTATTGCTTCAGCCACCACTGCTGTTATTACTACTACTGTTATTATTTCTACTACTACTACTACTACTATTGCTAATACTTTTATTGCTACTGCTGCTACTACTACTGTCACTACTACTGTATTATATATAAAACAAAAAAAAAGTTTATTTTAATAGTATTATTAATTATCCAGCATTTATTTTTCAGATTTCCTTATTTGAATTAATTAATTAATTTAAATGAGAAAAAAAAGTTTCGTTTGAATATTAATTAATTGAAGAAGATTTTGATCAATTAGGCTTTATTTGTTTTTGTTAGCAAAAATGAAATGATAGACTAGCTAAATATAATAATTTGTTAAAATATGAGAGAAAGAAGTAAAAAAGACTAATTAAGAAACTCAAGCTTTGATTTATGGTTGATTCTAAAAGCTTTCAAGTACATGGGTATTTATAGGTACTAGTTTATTTTAATAGTATTATTAGTTATCCAGTATTTTTTTTAGATTTCCTTACTTGAATTAATTAATTAATTTAAATGAAGAAAAAAAAGTTTTGTTGTTATATTAATTCAATTGAAGAAGAATTTGAGTGTACAAATCAACCTATAAATAGCAAAATCATCAATTAGACTAGATTTGTTGTTGTTAGAAAAAATGAAGAGACATGCTAACTGAATATAATAATTTGTTAAAATATGAGAGGAAGAAATAAGAGAGACTAATTGAGAAACTCAAGCTTTGATTTGTGGTTGATGCTAGAAGCTTTCAAGTACATCTGTATATTGTAACGACCCCGAAAATTTAAAAGAAAATGTATATAAAGAATGTGAGTGCGGAAGCGAAATAAAAGGTTCAGATTAATATCCCTTACACAATAACTTAAACGTATTAACAATATCAAAAATAAGTCCTCTAAAGGAAATACTAGAAATGAAAGACTATAAGGAAACTAATAAACATCTAGGCATCTACTCGCCATCTTCTTGTGGATTGGTCTCGGGAGCCAGGTCCTCCTGATTTGAAATGGTTAAGTAAGGAATGAGCTACACTAGCCCAGTAAAGACATCACACTATATCACTGTCATAGAAGTAAAGGTTGGTAGAAAACCAAAAACAACCAATGGAGCATAAATTTTGAATAACTTTATTTATCAAGAATCAAACCATTTACCATCCACTTACCTTAGTGGGATTTATAAAAACGACCCATGGAAACAACAACATCATAGATATCATGAGTTCATACATAATCTGTAACATAGCACATGTCATACTTTTATATTTCAATCATCAAACAACAGCTTCCACATTTTTATCAGCCTACTAGTATCCATGGGGATCCATAGGGGTCCCCGCTACACGTGAACCATTCCCTTAATAAACTTAATTTCCGGGCCGTCCCCATACCCCGTCCGGTATAGGCGCCAAATAATAAACCTCAATACCCTATCCGGTATGAGGGTGAAACGAGTCGTCCCCATACCCCGTCCAGTATGAACACCAAAACATTTAAAGTCTCTATACCCTGTCTGATATGAGACAACGTTCCCGGTAAGGTTCCCTATGGACCCGGTCTGTCCACCATCTCCCAAGATATCTAGTGAGACTGTCAACTTATCCATTTATCAATTCACACCTCTTTCCTATTTTTTTCTTAATTTCTTGTTTCCCACATAAACATGAATACTAAAGCAATCAATGAGCATCCAGCAAGACAAGCATATCATTAGATTCACAAAGTCAGGCCGGAATGAAGTAAGCAATGATTCATGCATTCAAAACCATATAATAATTAAATCAGATACCATACTGCATTTAAACTGTAAAATAAATCAAACAGAACTAACAGAGAAATATGTCCGGTTCAGGCTCCATTAGCAATCATAATAAATTATGCATATCTATTTAATTTATACAAATACAGTTTTATTATTTATAAAACTTTAATCCCGTGATAAGAAATAAGATGAGGGGTCCTTACCTAATTCGAAGTTGAAAATCAGATTTTCACTACGCCTACGGGCAGTCCCTGGATTCCCTGAATTTTTTTTTCTTGCGAACTGAAACGCTCTTATGATACCTACACATGTCCCAAATAACTCAAAAATCAGACCCAAGGCCTATTTGGCCAATTTCAGAATTCCAGCATTGCGGCTCCGCTGTGCTCCGGCAACGGCACCGCCGCTCGCGGCAGTGATCCATCTTGGGTTGGCTGTTTCTGGCCATTTTCAGCTGAATTCAGCTAAACTTGCATTGGTTCCTGTGAGAAAATACCACCACGGCCCTCAGTGGCCGAAAAAACACCGAAGACCGAAACTTACCGGCCGTAGGATTTTTCGGTGCGGCGGCTCCTCCGACTCGAGTCGCGATTTGGTGTTTTGCTCCGGTCAACCTGTAGAGGAGGGAACGGTGGTCACAATGGTTGAAAAATTACATCGAACAGGAATCGGGAAGGGCCTCATCAAAAGCAAAAATTGAGAAAACCAGCGGCGGCGCCAAGGGGCTTCGGCGGCATTTTTCGGCCAATTGACCGGTGTTTTTGCTCTAATTTGGCCATAGGTGGGTTTAACATCGAATTCTAAGCCAAAGGGAGAATTTTTACCTCGTTTTGCGGTAAAAAATTGTTCCGGTGCGGCGGCGGGTGGCGGCGGTTGGCTCCCCGACGGCTGGGCTGTCTTCACCGGCATGGGGCTCTGGCGGCTAGGGTTAGGGTTTGGGTGCGGATGAGATTATTTATAACCATCCGCTTTTAATCTAAGTCATCCATCGTGATTCAATCTAGGTCATCCGATCGCGATATACTTGAAGGATTTTAGCATCAACCACAAATTAAAACTTAAATTTCTCAATTAGTCTGTCTTATTTCTTCCCCTCATATTTCAACAAATTATTATATTCAACTAGCTTATCTCTTCATTTTTTCTAACAGAAACAAATCAAGCCTAATTGATCATTTTGTCATTTGTAGGTTGATTTTTATATTCAAATTCTTCTTCAATTGAATTAATATGACAACAAATTTTTTTTTTCTTCATTTAAATTAATTAATTAATTAAATTAAAGAAATTTGAAAAAAAATGTTGGACAGTTAATAATACTATTAAAATAAACTTAATTTTTTATGACATTACATATATTGCAATAGTAGTGACAGTAGCAATAACATTAGTAGCAGTAGTAACAATAGCAATATTAGCAGTAGTAGTAATAGTAGTAATAATAGTAGTAGTAGAAGTAGTAGAAATAGTAACAGTAGTAGCAATAGTAGCAGTGGCAGCTGTAGCAATAGTACCTGGTATAACAGCAGTAGTTGTAACGACCCCGAAAATCCAAAAGGAAATAGATAATAACATAAGTGCGGAAGCAAAATAAAAAGGTTAAGATTTACATTTTTTAC
Organism: Carica papaya; assembly: GCF_054855325.1. Taxonomy (NCBI): domain Eukaryota; kingdom Viridiplantae; phylum Streptophyta; class Magnoliopsida; order Brassicales; family Caricaceae; genus Carica; species Carica papaya. The sequence continues at coordinate 12,477,432 of NC_142314.1, forward strand.
ACAATAACTTAAGAGTACTAAGCAGTATTACGGAATTCACTCTTTGGAAAGAAACATGAGAAATAAGGAAATAAATGGAAAAGAGAAAATATCTAGCATCTACTCGCAATCTTCTTGCGAATCGGGCTCTGTAACCTGTCCCTCTTGATCTGAAATCTTTAAATAAGGAATGAGCTACACTAGCCCAGTAAGGATATCACAGTATATCACTAACACAAAAATAAATGTGAGTATAAAAACAAAAATAACTAATGGAGCACTAAATTTGGCAAATCAATTTATCAATCATAAAATCATTTATCGTTCACTTACCATAGTCAAATTTATGAAAACAACCTATACAGACAATAACATTATACAGATCATAATTTCATATAAGATCAGCAACATAGCACATATCATAATACACATCGTCAAATAACCAAACAATAGCTATCACCTTTTCACCAGCCTACTAGTATCAATGGGGGTTCATAGAGATGTCCCCGCTACACGTGACTCTTTCCTTTAACAATCTCAATTATGGGTCATCCTCATACCCCGTCCAATATGAGCGCTAAATCATTAAACCTCAATACCCCAATCCGGTATGAGTGCCAAATTATCAAGTATTCATACCCCGTCCGGTATAAGAGAACGTTCACGGTAGGGTTCCCTATGTACTCGGTCTGTCCACCATCTTCAAGGATATCCAGTAAGGTTGTAATTCCATCTGTTTATTTAATCACACAACTTTTCTATTTTTCTTTAGTCTCCATTTTTCAAATTAACCATGATCACATAAGTAAACAATCATGCATAAGGAAATGCAATCATATCTCAATTTTCCAAATCAAATAGTAGTCACGTAACACAGCAATTCATGCATTCAAACCATAAAATTGATAAACCAGATACTATCGTGCTTTTAGACTGTAAAATAAATCAACAGAGAATAATTTTTGGTTCGGGCTCCATTAGCAATCTGGAATTAATTATGCACATTTATTTAATTTGCACAAATACCATATTATTATTAATTTAGACTTCAATTCTATGATAGCGAATAGGGTGAAGGATCCTTACTCGATTTGACACCTGAAAAGCTAAGTTGTTTACTGCGCCTATGGGGGGTCCCTGGGTTCCCTGAATTTTTCTTTAAGAATTGAAATGCGCTAATAGTACCTACAAATATTCCAAATAAACCCAAAATTAGTCTCAGAGCCTACTCGGCCAATTTTAAAATTCTGGCACGGTGGCTTCGCCGAGCTCCGGCGACGGTGTTGCCACCCGCAACGGTGATCTGCCTCGAGTCGATCGTTTTAAGCCATTTTCAGCCAAATTTGACTAATTTTGCATCGTCAGATCACGGTGGAGCCGCCTCGGATCAGTTGTTTTAGGTGAAATTTGGCTGATTTTGCATCAATCCCTGCGAGACATGTCAAAGGGCCTCGGTTGGCTGAGAAAACACAAAAAACTGAAACTCATAGGTGGTAGGGCTCTCCGGTGCGGTGGCTCCTCCGACTCACGTTGCGGTTAGGTATTTTGCTTCGGTCAACCTGTAGAGAAGAAAATGGTGATCACAACAGTGAAAAAATTACGCAAAATGGATTGAGAAGGGCCTCATCGGAGGCATTTTGTGAAATTCCCCACGGCAGCACCGTCGGGCTTCACAGCATTTTTCAGCCAATTGGCTGGTCTTTTTGCTCCGATTTGGCCATGGGTGAACTTAAAATTGAATTTTGTGCAAAAGGGAAAGTTTTTCCCTTTCTTAGCGGTCGAAAAGAGTTCTGGTCTGGCGGTGGGTGGCGACGATCGACTCCTCAGCGGCTAGGTCGTCTTCTACGGCGAGGGGGTCTGATGGCTAGGGTTATGGTTTGGTGTAGATGGGGGTTATTTATATCCATCCACTTTTGATCTGGGCCGTCCATCGCATTTGATCTGAACCCTCTAATCGTGATTAAATAGGTAGTGAATCTGGACCGTTTATCGCGATCCAATTTGGGTCGTCCATTGCGATTCACTCTGGGCCGTCCGATCGCGTTTGAATCTGGTCGTTTGATCACGTTTGGGAGGGAGTGCATCCAAGTCGTCCGTGTGCGTGGGAACGGACCTGGGCCATTCGATCCCGGGCACGGAGATTGCCCGCGTGGCACCGCATTAGTGCCCTTGCCATGTGGCACGTCCTGGTTTTTTGAGACTGCTGACCGGTGTCCCACGTGGCAGAACTTCTCCAAATTACCTAGTTTCTGATTTTTCTTTCAAAAATATCCCCAAAACCCAAATTTTTACCCCTTTTTCCAAAATTATTTCCAATTTCATCCTCATTCAATTTTTATTTCATTTTTACCCCAAATAAAATAAAATAAAATAAATAAAATAAAATAAACAAAAATTATATTTATTAATTATTTAATTAAAATAAAATATTGTGGGTGTTACAGTAGCAGTAATAGTAGTAGCTACAAGTAGTATTAGTAGTAGTAGTAGCATTAGTAATAGTAGTAGTAGTAATGATTTCGTTTTTAGTAAGTATTTATTTTAGAGTTTAGACATGCCTCATGGATATTGGATATTTTGAGCTAAGTATGCAAGGGATGTACTTTTTATTATTTTAAAATATGTTGCGTGAAGTATTCTTATAGATTATTTTATCATCATATGGTATGCATATGGTCAGGACTCTACTTGAGAGTTCGCGCTGTTACAGTTTAAATATGTGTTTGACATTCAATATAAAATGGTATATGCTGAGTTGGAAAATAGAGTGGTGGAAAACACCAAAGGATTGCAGGTATGTGAAAATAGAATGTGCGTGGAATGGTTGTTGATATTATCATTCTAGTTATTATGTGGGCATGCAGATTGAAGGAAGATTAGTATGAAATTATTAAGTAGAAGAAAATGAGCACTTAGGGACTATGAGTGGGAAAAATTAAGTTGAACATAGGTTGAAGAGTGAGGAAAAATACCCTAAAATAGGTAAACCAGAATGTGAAAGATGGAATTGCAAATGGTAAGGTTAAAAATTGAGAATATGTAGTAGATGGTTATTGTGTTGGGAGGGTGTTTTAACCTATAAAGGAGTGGTTGAAAGGGTGACTAGGTTATCGGGACACCATTATCAACGTGGATACAATTACAGTAACAATGTGATTTGACTTATGTATCACACAGTTTTATACTATTTATAATTTTCCTTATATTGACCCAAATTTTCATTCAATAGTCTTTATTAAATTTCTCTGAAGTTTACTACTATGATTTGACTTTGTGAATGTATCTTCTTACTCTTATTTTATTTGAATTTTAGTGATTTTTCCTCTAAACTTTTGACCTTACGAAAAGTCTTAATCTCCGTATTCTCAATTAAATTTTTCCCATGTACTCTCCTTAAGCATTGTAAATTTCATTTACTTTGTCTAATAGTTATTCACGTATTTCTTTATATTTTTTACGGTGTAATCTAATTTAAATTTAGAAAATCACTCTAGCTAATTTTTATCAGACATACATGGTTTGTTTTTTTATTTGATTATAAGTATTTATAACGTTTTTTCCTTTTTTTTTCCTTGGTGTATTAATACCCTTATAAAGCCCTTTATAGATTTTTATATTCAGTCCATTACCAAACTTCATAATTAAATGTAGTGTTCCCCTGCGCCACAAGCGCAATCTCCACCAGTGCTCTTTTATTTGACCCATTGCAAGTTCTTAACCACCCAGCTCATCCTTTAACTGGGCTAGTAGCCCAAACTCCCTGTTAAACATACCTTTTTCTTTATTATTATTATTATGTACATTTTTTTATTTCATAAGTTACATACTCTAGTTTCTACCCACTAGTAAATTTGGAGTATTTTTTTTTTATTCGACCCATTATCTATTATGGGTTTCACTTCATTTATGTACACAGGTATTTGTACGCATACATAATATTTTCATGTATACAGTCATGCATACACACTTATATAGCCATATATATATGTATCGATTATATTTATATTTATGAACCAACACACAGTCAGTATATATGTAATACCCAAATTAATTTAATTGTGATTTAAATTAATTTACAAATATAATTTTTGAACATTCTTTTTGTTTTTGAATTTTAATTTAATGTAAAAATGAAGGAAAATAGAAGGATGATGAAATTGAAAACAATTTCAGGAAAAAAATGGTGAAAATTTGGGTTCTGAAGTATTTTTGAAAGAAAAATCAGAAACTGGGGTCAAAACATAATTTAAAAAAGGTGTGCCACGTAGGACGCCCAATCAGTAGCTCCAACGAATCGGAACGCGCCGCGTGGCAAGGACACTAACGCAGTGCCACACGGGAGGCCACACAGGCGATCTGTGTGTTCACGATTAGACGGCCCAGATTCGCTCCCACGCGCATGGACGGCCCAGATGCATTCTCTCCCCAAACGCAATCAGACAGTCTGATTTAAACGCGATCAACAGTCCATATCAACTTCCTATTTAAACACGATTGGACAATCCATATCAGATCCTGATGAACGGTCGTGATCGGACAGTCCAGATCAAATGCAATGGATGGCCCCGATTAAAAGGGGATGGAAATAAATAACTCTCTTCACACCAAGCTCTAACTGTAGCCGCCAAACACCCTCACTGGAGAAAAAGAACTAGCACCGGGAAGGAGAGCCCCGCCACCCGCCGCCGCACCGGAGCCACTTTCGACCGCCAAAAGAGGTAAAAATTTTCTCATTTGCTCAGAATTCAATTTTAAACAACCCCATGGCCGAATCAGAGCAAAAAGACCAGTGGATTTACCGGAGACCATAAGCAAAGCCCGACGGCGCCGCCGTAAAAATTTTTCAAAAAAGGCCTCCGATGAGGCCCTTCCCGATTTTCATTCTGCATAATTCTTTCACCATTTTAACCATCGTTTTCTTCTCTACAGGTTGATTAAAGCAAAACACCCAACCGCAAAGATGAGTGGGCAGAGCCGCCGCACCAGAGAACTCCGCCACCGATGAGTTTCAGTTTTTTATTTTTTTTGGCCAATCGAGGCCCCTTAACATATTTTCTCATAGGGATTGATGCAAAATCGACTTAATTCGACCAAAAATAGTCGACCCAAGGCAAACTGCCGCCGTGCTGGAATTCTAGAATTGACCAAAAGGAGGTCCTAACACTGATTTTGGGTTTTTGGGATATTTGTAGGTACTTATAGCGTATTTTAATCCTTGAAGAAAAATTCAGGGAACTCGGGGACCGCCAGTAGGCGTAGTCAACAAGTTTAGTTTTTCAGGCATCAATTTTAGTAAGAATCCCTCGCCCTATTCTTTGCTATAGAATTGAAGTCAAATTAATAATAATACGGTATTTTGTGCAATTTAAAAAAGATCCATAATTAATTACGAGTTACTAATGGAGCCAGAACCGAAAATTATTTACTGTTGATTCTGTTGATTGATTTTATAGTTTAAATGCATGATAATATCTGATTGATCAATTTTATAGTTTTGAATGCATGTATTATTTATCTTATGTGATTACGGTTGAATTGAAAAACTAAAGATTAAAGGTAAACGAGGAACTATTTGATTAAGTGAATGGATGAAACGACAGCCTTACTAGATATTCTGGGAGATGGTGGATGGATCGGGTGCATAGGGAACCCTACCGTGAATGTTTTCTCATATCGGACGGGGTATCGAGGCTTAGTAATTTGGCACTCATACCGGACAGGGTATGGGAACTGCCCGTTTCACCCTCATACCGGACATATCCTTTTCTCATTTACCAGCCTACTAGTATCCATGGGGGTCCATAGGGGTCCCGCTACCCGTTAACCTTTAACATTCATTATCAGTTTCCAGGGCCGTCCCCATACCCCGTCCGGTATGGGCGCCAAAACCATAAACCTCAATACCCCGTCCGGTATGAGGGTGAAACGGGCCTTCCCCATACCCCGTCCGGTATGGGCGCCAAAACCATAAGATCTCCATACCCCGTCCGGCATGTGAGACCACAATCCCGGTAGGGTTCCCTACGGACCCGGTCCGTCCACCATCTCCCAGGATATCTAGTCAGGCTGACCCCATAATACAATTATCAGTCTACACAATCTTTTATTTTCCTTTTCCTCAGTCAGCATCATCAATTCACATTTAAACAAGCAAATCGTAATTCATGCCAAACAGACAACATACAGTATCAGTTTTTCAGTCATTCAACCCATAATTAATAAAAACGTAGTATATGCACACAAATCTGTAAAATGAACACATCAAACCTCATTTTGCATTTAAAGCTGTAAATAGGCCAAATAACAGTAAATCACCAATCACACTAGACTCGGGCTCCATTAGCCACCTTAAGAAATTTCACACATTCGTTAATTCAAGAAATACCGTTTTATCATTTTGAACTTTAATACCGTGATAGGAAATAGGGTGAGGGGTCCTTACTCGTTTCGGGGTCCGAACACGGCTTTGCAGTGCGCTTGCAGGCTATCCCTAATTTTCTCTAAATTTTCCTCAGGGAACTGAAACGCACTACTAGTACCTGCACGTGTTCCAAAAAAAATCCCAAATTAGGCCCAGGGCCCCTTTCGGCCCAAATCGCAACTCCGGCACGACGGCTCCGCCGCTGGCGGCGGCGAGTCGCCTCGGGTTGGCTGTTTTCGGCCGTTTCCGGCCGAATTCGGCCACACTCGCATCGGTCCCTGTGAGAAAACAACCCTAGGGCCCTCGGGGGGCCAAAAAATACGGAAAAACGGAGCTTACCGGCGGCGGCGCTCTCGGGTGCGGCGGCTCTCCGGCGAGGTTCGTGTTTTGGTGATTCGGCTCCGGTCAACCTGTAGAAAAAAGAATGGTGATCACGGTGATATAAAAATTGCATCAAACGGAGGCCGGGAAAGGCCTCATCGGAGGCAAAAACCGAGAGGGGGCGTGGCGGCGCCGCTGGCCTTCGGCCGCGTATTCCGGCCGTTTGGCCGGGATTTTGGCTCCGATTTGGCCACAAGAGGAATCAGCATGGAAAAACGAGTCGGGGGTTGAAACCTCGATCGGCGGTCGGAAATTTCCCCGACGCGGCGGCGGGTGGCGGCGGCCGGCTTCTGGTTTGTCTTCTCCGGCGAGCGGCAGGTGGCTAGGGTTTGTGGTTTGGTGTGGGGGTTCTACTTATAACCCCTTGCCTTTTGATCTCAGCCGTTCATTTTGTTTTAATCTGGGCCGTTCGTTTTTGATTGAATCTGGGCCGTCCGTGCGATTGCATCTGGGCCGTCCGATCGTGCGATTGATCTGGGCCGTCCGATCGCACCCACGCGGATCGCCAACGTGGCCCCTTTTCGGAGTGACGTGGTCTTGCCACGTGGCAGGCCCCGGTTGGCCGGGACTGCTGACCGGGCCTGCTGACGTGGCTGCCGATGTGGCCCCTTTTTTTTTTTTTTTTTTTTTTTTCTCCTCCTTCTCGGTCCGAGCGCTACAAATAGGAATACAAGAACAATGCGTCTAAAAAAGAGAAGAAAAAAAAAGTAAGAGGCAGTAGGATAGATAAAGAAAATTTATACATTCAGTTGGTAGGATTTTGGAACTATATGAATGTATGAACACATGTTTTGGATCTTCTCAAATTTTGTTTATTTGATATATATATATTTTCTTGATATCGAAGTTTATGAGCACTTGTATATGGGTTTTCAGGCTAGATCATTACATTGTGTGAAGTGATGCATGATTTTGAAATATTTTTTAATTTTTAAATTTGTGTAAATTTAAATTTAAAAAATTATATATTAGTTAATAATAAAAAGATATAGTGAAATTAATTATTTTTGAAATTATTTTGTTTCGAAAAATATTTTGCTTTTTATGAAAAAGACAATTATTTTATTTTACTTTGCTTATTTCATAATATATAAACTTTATAATAGAAACACGTATACATATCAATACATTTGCTTATTTCATAAATATATAAACTTTATAATAGAAACACGAATACACATCAATACATTTTATAAATAAAAGTTATAAAACTACTTTTTCGTTTGCTATTTGATTAGGTTACTAGAAAGACATTGGTGGTCTTTCTATTTTATAACATCCTAAATATTATAATTCTAAAGAATATCAAAATATTTATTAAATTGAATAATATAATATTTTGATGAATTAGCTAATTATTAACGAAGATTAATTAGTTTTTTTATTATTAAAAAATAAAATAATACTTAATAACTTATTATTAAAAATCGGCAACAAGAAGCAAAAAAATTAAGTTGTATAGGAAAATAATAATATGCTGAAAATTGAAGAAGACAAAAAAAAATAAATAGACCAAGCTTGTAGATGTAAGAGGAGCACTCGCCTGGTTGCACTCCAAAATGAAGCAAAAGAAAAGAACAAGAAGAATAAGAAGAAGATGAAAAAAAAGAATAAGTAGTATTAGTTGTAGTAGCAGTATTAGTAACAGCAGCACTAATAGCAAAAGTAGCAATATTAGCAATAACAGTAGCAGCAACAGTAGCAGCAATAGTAGTAGTAGTAGTGATAGTAGTTGTAACAGTAGTAGTAATATTCACAGTAGTAGCAGCAACAGCCATAGTAGAAGTAGAAGTTGTAGCAGTAATAGTAGTAGTAGCAGCAGTAATAATGTTATCAGCATTAGTACTAATACCTATAAATACTTATGTACTTAAAAGCTTTTAGCATCAACCACAAATCAAAGCTTGATTTTCTCAATTAGTCTTTTTTACTTCTTCCTCTCATATTTCAACAAATTATTATATTTAGCTAGCCTATCTCTTCATTTTTTCAAACAAAAACAAATCAAGCCTAATTGATGATTTTGTCATTTTGGTTTGATTTTAACATTCCAATTCTTCTTCAATTGAATTAATATGACAACAAATTTTTTTCCTCATTTAAATTTATTAATTAATTCAAGTAAGGAAATATTAAAAAAAAAATCTAGATAATTATTAATACTATTAAAATAAACTAGTACCTATAAATATCCATGTACTTGAAGGCTTTTAGCATCAACCACAAATCAAAGTTTGAGTTTCTCAATTAGTCTCTCTTATTTCTTTCCCTCATATTTCAACAAATTATTATATTCAGTTAACCTATCTCTTCATTTTTTCTAACAAAAATAAATCAAGCCTAATTGATGATCTTTTTTATTTGTAGGTTGATTTGTTCATTCAAGTTCTTCTTCAATTGAATTAATATGACAACAAATTTTTTTTCTTTATTTAAATTAATTAATTAATTCAATAAGAAAATCTATAACAAAATATTGGATAACTAATAATATTATTAAAATAAACTAGTACCTATATTTACCTATGTACTTGAAGGCTTTTAGCATCAACCACAAATCAAAACTTGAGTTTCTCAATTAGTCTTTTTTACTTCTTTCTCTCATATTTTAATAAATTATTATATTCAGCTAGCCTATCTCTTCATTTTTTCTAATAAAAATAAATCAAACCTAATTGATGATTTTGCTATTTGTAGGTTGATTTGTACATTCAAATTCTTCTTCAATTGAATTAATATGACAACAAAACTTTTTTTTCTCATTTAAATTAATTAATTAATATAACTGTAGCAGTAGTAGCAGCAGTTGAAGTAACAGTAGTAGTAGCAGTAGCAGTAGCAGCAGTATTAATAGAAGTAGTAGCATTAGTAGTAGTTGTACTAGTACCTATAAATATCCATGTACTTGAAGGTTTTTAGCATCAACTACAAATTAAAACTTGAGTTCCTCAATTAGTCTCTCCTACTTCTTGCTCTTATATTTTAACAAATTATTATATTTAGCTAGCCTATATATTCATTTTTTCTAACAAAAACAAATCAAGACTAATTGATAATTTTGTCATTTGTTGATTTATTTATAAATTTAAATTCTTCTTTAGTTGAATTAATATAACAATGAATTTTTTTTCTTATTTAAATTAATTAATTTAAGTAAGGAAATCTGGAAAAAAAAATGCTAGATAGTTAATAATACTATTAAAATTAGATTTTTTGTGGTGTTAGATATAATGTAGTAATAGTAGCAGTAGTTTTAATAGTAGTTACAACAGTAGTAGCAGTAGTAGTAGCAGTGGTAATAATAGTAATAAAAGTAGTAATCATAGCAGTAGTAAAAGTAGTAGCAATAGTAGCAGTAATAAAAGTAACAGTAGTAATAGAAGTAACAGTAGTATTAGTAGTAGTAATAGTAGCATTAATAGTAGTAGTACTATTACTACTACTACCTATATATACTATGTACTTAAAGGCTTTTAGCATCAACCATAAATCAGAACTTGAGTTTCTCAATTAGTCTATCTTAGTTCTGCCTCTCATATTTCAACAAATTATTATATTCAGCTAGCCTATCTTTTCATTTTTTCTAAAAAAACAAATTAATTGATCATTTTACCATTTGTAGGTTGATTTGTACATTTAAATTCTTATTCAATTGAATTTATATGACAACGAAACTTTTTTTTTTCTTATTTAAATTAATCAATTAATTAAGTAAGAAAATCTGAGAAAAAATGCTAGATAGTTAATAGTTATAGTAAAGTAAGACTTTTTGTGGTGTTATATATAATGAAATAGTAATACCAATAATAATAGTAGCAGTATTAGTAATAGTAGCACTAGCAGTGGTAGTAACAGTAGTAAAAATAGTGGTAATAGCAGCAGTAGTAACATTAACAACAATAGCAGCTGTAGTAGTAGTAGTAGTAGTAATAATAATAATAATAGTAGAAGCAGTAAAAGTAACAGTAGGTCTAGCAGTAGTAGTAATATTAGTAGTAGTAGTAGTATTAGTAGTAGTAATAGTAGTATTAGTACTAGTATCTATAAATACCCATGTACTTGAAGGCTTTTAACATTAACCAGAAATCAAAACTTGAGTTTGTCAATTAGTCTCTCTTACTTCTTCCTCTCATATTTTAACAAATTATTATATTTAGTTAGCCTATCTCTTTATTTTTTCTAACAAAAAAAATGAAGCCTACTTGTTTATTTTATAATTTGTAGGTTAATTTGTACATTTAAATTCTTCTTCAATTGAATTAGAATGATAACGAAACTTTTTTTTCCTCATTTAAATTAATACAAGTAAGAAAATTTTTTAAAAAATTCTGGATTGTTAATAATACTATTAAAATAAACTAGATTTTTTTATTGTGTTAGATATAATTTTATTAAAAGTTTTAAATAATTTTGTAATTAATTTTAATAAAAATTATAGTTCCATCTGTCTAAGTTTAATATAATTTTATTTGAAGATTTATAAAAAAAAATTAATTAATTAATTTTAGTATGATTATAATTAAAAAATATATAATAAATAAATAAACTAAAAAATAATTATATGAATCATAGGAAATCTGCTCATTTCACAATGTAAGAATTATATTAAGGACAAAACATTATTTTACTATTCAAAATTTGATCTATTTTTGTAACACCAAAATTTATTATTTTTATTATTTAATTTATTTTAATTTATATTAGAATTTTTGGTTAATTTTTTATTCTATTTCAATATTTAATTTATAAGGTTTTAATTTAATTTAATTTAATTTAATAATAATAATAATAATATAGGGTAAAATTATTTTTGGGATTTAATTGAAATTGATTTTGGGAAAAAGGGGTGAAAATTTGGATTATGGGGGTATTTTTGAAAAGAAAATCGAAAACTAGGGGTCAAAATGCAATTTAAGAAAGTTGTGCCACATTAGCAGCCACGTCAGCAGTCCTGGCCAACCAGAACATGCCGCGTGGCAAGGAAGCTGACGCGAGACAGAGCCACATGGGCGATCCGCGTGCACGCGATCGAACGGCCCAAATCTCACACGCACGGACGGCCCAGATCTCACGCGTGCAGATATCTCAGATAAATCACGCATGGACGGCCCAGATCGCATCGCGATGGATGGCCCAAATTTATTCCTACTTTAATCGCGATCGGACGGTCCAGATTAAATCGTGATGGACGACTGAGATTAAAGGGGGAAGGTTATAAATAACCTCACCCACACCCAACCCCAAACCCTAGCCGCTAGTACCCTCGCCGGAGAAGAATAAACAGTCATCTGAGGAGCCGGCCGTCGCCACCCGTCGCCGCACTGGAGAATTTTTTGACCGCCAAATGAGGTAAAGTTTCTCCCCTTGTCTCATTTTTCGATGCTGAATCTGCCTATGGCCAAATCGGAGCCAAACCACTGGCCAATCGGTCGAAAAATACCATCGAAGTCCAGCGGTGCCGCCGCGACTTCCCTTGATTTTTGCCTCTGATGAGGCCCTTTCTAGTTCTCGTTCGATGCAATTTTTACACCACTGTGATCACCGTCCTTTTCTTTACAGGTTGACCAGAGCAAAACATCAAATCGCGACTCGCGTCGGAGAAGCCGCCGCACCCGAGAGCTTCGCTGCCGGTAAGTCTCAGTTTTTTGTGATTTTTTGGCCCACCGAGGGCCCTAGGGTTGTTTTATTGCAGGAAACACTGCAAGTTTGGCTGAATTCAGTCGAAAAAAGCCAACCCGAGGCGGATCGCCGCTGCAGGCGGCGGCGCCGTCGCCGGAGCACGGCGGAGTCGCCGTGCCAGAATTCTGATATTGGCCGAAAAGGGGCCTGGGTCTGATTTGGGATTTTTTGGGACACGTGCAGGTACCGGAAGTGTGTTTCAGTTTCCCAGAAAAAATTCAGGGAATTTAGGGACAGCCCGTAGGCGCAGTGAGAACCCGATTTCAGAACCCAAAACAAGTAAGGATTTCTCACCCTATTTCCTATCACGGTATTAAAGCTCAATAAATAATAAAACGGCATTTCATGAATTAATACATGTGTATAATTAATTAAGGTTACTAATGGAGCTCGAATTTGATGTATTTGTCGATCAATTGTTGTTTGATCTATTTTACAGTCTAAATGCAGCATGGTATCTAATGTATTTATTTTATGGTTTCGTATGCATGAATCACGGTTTCGTCTATTCTGGTTTGAATTATTGGGAACCCGATGATGTGTTGTTTTTTTTTTTGTGTTCATTATTGGTTTACGTGTTTGAGTATAACTGGATAATTGAGACCAAGAAAAATGGAAAAAGGTATGTGAATTCATAAATGGATAATGGCTACAGCCTTACTAGATATCCTGGGAGATGGTGGACAAACTGGGTCCATAGGGAACCCTACCGGGAATGCGGTCTCTCATATCGGACGGGGTATGGAGACTTTAGGTGTTTTGGCACACATACCGGACAGGGTATGGGGACAGCCCGTTTCACCCTCATACCGGACGGGGTATGGGGACGGCCCGTTTCACCCTCATACCGGACGGGGTATGGGGACGGCCCGTTTCACCCTCATACCGGACGGGGTATGGGGACGGCCCTGGAATTAAGTTATTAATGTTAATGGTTCACGTGTAACGGGGACCCTTATGGATCCCATTGGATACTAATAGGCTGGTAAAAGAGGAAATTTGTTGTCTGATTATTGAGGTGCAAAAGTATAACATGTGTTACGTTACAAAGTGTATATGATTTTATGATGGTTATAATGTTATTGTTTTCATATGTTATTTTCACGAATCTCACCGAGGTAAGTGGACAGCAAAGATTTTTATTATTAATAAATGAATTTGTTATAAATTATGCTCCATTTGTCGTTTTTGTTTTCTACCAATCTTTATTTCTGTGACAGTGAGATAGTGTGATATCTTTACTGGGCTAGTGTAGCTCATTCCTTACTTAACCATTTCAGATCAGGAAGACGTGGTTCCCGAGTCCGTCCCGCAGGAAGACGGCGAGTAGATGCCTAAGGATTTCATAATTTTATTTATAGCATTCATTACTAGTATTTACCTTAGTTAGTTTATTCTTTCACACGTTGAATACGTTTTTTGGTTATTGTGTAAGGGATGTTAATCAGAATATTTATTTCGCTTTCACACTTAGAATTTTTAATACATACATTTCCTTTTAAATTTTCGGGGCTGTCACTGGAGGATTTTTTGACCGCCAAACGAGGTAAATTTTCTCCCCTTGGCTCGCTGAATCTGCCTATGGACAAATTGGAGCCAAACCATCGGCCAATCGACTGGAAAACACCACCGAAGTCCAGCGGTGCCGCCGCGGCTTCCCTCAGTTTTTGCCTCCGATGAGGCCCTTTCCGGTTCCCACTCAATACAATTTTTACACCACTGTGATCACCGTCCTTTTCTCTACAGGTTGACCGGAGCAAAATATCAAATCGCGACTCGCACCGGAGAAGCCACCGCACCTGAGAGCTCCGCTGCTAGTAAGTCTCGGTTTTTCATAATTTTTTGGCCCACCGAGGGCCCTAGGGTTGTTTTATTGCAGGAACCAATGCAAGTTTGGCCGAATTTGGCCAAAAACGGCCAACTCGAGGCGGATCGCGGCCGTGCTGGAATTCTGATATTGGCCGAAAAGGGGCCTGGGTCTGATTTGGGATTTTTTGGGATACGTGCAGGTACTAGAAGTGTGTTTCAGTTTCCCAAAAAAAATTCAGGAAATTTAGGGACAGCCTGTAGGCATAGTGATAATCCGATTTCAGACCCCAAAACAAGTAAGGATTTCTCACCTTATTTCCTATTACTGTATTAAAGCTTAATAAATAATAAAATGGCATTTCATGAATTAATACATGTGTATAATTAATTAAAGTTACTAATGGAGCCCGAATATTATGTATTTTTTGATCAATTGTTGTTTGATCTATTTTACAGTCTAAATGCAGCATGGTATCTGATGTATTTATTTTATCATTTCGTATGCATGAATCACAGTTTTGTCTATTCTGGTTTGAATTATTGGGAACCTGATGTTGTGTTGTTTTGTTTTGTGTTCATTACTGGTTTACGTGTTTGTGTATAACTAGATAATTGAGACCAAGAAAAATGGAAAAAGGTATGTGAATTCATAAATGGATAATGGCTACAGCCTTATTAGATATCCTGGGAGATGGTGGACGGATCGGGTCCATAGGATACCCTACTGGGAATGTGGTCTCTCATATCGAACGGGGTAGGGAGACTTTATGTGTTTTGGCGCCCATACCGGACGGGGTATGGGGACGGCCCTAGAGTTAAGTTATTAATGTTAATGGTTCACGTATAGCAGGGACCCCTATGGATCCCCATGGATACTAGTAGGTTGGTAAAAGAGGAAATTTGTTGTCTGATTATTGAGGTACAAAAGTATAACATGTGTTACGTTACAAAGTGTATGTGATTTTATGATGGTTATAATGTTATTGTTTTCATATGTTATTTTCACGAATCTCACCGAGGTAAGTTGACAGTAAAGGTTTTTATTATTAATAAATGAGTTTGTTATAAATTATGCTCCATTGGTCGTTTTTGTTTTCTACCAACCTTTATTTCTATGGCAGTGAGATAGTGTGATGTCTTTACTGGGCTAGTGTAACTCATTCCTTACTTAACCATTTCAGATCAGGAAGACGTGGTTCCCAAGCCCGTCCTGCAGGAAGACGGTGAGTAGATGCCTAAGGATTTCATAGTTTTATTTATAGCATTCATTGCTAGTATTTACCTTAGTTAGTTTATTCTTTCACACGTTGAATACATTTTTTGGTTATTGTGTAAGGGATGTTAATCAGAATATTTATTTCGCTTCTGCACTTAGAATTTTTAATACATACATTTCCTTTTAAATTTTCGGGGCCGTTACAATTTTGTTTTGTAATTATAATTGTGTATTTTATTAAAAGAATGGTCTCAAGTTTTTAAATTTTTTTAAATGACTAAAACAGTTAAAAGTAAATATAAGAATTCTTTTAAAGTTGAAAATAATAAAAATATGTTATCACTTAGACAAAAAATAGTAAGAAGTATAATTGAGCTGAAATGTTTGATTGTGCATATAATCTTATTGTTGGATCATCCAAATTTACTTCAAGTCAAATTCACATCCAAAATAACGATGAATACGTAGAAGTCGGTCGAAAAGTAAGTCGTATGAGCTGGGGAAGAGAAGTATTTTGTCCACATAACATACCTAACCGTCCAATAGGGAATGGTCACTTTCCATTGGGCCTCAGTAATGGAACAAATGCAATATATTATAAAGTTAGAATTGTTGATGAAACTAATCATCATCTTATTGATTTGTGGACACAAAGGGTATCAAAATTATACTTTGAATTTAGGGAGATCTAAAGACTTTGGTCTTGCATATTTTTATGACGGTCTTGGAAAGTTAAAATGAAATTAATCTTTATTAAAATTACTTGATAATGTATTATCTTTTCTCTTGAAATAAATTTTTAAATGTTATATGTATAATATACATATTTGTTTTATGTATATGTATATAATATTGAGGTGTGGTAATAAGAAATAAATATGGTAAAGTATATTTTCCTAGCCTCCATCCCATCCTGGGATGAGATGTACTAGATAATTATGTTTTTTTGAATTTCATTAATATCATTAAGAAATAAGCAAAGCAAGCATAAAGCAAGTAAATTAAACATGAGAACAGAAAATTTTTATGTTTAAAAAATTCAAATTTTGTAAAATATTAAATTGAACATTTTTATAGTATGGCTGTATCTAGTCCGATCAATTCTAGTACGGAATGACAACCAATTTTGTTATAATTTTTGGTTTGATTTATTTCATTTTATATTCTTATATTCATACATATAAGAATATGTATATTCTTATTTACATTCAATTTTTCTATCTATTAATAAAAATTTATATTTTTATATATATATATATATATTCATTTCATATCACTTTACTTCATTTACTTCATAAAATGACACATATATTCATCTAATTAATGAATTAAATGCATCTTTTAATTAATTGCATAAAAAATCAATATTACTTGATGACGTGGCTTAGTGTAGTGCGCACTTCACTAACTGTATGTATACATATATATATATATATCAAATAAGATTAATTCATAAATAATAAAAAGTTTAGTGTCTTCAAATTTTTTGAAGTAATCAATTCATTAAGAGTTAGGAAAACATTACAACAATATTGAGAGATAAACTCTCCCAAACATACAAACAAGAATGGGAACGAGCAGTCTGCGCAATGTTATGGGCTACCCTTGCCTTGTCTTCAAACCCAACTTATGGATGCATTAGCTTGAAGTGCTAGCAGAGTCCTACAAATTTTCAATAATGAATCCAAACTCAGAATAATCCTCCCCATTGGTCATCAAAGCATTTTTTACCATCTGTACGTCCACTTCAACAATGCCCGACCCAGTGATAGTAGAGGTTATATATTACAATGAATTACAGTAGCCAAGTAGTTTAGTTAGATAGAGAGATTGGCACCCTCATAACCTGTCAAAGAAAACTGTCAATACTCTTTCTGCAAAGTCTTAGATGAATGCTCCCTATCCGGCCTCATAACCTGCATCAAAAATTGTACCGTCCACATTGCATTTCCAGACCCCAGGTGATGGAGCTTCCCACAGCAGGGACCTTAACTTGGTGCGCAAGATTTGTACTTTGCCTCTATCTCTAACTTAATGTGCATGTCTCCATTCATGCAAAAACTTCCTCACTAGAAAGATGGAGGTCTAATCATCAAACATCCTTCAAGTCCTTAGAAATTCATTCGCTCAAGTCAGAGGCGCCATAAGCAGCAAGGTATCTCCGTTAACTCTCACTTGCCATTATTGTAGCTTGATGTTCCATCCATCTGAATATGTTGTTGGTCTGTCTTGCCTGGAAGTGTATACCCAGTTTTCGCCAGCAAGCCCTACTTTTTTCACAATCAAATAAGACATGCTCAGTGGTTTCCTCCTTGTCACATCTAGGGCGCACATTCACAATTCCAATCCCTTTCTCCTATAGTTTAGATTTTACCAGGGGATATTATTTAGCAATCTCCATATGAAATTCTTAACTTTTGGGGGGGGGGGGGGGGCTTCTGATTGCCACAAATACTTCGACATGTTAAATGATCGTTGTGCATGGTTGTATAGAAACCCATCAAATGCTGGTATGTAAATTTTATGATTTATTTGCCATCCTTCGAGTGACTCCAAATACATTTATCAGCCCTGCTTCTCAAGCTTATCGGAATACTCATAATGACACTGACTTCCTCATCCACAATAGGCCCCTAACATTTCTGTTGATATTTATTTTTATTTATTAAAGAGTTTCATCTGATGATGTTGTTTTTACTGGTACCATTGAGGGCATTAAGGATTCCTTCTATAACATGGATAGAAAATACTAATCACTTAACACTTAAATCCCCATTCCACCTGTAGTAATTGGTATCACTAAACACTTTCTCAAACATGTTCAGTATGGGACTTCACAGCCTTGTCTGATTGAAGCACATAAGTTACCAAAAATGGCTACACATGCACCCTCCTTCTCTAATGCATACTAAACGGGTTTCATAGTCTTTCAACAATTCTTTTATTTTTATTTGTTGTTATTTTGAATTTTCTTATCCTCTATTGTATTATTCCTTAACTTATTTATATTTTTCTGATTTTATTTTTTATTTATTTTTTAATTAGTGTTTCTTTTATTTGTAATTTAACTTAATTTCTTTTTTTATTCTCAATTTCATTTGTCATTCTAAAAATTTTGTCATCATATCACTTTATCACTTTGGTCAATGATTCATAATTTAATTGGCTATTTATTTTATTCATGTAATTTCTAAATGTACTTACTTTGGTTCTCCATTTGCTTTATTAAGGTATTATTATTATTTTACTATTCTTTTATTTTCAATTTATTGTTCTTATGACCTTCTTTGTTGATTAATTTTATAAGTGTTTAAACAAGTTCAGTGGCAGACTTTTACTTACCTATGTGTTTCTCTTGGTCTACCAAGTTCTTGACTTTAATTTATTTTAAATCACTAAGCTTGTGATTAAAATTTCAAAATCATTTTTCGTATTCAATTGTTGGTTATTTCCTTCATTTCTTTTATTTTTCCATATGTACATACATATGCTTATATATATATATACACAGCACAAAGATTTATATACTTAAAATTTTTTTGTACATATAACTACGCCCATATAAATATATGTATTCATAGTAACATATATTAGAATGACCCGTACTCAAGATGGAGTCACGAGTATCCATGCATATCAATCAAATATTGATGCTAAGTCGAATTAACATAAAATGTGGAAAAATTAACTTTGTCTATGACTTCTTCCCTTACAACATTGGTGAAATTTAAAATAGTTAGCCCGTGACATGAGATGTTAACACTTTCAAAAAGCTAGATAATGGTTTAGAGTTTGAAAAATTAAGTCGACACTAACTGATGTTAACATATATCCTCCACACCCTATAGATCTCATTATTCTAGCTAATCTTGAGTTTTTTCTTGGTTTTTGTGCTCTAAAAATGGGAATAAATGAACTACACATGCTCAATAAAAATAATTTAATGCCTTAACCTCCAAGACTGATAATCGAATGCCTCTCTTCTCTTTTTTCTTTACTCTCATACTTTATTTGTAGTGGCCATAACTAATAGTATTGTTAAATGGTTACAATTACGACTATAGTTTTATTTTCTCTATTTACAGTGACAATGCACACCCATTGTTTTCATAGTGTACTACAATAACATCAACACGATATTTAATTATATAGTATGGCTTACGCTTACAGTCACAGAACAACACACTTCACACATCGAATCTAACACAATATAGTTTACTGAAGGGTTTTCCTAATAGAAGGCTGACATTTTGGAGAAAATCAATTTGGGTCTTAAAAACTAGAAAATAGAATGAATGACTAAAGTAATTAGAAGAATAAATCAAATTTGATAAAGAGAAAGGGACAACTGAATGTAAATTAATTTAAAAATAAAAAAATGGAAAAGTATGAATGAACATTGAAGACAGAAAAAAGATGGGAAATCATGGCCTATTTTGAGGGAGAGTCAAGGGGAGGAAACAACAAAATATAGGTTTTGTTTACAATGATTTAGAAATAAAACTTTGAATAAGTGATAGGTATTTGAGGGAAAGAATGGATGGAGAGATATGGGAATAAATGGAAAGCGTTACAAGGCAGAAAAAGGGAGAAGAATTAAACGGCCTTCTAGGGAACTATGGTGTTAAACTGAAAACCTTCCTAAGGAAACATGGGTTGCTATTTCTGGTGTGTGGATCAACTTTGTGTGGGTGTGTGGCCAGCTGATGGCCAGAAAAAGTGTGAAAATGGTGTACCTCATATGCTGTATTATTAACAATTGTGTATTGCATTTGTGAGTTGTATGTTGTGTTAATAATTATTTGTGTGTGAGTGGTCAAATAACAACATCACATTTGTAGAAGATCACACAGTAGCTACAATGCACAATAACATTTTTCTTATATGCAATAATCATACAAGAGGAAAAGTGTACAATAACCTTATCGTCCATGTAATAGGGTTCACTATCACTTAGAAAGATGAGATTTTGATCATATACACACCCTCACACACTTGATATTTGACTAAATAGTTAGATGTATCACATAGTTTCGTACTATTTAAAATTTTCCTTATATTGACCCAAATTTTCACTCAATAGTCTTTATTAAATTTCTCTGAAGTTACCTACTATGATTTGACTTTGTGAATGTATCTTCTTACTCTTATTTTATTTGAATTTTAGTGATTTTTCCTCTAAACTTTTGACCTTACGAGAAAAGTCTTAATCTCCGTATTCTCAATTAAGCTTTTCCCATGTACTCTCCTTAAGCATTGTAAATTTTCTTTACTTTGTCTAATAGTTATTCACGTATTTTCTTTGTATTTTTTATGGTGTAATCCAATTTAAATTTAAAAGATCCCTCTAACTAATTTTTATCAGAAATACATGGTTTGTTTTTTTATTTGATTATAAGTATTTATAACATTTTCCCTTTTTTTTCCTTAGTGTATTAATACTCTTGTAAAGCCCTTTATAGATTTTTATATTCAGTCCATTACCAAAATTCATAATTAAATGTAGTGTTCCCATGCACCACAAGCCAAACCCACTAGTGCTTTTTTATTTGACCCATTGCATGTTTTTAACCACCCAACTCATCCTTTAACTGGGCCGGTAGCCCAAACTCCCTGTTAAACATAACTTTTTCTTTATTATTATTATTATGCACATTTTTTACTTTTATTTTATTTCATAAGTTACATACTCTAGTTTCTGCCCACTAGTAATTTTGGAGTATTTTTTTTAGTTCGACCCATTTTCTATTTTGGGTTTTACTCTATTTACGTACACAGGTATTTGTACGCATACATAATATTTTCATGCATACAGTCAAGCACCACACTTATATAGCTATATATATGTGTATTGATTATATGTATATTTATGAACCAACACATACTCAGTATATATATATATACAGAAAACACACACATATAAAATATATACATATACTCATGCATGTATATTGCATACATATATACATAAATAAGTTTATACATATATATACACATAAAGCACACATGCACACACAGTATATATGTACTGACATGCAGAGATAGAGTTGTCATAATAGTGGTTTAATGACTAGTTTACTAAAGTTAATTTATGGTTATATCATTTTCTGGGGCTATTGTCCTAATGTGATTTAGGTCCCTGTTATAGAAAAATTAATGCAGTTGAAGGAAACTATTTATTGGGAAAAGCATCAGAGCCCTCTTCAAGGAAGAAAAAATAACTAGTGTCTGAAGCAAAGTTCACCCTTGTCATTCGTGGGCTAGATCGAACGACCAAAACCCATTCGCGCACATATCATTTGATTGAACGACCCAAATCCTTTCATGACTAAAAGTCAAATGGACGGTCTAGATTACATCCTGCATAAAATGTAACGGCCCTAAAAATTTAAATAAAGATGTATGTATTAAAAATTTTAAATGCGTAAGCGAAATAAAAATTCTGATTAACATCCCTTACACAATAACCATAAACGTACTCAACGTATGAAAGAATAAGCTAATTAAAAGAAATACTCGAAATAAAAACTATAAATAGAACTATAAAATCTTTAGGCGTCTAACTCGCCGTCTTCCTGTGGAACGAGCTCGGGAACCACGTCTTCCTGATCTGAAATGGTTAAGTAAGGAATGAGCTACACTAGCCCAGTAAAGACATCACACTATCTCACTGCCACAGAGTAAAGGTTGGTAGAAAATAAAAACGACCAATGGAGCATAATTTATAACAAACTCATTTATTAATAATAAAAACCTTTACTGTCCACTTACCTCAGTGAGATTCATGAAAATAACATATGGAAACAATAACATTATAATCATAAAATCATATACGCTTTGTAACATAACACATGTTATACTTTTGCACTTCAATAATCAAACAACAAATTTCCTTTTTTACCAGCCTACTAGTATCAATGGGGATCCATAGGGGGTCCCCGCTACACATGAACTATTAACATTAATAACTTAATTCCAGGGCCGTCCCCATACCCCGTCCGGTATGGGCGCCTAAAAACCATGAACCTCAATACCTCGTCCGATATGAGGGTGAAATGGGCCGTCCCCAATACCTCGTCCGGTATGGACGCCAAAATCATAAACCTCAATACCCCATCCGGTATGAGGGTGAAACGGGCCGTCCCCATACCTCATCCGGTATGGGCGCCAAAACACATAAGGTCTCTATACCCCGTCCGATATGAGAGACCACGTTCCCAGTAAGGTTCCCTACGGACCCAGTCCCTCCACCATCTCCCAAGATATCTAATCAGGTTGTCCACATTATCCATTTATCAATTCACATAACCTTTTTTCATTTTTCTTGGTCTCAATTATCAAATCAAACATAAACACGTAAACCAATAATGAACACCAAACAAACAACACAACATCAGGTTCACCATAATTCAAACCATAATAAAAGAAACTAGGGTTAATGCATACGAAACCATAAGATAAATACGTCAAATACCATACTACATTTAAAACTATAAAATAGATCTAACAACAACTTACCGAAAATATATCAGATTCGGTCTCCATTGGCAACCTTAATTAATTATACATATCTATTAAGTCATAAAATACCGTTTTATCATTTATTAGGCTTTAATGTCGTGATAGGAAATAGGGTGAGAGATCCTTACTTGTTTCGGATCTGAAATCGACTCTACAATGCGCCTACGGGCAGTCCCTAAATTCCCTAAATTTTTTCTGGAAAACTGGAACGCACTACCGGTAACTGCACGTGTCCCAAAAAAACCCCAAATCAGACCCAAGGCCCCTTTTCGGCAAATATAAAAATTTCAGCACGGCTGCTCTGCCATGCTCCGGCGACGACACCGCCGTCCGCGGCGGCGATCCGCCTCGGGTTGGCCGTTTTCAGCTGAATTTGGCCAAACTTGCAGTGGTTCCTGCGATAAAACAACCCTAGGACCCTCGGTGGGCCAAAAAATCATGAAAAATTGAGACTTACCGGTAGTGGAGCTCTCAGGTGCGGCGGCTTCTCCGGCGCGAGTCGCGGTTTGATGTTTTTCTCTAGTCAACCTGTAGAGAAAAGGACGGTGATCACAGTGGTGTAAAAATTGCATCGAACGGGAACCGGAAAGGGCCTCATCGGAGGTAAAAACTGAGGGAAGCTGCGGCGGTGCCGCTGGACTTCAACGGTGTTTTTCGGCCGATTGGCCGGTGGTTTGGCTCCGATTTGGCCATGGGCGGATTCAACATCGAAAAATGAGACAAGAAGAGAAAATTTACCTCGTTTGGCAGTCGAAAAGCCCTTCGGTGCGGTGGTGGATGGCGGCAGCCGGCTCCTCCGGCGACTGGTTCTTCTTCTCCGGCGAGGGTACTGGCGGTTAGGGTTTGGGGTCGGGTGTGGGTGAGGTTATTTATAACCTTCCCCTTTTAATCTCAGCCGTCCATCACGATTTAATCTGGACCGTCCATCGTGATGCGATCTAGGTCGTCCGTGCGTGATTCATTCTGGGTTGTCCACACGCGTGAGATCTGAGCCGTCCGTGCGCGTGAGATCTGGGCCATCTGCACGCGTGAGATCTGGACCGTTCGATTGCATGCACGTGGATCGCTCACGTGGCTCCGTCCGCGTGGTCTACTGCGTAAGCTTCCTTGCCACACGGCATGTTCTGATTGGTCGGGGCTGCTGACTGGGCTGCTGACGTGGCTGCTAACATGGCACAACTTTTTTAAATTGCGTTTTGACCCCCGATTTTTGATTTTCTTTTCAAAAACACCCCATAATCCAAATTTTCACCCCTTTTTTTCAAAATCAATTTTAATTAAATCTCAAAAATAATTTTACCCTATTTTATCATTATTATTATTTTTATTTTTATTAAATTAAATTAAATTAAATTAAAACCTTATAAATTAAATATTGAAAAATTAAACTAAAATTCTAATATAAATTAAAATAAATTAAAAAATAAAAATAATAAATTGGGTGTTATATAAAATGATCTAACAGCCAAAATTTAAGGAAATGTAAAAAGACCAAAAAGCCATTAATGAATGGCTAATGGTTATTTTTAAACATACAAAGACGAAAATGGCCCTAATCAATCCAACGGTCCAATCTTCGTTGAAATCAATTGTACAACTTATGTTTAAGATATATAAATAAATCATAAACCTAAGTCCTCCCATTTGAGAGGAATTGAACAGAAGAGATAAGAAAGAATGACATTTTTTGAATACAAATAAAATTAGTTTTATGAATTTTCTAGAACTTTTGGTATCATTAATGGTAAAAAAAGCCCTACTATGACTCAAACATAAAGTAATTATTGATACCATTGCCGAGTTATATTAGATTTACTTTCTTTCTTGAAAATGGTCTTTTATCACTTTTTTAATTACTAAGATAAAAGTAAAAAAAATTACATTTTCAATGGCTTATATAAAAACTACTTACTATATTTTCATTAGCTTAGATAGAATAATTTTCCTAAACTAAGGCTCTCATCAAACTCGAAATAGCACTTTTTTAATATTTTAAATACAATCTCTAAACTTATTCCTACTAGGCTCATAAGTTCTTTCTTACAAGTGATTCACTAATATCAGGTTTATAAGAAAATAATTTAACCACGAATTTTGGTTGAAGTACAAGCTAAAACTTCATAAGTAACTTTTCACGATTCTCTCTTTAATTTGTTCCTCTCTTGATGGTTCATTGGTACTTTCAAGTGAAGAGACCTTTGATAATTTTGAACTTATTATTTAAGAGGGAATCACTTTAGAGTGTCCTCTCATTTTATACGTCATTTTGTAGCTCTTATTCAAAAAAATTTGATTTGTACAAAAGAGATCTTTATGATCAAAACTATGGAAATGACTTACCCCAAGAGACCCAATAAACCTCTGTAAACTATCAATAATAACTATCTCATCATTCTCTAAAATGTAGCTTCCATTATAAAGCTAAACATGGTTTACATCAAAATTTCTCAGTATAGAAACAACAATAATCTTCTTTACTGAATTTCCACTATAAGCTCCAATGTGTAGCAACACTATCTCATTGTTTCTTTTAATATGTTTTGTCTGTTGAATATTTTATTACTATATATATGTATATATAACCCATTAGCACTTAATTTTTTCTTTGTTCTTCACTTGGTTTGTCATAATTAGAGCATGCAAGGAGAGTTTCTCCAAGGTTTTTATCTATAATCCTCACAATACTCTCAAAAAATCATACACTTCATACTCCTTCTTCCTTCATCTCTATGCTACTCACTATTTTTCTCTCATCCACAATGTCTCTTCCTCTATTCCCCCATCTCCTATTTATAGGACTGGGGAGCTACAAGAGAAAAGTTCCCACCCTTCCACTATGAAACTTCATCAAACGGTTGCCACATTTCGTTATATCACTTTATCTAAAATTTATCACTTTTTATGATGTCAGTTCATCTAAAAAGTTGTCATCTTTCATCATGTTATTTCATTCTTATTCTAAATTCTTCCATAATCTTCCATTTGCTTCCTCATCCTTATATATCCTTTTTTCCATTTAACTTTAAAATTGAGCTGAAATAGAGCCCATTAGACTCTTTTAGGCCCATCTAAGCCCATAAGCCCTAAATAGAAAATTGTTATAAACTTCTCTATATGTCTATCGATTTTGCTTAATTTTATCCCAAATTTTCTTATACTAAAATTTTTCTTTTTTAACATCTCTCTTCTTTCATGTCTTAGCTTGTCTTCTACCAAATTTGGGCTTTAAATTCTATGTATTTTGGTCTCAAAAAATGTTTCAATCATAAAAGATTATTCTTTCCCATCATTCAGGAATTAGGGTTTTCATACGTAACCTAACTTCCCGTTCTCTTTTGAATTTCACTTTGAACAATTTTCTCATAGTTTGGAATGCTTTACATCTTCTTAAGATGTCGTTTCAGCCTTGAGAAACATTTTTTGGCTGAATGGTTTCCGCTTTGAGGGAATATTCTCACTATTAAGGGATTTTCCTTAACCTAATTTCACTATTTCCTTCATATTTATCATTAAACCCAATTCTTATCCTTACTACATCTTCTTAGATACATATACACACTTTATTAACCATACCAAATGCGAGAAACTAGAACTCAAAAAATCTAAGCTATTACATTCTCCCCTCCTTAATAAGGAATTTGGTCCTCCAAATTGAACATATCAGTTACTACAAACAGATGAAGGTTCTTAGGTTTCATTTCATATTCTAGTTTCCAGATGAATTACTCATGGCTTAGTGTTGCCAAAGTACCTTTACGAATAGAATTCCTTAGAAATATAATTTAAAAAATTCTCTAAAATAGAATAATATCTAAAGAAGCAATGAAATAATGACATAATTTAAAGCAAAAAATTGAAGAAGAGACAAAAAATTAATGTAGGTAACATATTTTTTTGAGAAAATTAATCTAAATTTTACGAACATTAAAAGATTTAACATTATATATTATTAATAACTTGCTTGTTAATTTTTATTATTTAAATTTTTTTTTTTAATTGAAAAAAAAAATTCTCAATAAAATGTTACAATAAAAATTTAAGTTTGGATCTTATTGAAGTAGTTAAAAGCCCCTCCAAGCTATTATTTGAATAATTATTTAATTATATTTATAAAATTATATATAATCAGAATTAGCAGATAATTACTGAATCATTTAAATTTAAATTTATTTTAGAAAAATTACGTAAAGTATTAACTTGCAACGAAACAAAAGCACTGGAAAAAATTAATAATGCAATTAAAAAGGAAAATACCCATTACTATTATAAATATTGTTCAATGAGTTGCTAATTATAATTTTGAAGGATCATTTGCTAACTTGTCTTTTGTCTCTTTTTTCTTCATTGCTTTATTAATTAATCATGTATATTATCATATATTTAGAAATAAAATTTATTTATTTATGTTTCTTGAAGATATTGTTTTTGGAATTTTTTTGGGTTAATTATATTATTCCAATTTTATTATGTGATTGATAATTAAGGTTTTATCGGCGTAAAAATTATATTAAGGATAAAATAATATTTTTACTGTTCAAATTTTGATCCATTTTTGTTGTACTTCTAATTGTGTATTCTATTAAAATTTTTTTAATTTTTTAAATGATTAAAACCGCTAAAAATAGATAGATATAAGGATTTAAAGTAATTAAAATAAAAAAGCCAAAAAATTTAAGTATCGATAAAGGTAAAGAAAGATTTCAAATAAATTTGAATATGCAAAAAAGATTCATTTATTTTTGAAGATAATATATTTAAAATAAAAAGAAGTTCTATAACATACATTAGGAGATTTAGAATTATATATGAAGATTTCTACTAGTTTTGTAACTAAAGTAATATTTTAATATTTAAGTAAATTAATTGTTTAATTAAAATTCTTATTACAATTAAAAATTTATATAAATAATTAAATTTAAAATTTATATAAATAATTAAATTTAAAATTTATAAAAATAACATAATTTATTTATTAAAATATTTATTATGTGATTCATATATAATATTATATCAATATAAAAAAAATTTATATAGATAGTGGACAAAATATGACCCATCTGTGTTGGGCTTTTCTGCTAGGGGCCAATTTGAAGCAAATGTTTGGGTCAAGGTTAAATTAGCTTTTTAGATGACCTAAAAAAAAGAGAAAAAAAATCCAGAAAAGTTCAACGGTTTATAATTATATATATTTATATATTTCCATCTCAAATCCAAGTATGTGTGTATCATCCCAATAAAAAAGAAGGGGAAGAAACTTGAAAATTTTAAAAGAAAATAAGAGATCAACGGTTTAATTCCGTAATGGAAGGCTACGATTTAATTTTAGCTATTATATAAAAGGCATTGTTTCTACACAAAAAAAAAGGAAGAAACCCTAACACCCTGTTTGGATTATGATGAATGATAGAATTTTAATATATGGCTCCACGAGTATGAGAAAGTCATGTTTGTTTCAACTTGCAATGGTAGCAAACGGTATCTGACTGGCAAATTTGGGATGAATTTTAAACTACCGAATCAGTGGTATGTGACCGGTAAGTTAGTTTTTTCCCCTTATACCCCCATATAATATACTTAATTTCATTTTTATCCTCACAAATTATTATTTATTTTATTAAATATAAAAATTTAATTTGATTATCTATAATAATTATTTATTTAAATACAAATGTAATTATATTGGTAAACTATTTATTTTTTTCATTACATACTTCTTATATATCATTTACTGTTACATATAATAGGTAGGGATAAATTAGTAATTTGACTAAAAATACAACCATACCATCCTATTGTCCAAACAAAAATATGCCATTAACATACATTAATATACAATCATTGAAACATAAAATTTTTTTGCCATTCTCATATGTGTTAGTACCATCCAATCATTGTCATTACCATACATTAGTTAACCATCAATAAAATTTATCCAAATAGGGTATAAGAGAGAGAGAGAGAGGCTGTCGATAGATGGCGAGGAATGTAAAGAGAAAGAAGAGCGAATGAGGGAAATAACAACCAGATCAACATTGTTGTTGGGAGCAAGAGGTAAGATCATTTCAGCCCTTTTCGATTCGAATTTGAGTTTAAAGTACATGTTAATTCATTTAAATCTCATAAGGAAGATTTAAAATGAAAATCTACAAAACAGAGTAAGATATAGCATCATATGAATTTACAAATGGGTGTACATACATGTGTATTTCCTTATTTTTGAAATAAATGTTAAATATGGGCGTGTTAGTGTTTGAAGAAGAGGACTCAGATGTGTTGGTGGTTTGAGTATTTCGTGCATAAATCTGGTGAGATATGGCTAAGATAATAAGGTGAGTTTCATCAAGTAATGGTTCAAGAAAGGAAAACAAGAAAAAAAAGAATAGGAATAAAAAATGGAAGTACACGAGAGTCGTTGAGGAAAAGATAGGTCGCGACTAAGAGTGGGATAAGGGATTTCGGGTAGGCACATTCAACCAAATAAATTCTAGAAGTAAATTGGAAATAAAAAACTTAAAAACCAAACACATAAAGGGAAAGAATAATGAGGGAAGGTGTTTAGAGTGATGGAGAATAGTGAGCAAAATGAAGTTAGGTTGAAGGAAACTCTCAGACGACTCACATAATTAATTTAAAGATTTATTACTAGGAATGATACTAGATTGGGACTGCTGAAGAAAGCCTTGAAGGGAGTTGAGTGTTGAATCTAGAATATGTTGGGTAGAAATGAGATAAAATTGAGAGGGTTAAATGATCCAAACTAGAGGCTAGATGTAGGATGGGATTGAGCTAGAACTAAAACATATTTTTCTGTGTTGATGACCTCTCATTGTGGTGTGTGTATAGCCTATATTGGCCATGTGATGTGGAACAGCTGACCCATGCTCAGTTAGTAGAGTGGATTGAATATCAGAGGATTCGAATGGGAGTGAATCTCCTAAATGCATGTGATAAATGAGGCTAAACATGTAGTCGAGAAAGAGAAGGCTCTGAAGGGCTTGATTCGATGTGTAAAGTGCAAGCTCTATGTATGTGCGTGCGTTACATTCTGGTGTGACCAATGCAAATAGGGAGTTGGGCTGGTGGAGCCGAGTGTGAAATATGGTGGGAAAGAAATTAAAGAAAAACATATATAAAAGAGGTGTAATGATGAGAATGAAAATTAGAAATATAATTAGGTTAGTTCAGTGGCTGTGTTGAATGATCTTAGTTATATGTATGTCCTGTTATAATGTTCCAACTTGCTAGAAAAATTGCTGCATATATCTAAATTTCATAATGGATGAAACAGAATAGTACAAGTAAATGAGTATAGTTCTACAGAATGGGTAAAGAGGTAAGTAATTTAAATGTGGATCATTTTGTTAAATGTGCATAATCTAATTCATAATTGAATGTCTTGAAAGTGTTTTGAAGAAACTTGCAGGATGAGGATATGTAACATCTCAAAAATCGACTATCGACCCTCAAAGTATGTTGGAAAGATTTAATAGAAACAAAATTTTAAAATACTATAAAAGGTTAAAAGAAAGGACCAAATCTAAAAGGTTTTGAAAAAGATGAGCAATATGGAGATGATATAGGGGCTAGGTGGTAAGGATTTCAAAAAAAGAAGGGAAATTTGGGAATTTTTTTTAAAAAAGAAATGAAACCAACGATGCAGATCTACTCTTGACATCGAATAGTCCTCACAACTCTTATAAAAACTTCTTCTTCTTAGCCATTTAGGGGGGGGGGAGGGGAGAATCTTGACAGAAGAGGGAGGGTCAATTGCGAGAGAGAGATAGTGAGACCAACTTAAAGGAGAGCAAGTCGAACAATTACGAGATTCTAGAGAGGAAGTAAGATCTTAAAATAGCTAGTCTGATTGAGAGAAGGATGGGTGGAAAGAGTACAAACATTTAAAGAGGAATCGATGGCATTGCGTTACGGTGTCGCCAAGGAGGACTTGAGAGAAAACTGACATTGCATTTAAACATCCACACGGTGACAAGAGGTAAGACAAATTTTTGTTTCAAACACCAAAATTGAGATTTATATTTTTAAATTCCTTCTTCGAAAGATGTATGCATGATTGGGGTTGAAAAAAAATGGAAAGATATTTGAACTTTTAGTAGAATATTAGATCATGCATCATAAAAGGCTAAACCCAAAAATGTATATAGATATGTGATGATGTAGCAACAAGGTAAGAGAATTGAGGGTGAAAGGTTTTTCATGATAGAAGGCTGACATTTTGGAGAAAATCAATTAGAGTCTTAAAATCAAAAAATAGGATGAATGGCTAAAAGTAACTCAAAAGAAAAAATCAAATCTGCTAAAGAGAGAGGGATAGCTGAATGTAAATTAATTTAAGAATAAAAAAAATGAAAAAAGTATGAATGAACATTGGAGGAAAAAAATAGTTGGGAAATTAGGGCCTATTTTGAGGGAGAGCTAAGGGGAGGAAAACACATAACGTAGGTTTTGTTTGCAATGATTTAGAAACATAATTATGAATAAATGATAGGGGTTTGAGGGAGAGAACAAATGGAGAGATATGGGAAAAAATGGAAATGGTTACAAGGCAAATAAAGGGAGAGGAATTAGACGGCCTTCTAGGGGATTGTGGTGTTAAACTAAAAACCTGCTTAAGGAAACATGGGTCACTGTTTCTGGTGTGTGGATCAACTTTGTGTGCGTGTGTCGCCTGTTAGTGGCCAAAAAGTGTGTGAAAATGGTGTCCTGATGGGTTGTGTGAGTGCCGGACAACGGTCGTTTAAATATATGTTTGACATTCAATATAAAATGGTATATGTTGAATTGGAAAATAAAGTGGTGGAAAAGACAAAATGATTGCAGGTATGTAAAAGTAGAACGTGTGTGAGCCGTTGTTGATATTATCGTTATGGTTACTATGTGAGCATATAGATTGGAGGCAGATTAGTATGGAATTATCGAGGAGAATAAAATGAGCACTTAGGGATTATGAGTGGAAAAAATTAAGCTGCACATAGGTTGAAGAGTGAGGAGAAATACCCTAAAATAGGTAAACCAGAATGTGAAAGATGGAACTGCAAATTGTAAGGTTAATAACCGAGGATATATAGCAGATGGTTATTGTGTTAGGAGGGTTTTTTAACCTGCAAAGGAGTGGCTGAAAGGGGTGGCTACGTAGACTAAGGATGAGGTAACATATGGGTTATGAAAAAGGAGCTGCCATGGTAATTATGTTGAAAGTTCAACAGAAATTTAGGCAGTAATGTGCTGGGAACCATATAAGCATAGGGATAAATGGGCTATTTGAGTGGGAGAGTGATGAAAAAGAGTAGAGAGACTGTTGGGATAGGTAAGGGAAGTGGATAACGGGTTATTTGTACCTGCGAGCTTTGTGGAGAGTCTAAGATATCTAGAATTTTCCTTTAGAGGGAAAAAGGAGATTGTCTAGAGTGAGAGAGAGAGTTGAGGATGACTCCGGTTTAGGAATTTTATTGATTTTAATACATTGTTTAAATTTAAATTTGACTTCATGGGCACAGGTAGGCTCATTCTTATTTATTTACAGATGTAGTGAGTAGGAATCAAGATAAGATTCACCACCAGCAGAATCCAATACATAGGGGATACAAGAAGAGAATAAGCGAGATTTACGTCATTATACTCATACGAACATAATAGCTAAAATTAACACACATGTATAAGAACATCTTTGTCATTCACTGTCGTATAGTGTATGTTGATAGGAAGCTAAGGAACAATTTGACTGTGTTGATGATGATGAATTTGAGAAATATGTATTACTAGTAATTCAAAACAAGATGCCTTGACTATTATAGGTTGCGGGGCATTACAGGATAAGAGGAAATTATAGGTAAGTGAATTGAGTTGAGGAAAACGCCCACCAGGGTGAATGAGTTACTAAAATGTAATGTAGATTCTAATTGCTTGGGGTGCTGATGTGGGCTTACTGTGCGATTTATGCTCATCCTGTTATTTAATATTGTTTTTCCAAATCAAATAAAATAGAAGGGTGATCCCGATCCAATCAACCTAGTTCTTGAAGCATGGAGGAAACAAGAAAAGGAAAAATAAAGTTGTGTAGGAATGAGATTAAATAGAGGTTCATACAGCGAATAGGAATACAAGAACAATGCTTCTAAAAAAGAGAAGGAAAAAAAAAACAAGTGGCAGTAGGATAGATAAAGAAAATTTATACCTTCAGTTGGTAAGATTTTGGAACTATATGAATGTATGAACACATGTTTTGGATCTTCTCAAATTTTGTTTATCTCATATATATATTTTCTTGATATGGAAGTTTATGAGCACTTGTATATGGGTTTTCGGGTTGGGTCATTACACTGTGTGAAGTGATGCATGATTTTAAAATATTTTTTTATTTTTAAATTTGTGTAAATTTAAATTTAAAAAATTATATATTGGTTAATAATAAAAAGATCTAGTGAAATTAATTATTTTTGAAATTATTTTGTTTCAGAAAATATTTTGCCTTTTATGAAAAAGACAATTATTTTATTTTTCTTCGCTTATTTCATATATATAAACTTTATAATAGAAACACGTATACACATGAATACATTTGCTTATTTCATAAATATATAAACTTTATAATAGAAACACGAATACACATCAATACATTTTACAAATAAAAGTTATAAAACTACTTTTTGGTTTGCTATTTGATTAGGTTACTAGAAAGACATTGGTAGTCTTTCTATTTGATAACATCCTAAATATTATAATTCTAAAGAACATCAAAATATTTATTAAATTGAATAATCTAATATTTTGACAAATTAACTAATTATTAACAAAGATTAATTAGTTTTCTGTTTATTAAAAAATAAAATAATACTTAACAACTTATTATTAAAAATCGGCAACAAGAAGCAAAAAAATTAAGTTGTACAGAAAAATAATAAAATTGCTGAAAATTGAAGACGACAAAAAAAAATAAATGGACCAAGCTTGTAGCTGTAACAGGAGCGCTCGCCTAGTTGCACTCCAGAATGCAGCAAAAGAAAAGAACAAGAATAATAAGAAGAACAAGAAAAAGAAGAATAAGTAGTATTAGTAGCAGTAACAGTAGTAGTACTAGCAGTAGTAGTAGCAGTAGTAATAATATTATCGGTAGTAGTAGCAGTAGTAGTCTTTTTTACTTCTTTCTCTCAAATTTTAACAAATTATTATATTTAGCTAGCCTATCTTTTCATTTTTTTCTAATAAAAACAAATCAAGACTAATTGATGATTTTGTCATTTGTAGGTTGATTTATACATTCAAATTCTTCTTCAATTGAATTAATATGACAACAAACCTTTTTTTTCTCACTTTAATTAATTAATTAATTCAAGTAAGGAAATCTAAAAAAAAATGCTGGATAATTAATAATGCTGTTAAAATAAACTAGTACCTATAAATGCCCATTTACTTGAAAGCTTTTAGCATCAACCACAAATTAAAGCTTGAGTTTTTTAATTAGTCTCTCTTATTTCTTCCTCTCATATTTCAACAAATTATTATATTCAGCTAGCCTGTCTCTTCATTTTTTCAAACAAAAACAAATCAAGCCTAATTGATGATTTTTTTATTTTTGGTTTGATTTTAACATTCAAATTCTTCTTCAATTGAATTAATATGACAACAATTTTTTTTTTGTCCTCATTTAAATTTATTAATTAATTCAAGTAAGGAAATCTTAAAAAAAAATTCTTGATAATTATTAAAACTATTAAAATAAACTAGTACCTATAAATACCTATGTACTTGAACACTTTTAGCATCAACCACAAATCAAAGCTTGAGTTTTTCAACTAGTCTCTCTTATTTCTTCCTCTCATATTTCAACAAATTATTATATTCAGCTAGTTTATCTCATCATTTTTCTAACAAAAACAAATGAAACCTAATTGATGAGTTTTCCATTTGTAGGTTGATTTGTACATTCAAATTCTTCTTCAATTGAATTAATATGACAACAAAACTTTTTTTATTTAAATTAATTAATTAATTCAAGTAAAAAAAATTTAAAAAAATGCTGGATAACTAATAATACTATTAAAATAAACTAGTACCTATAAATACCCATGTACTTGAAGGCTTTTAGCATCAACCACAAATCAAAGCTTGAGTTTCTCTATTAGTCTTTTTTACTTCTTTCTCTCATATTTTAACAAATTATTATATTCAGCTAGCTTATCTCTTTACTTTTTCTAACAAAAATAAATCAAGCCTACTTGATGATTTTGTCATTTGTAGGTTGATCTGTACATTCAAATTCTTCTTCAATAGAATTAATATGGCAATAAAACTTTTTTCTCCTCATTTAAATTAATTAATTAATTCAAGTAAGAAAATATGAAAAAAAAATGCTGGATAATTAATAATATTGTTAAAATAAACTATTACCTATAAAAACCTATGTACTTGAAAGCTCTTAGCATCAATCATAAATCAAAGCTTGAGTTTCTCAGTTAGTCTCTCTTACTTCTTCCTCTCATATTTCAACAAATTATTATATTCAGCTAGCATATCTCTTCATTTTTTCAAACAAAAACAAATTAAGTCTAATTGATGATTTTGTTATTTTTGTAAATTCAAATTCTTCTTCAACAGAATTTTTTTTTCTTTATTTAAATTTATTAATTAATTCAAGTAAGGAAATATGAAAAAAAAAATTCTAGATAATTATTAATACTATTAAAATAACTAATACTTATAAATACCCATGTACTTGAAAGTTTTTAGCATCAACCACAAATCAAAGCTTGAGCTTCTCAATTAGTCTCTCTTACTTCTTCCTTTCATATTTCAACAAATTATTATATTCAACTAGCCTATCTCTTCATTTTTTCAAACAAAAACAAATCAAGTCTAATTGATGATTTTGTCATTTTTATTTTATTTGTAATTCAAATTCTTCTTTAATTGAATTAATATGACAACAATTTTTTTTTCCTCATTTAAATTTATTAATTAATTCAAATAAAGAAATCTGAAAGAAAAAATTCTAGATAATTAATAATACTATTAAAATAAACTAGTACCTATAAATACCCTTGTACTTGTAAGCTTTTAGCATGAACCACAAATCAAAGCTTGAGTTTCTCAATTAGTTTCTCTCACTTCTTCCTCTCATATTTCAATAAATTATTATATTCAGCTAGCCTATCTCTTCATTTTTTCTGTAGCGGCTCAGAACTTGAAAGGAAGTAAATTATAAATTGAATGCAGAAATGAAATAATAGTGTTAGAGTTTACATTCCTTACACAATAATTCAGAATACCCAATAGGACTACGGGAATGACCCTTCTAAAATAACAATGAAAAATCAAAGAAATAAATGGAAAGTAAATAACTGGACATCTTATTTACAATACTTTTGTGGATCGGGATCTGGATCTTGGTTCTCTTGATCTGAAATGGTTAATGAAAGAATTAGATACACTAACCCAGTAAGAATAACATGAAAACAACTAATGGAGCTCTTAATTTAAGTAAATTCATTTATCATAAATAAAATCATTTATTGTACACTTACAATAGCGAAATTTCTAAAAACTGATCTATAGAGGCAATAACACAAACAATATCATAATCTCATATTCAATTAATCAGAACAACAACTTTCCCTTTTTATCTGCCTACTGGTATCCATGGGGGTCCATAGAGATGCCCCCACTGCGTTGAACTATTCAACATTATCAACTAACCGGCCGTCGCCATACCCCGTCTGGTATGAGTGCCAAAAATACCATCCCTCAATACACCATCTGGTATGAGGCTGAAATAGGTTGTCCCCATACCACGTACGGTATAAGCGGCAAAATACCAATCCTCAATACCTTGTCCAGTATGAGGCAATGTTCATGGTAGGGTTCCCTATGCACCCAGTCTGTCCACCATCTCCCAGGATATTTAGTAAGGTTACCATTCATTCATTCACTTAATCAAACAAATCTCCGTTTACATTTAATTTTCAATTTCACAATTTAACTGTAAATCATGCAAAACAATCAATACATGCATCAAGAAAACATAACTGAATCATCTTACCAACTCCAGTGTATTATTATGCATTTGAAACTGTAAAATCAATCAATCATTTAAAACATGACAAACAATAATAAATAATCAGTTCTGGCTCCATTAATAACCTATAATTAATTATTGAAGTTTTTAAAATTAAGCAAAATACCGTATTATTTAAATTAGACTTCAATTCCATAACAGGCAATAAAGTGAGGGATTTTTACCTGAATCGGTGTTCAAAATGCTAAACTCTCAACTGCACCTACTAGCAGTCCCGGGGTCCCTAAATTTTTCTTTAGAAATTAAAACACGCTTCAAGTACCTAGAAATACCCTAAAAAATCCAAAATCGGTGTTAAAACCCTTTTTCAGACAATTTTAGAATTTTGGCACGGTGGCACCACCATGCTCCGGCGACGACACTACTACCCGCGACGGTGGTTTGCCTCGAACTGACCATTTTTGGCCAATTTTGGTCGATTTCAGCCAATTTATATTCATCCTTACAAGAAAACACGTTAAGGGGTCTCGGTTGGCTGAAAAAAGTAAAAAAACATAAGCTTACTAGCGACAGAGTTTCTGGTGCGGTGGCTCCACTGGCTCACCTTCACAGTTGGGAATTTTTCCTTGGTTAACCTATGAAAAACAGAATGATGAATACAATTGTCAAAAAATCGCGTGACATGGGAATCAGAAAGGCCCTCATCGGAGGCAATTTTTGATTTTTTTCGGCGGCGATGCCGCCGGGCTTTACCCGTGGTTTTCAGCTCATCCGCTAGTCCTTTTGCTCCAATTTGGCCATGAAGGTGTTCAAAATCAAATTTTGAGTGAACGAGAAATTTTTTTCCTTTTTTGGCGGTTAGAGGTGGCTACAACACGGCGGCGGGTGGCTGTTGGCTCCCTTTTTCAGGGACTGGTTCTTCTTCTCTGATGGGGGGCTGGCAGCTAGGGTTAGGATTTGGTATGAAGTGAGATATTTATACCCGTCTCCCTTTAATCTGGATCATTCATTGCGTTTAATCTCAATCGTCCGATCGTATTTAAAGAAGAAATGAATCTTGACCATTCATCGTGATTTGATCTAGACTGTACGATCG
Organism: Carica papaya; assembly: GCF_054855325.1. Classification (NCBI taxonomy): domain Eukaryota; kingdom Viridiplantae; phylum Streptophyta; class Magnoliopsida; order Brassicales; family Caricaceae; genus Carica; species Carica papaya. The sequence goes on from NC_142314.1 coordinate 12,515,563, forward strand.
CGTTTAAAAAGGGAACGGATCCAGAATGTCCACGTGCACGAGAACAAATTCAGACTGTCCATCTCAGGTATGCAGATTGCCAGCACGGTTTCCTGCATGGCACCAAGTTAGTGTGTCTTGCCATATAGCGCTCTGATTTGTTGGGGCTGCTGACTGGGCGATCCTACGTGGCACATTTTTCTTAAATTGCATTTTAAACCCCAGTTTCTGATTTTTTCTTTTAAAAATATCCCCCGACCCCAAATTTTTCCCCATTTTCCCCAAAATTATTCTCAATTTCATCCTCCACTTATTTTTTTCCTAATTTTTACATTAAAAAAATTCATAAATTTAAAAATTATATTTTATACATTAATTTTAAATTTTTAAAATTAATTCTGGGTATTACATTTTCTAACAAAAAGAAATCAAGCCTAATCGATGATTTTGCCATTTGTAGGTTGATTTGTACATCCAAATTCTTCTTTAATTGAATTAATATGACAACAAATTTTTTTTGCATTTAAATTAATTAATTAATTCAAGTAAGAAAATCTAAAAAAAAATTATGAATAATTAATAATACTATGGAAATAAACTAAATTTTTTTATAACATTACATATAATGTAGTAATAGTGACAATAGTAGTAGTAGCAGTAGCAATAACAGTATTAGCAATAGTAGTAGTAACTATGGTAGTAGTAGTAGTAGCAGTAGTAGAAATAATAACAATAGTAGCAATAGCAACAGTGGCGGCTGTAGCAGTAATACCTGTTGTAGCAGTTGTAGCAGCAGTAGTAGTAGCAGTAATATTAGTAGTAGTAGTAGCATTTGTACTAGTAGTATTAGTAGAAGTAGTACTTACAAATACCCATGTACTTGAAGGCTTTTAGCATCAACCATAAATCAAAACTTAAGTTTCTCAATTAGTCTGTCTTACTTTTTATTCTCATATTTCAACAAATTATTATATTCAGTTAGCTTATCTCTTCATTTTTTCTAACAGAAGTAAATCAAGTTTAATTGATCATTTTGCCATTTGTAGGTTGATTTTTTCATTCAAAGTCTTATTCAATTAAATTAATTTAACAACAAATTTTTTTTTCTTCATTTAAATTAATTAATTAATTAATTAAAGTAAAAAATCTGAAAAAAATATTGAGTAGTTAATAATACTATTAAAATAAATTAAATTTTTTTGCTGTTACATATAATGCAGTAGTAGTGACAGTAGTAGTAGCAGCAGTAGCAGTAGCAACAGTAGTAGTAGCAATAGCAGTATTAGCAGTAATAATAGTAACAGTGGTAATAGCAGTAGGAGCAATAGTAGAAATAGTAACAGTAGTAGGAATAGCAGTAGTGGCGGCTGTAACAGTAGTACCTGTTGTAGCAATATTAGCAATAGTAGTAGTAACAGTGATAGTAGCAATAGTAGCAATAGTAGAAATAGTAAAAGTAATAGCAATAGCAGTAGCAGTAGTAGTAATAGAAGCAGTAACAGTAGTAGCAGCAGTACCAATAATAGTATTAGCCGTAGTTGTAATAACAGTGGTTGTAATAGTAGTAACAGCAGTAACAGTAGAAGTATTAGCAGTAGTAGCAGTAGTAGCAGTAGTAGAAATAATAGCAGTAGGAGTAGTCTTAGTAGTAGTAGTAACATTTGTAGTAGTAGTATTAGTAGTAGTAATATTTATAAATATCCATGTACCTGAAGGCTTTTAGCATCAACCACAAATCAAAACTTAAGTTTCTCAATTAGTCTGTCTTACTTCTTCTTCTGATATTTTAACAAATTATTATATTCAGCTAGCTTAAGTCTTCATTTTTTCTAACAGAAATTAATCAAGTCTAATTGATCATTTTGTCATTTGTAGGTTGATTTTTACATTTAAATTCTTCTTTAATTGAATTAATATGACAACAAAATTTTTTTTCTTTATTTAAATTGATTAATTAATTAAAGTAAAGAAATTTGAAAAAAAATGTGAGATAGCTAATAATATTATTAAAATAAACTAAATTTTTTTTGGTGTTACATATAAACAGTAATAGTGACAGTAGTAGTAGCAACAGTAGCAATAACAGTATTAGCAGTAGTAATAGTAACAGTAGTAGTAATAGTAGAAGTAATAGTAGAAATAATAACAGTAGTAGCACTAGCAGCGATGACAACTGTAGTAGTAGTACCTGTTGTAGAAGTATTAGCAATAGTAGTAGAAAGAGTGGTAGTAGCAATAGTAGTAGTAGTACCTATAAATACTCATGTACTTAAAAACTTTTAGCATCAACCACAAATCAAAACTTGAGTTTCTCAATTAGTCTCTCTTAGTTCTTCCTCTCATATTTCAACAAATCTTTATATTCAGCTAGTCTATCTCTTTATTTTTTTTTAACAAAAATAAGTCAAGTCTAATTGATCATTTTGTCATTTGTAGGTTGATCTGTACATATAAATTCTCTTCAATTGAATTAATATGGCAATAAAACTTTTTTTTATTTAAATTAATTAATTAATTCAAGTAAGAAAATGTGAAGAAAAAAAATACTTGATAGTTAATAATACTATTAAAATAAACTAGATTTTTTATGGTGTTAAATATAATGCAGTAGTAGTACTAGTACTAGTAGCAACAGTAGCAACAGTAATAATAATAATATTAACAGTAGCAGCAGTAGTGATAGTAGTAGTAGCAGTAACAGTAGTAGTAGTAGTAGAAATAATAGCAGTAGTAGCAGTAACAGTAGTAGCCATAGTAGCTACTATAGTAGTAAAAGTAACAGTAGTAATAGCAATAGCAGTAGTATTAGTAGCATTAGTACTAGTAGTAGTAGTAGTAGTAGTAGTAGTAGTACCTATAAATACTCATCTACTTAAAGGCTTTTAGTATCAACCACAAATCAAAACTTAAGTTTCTCAATTAGTCTCTCTTACTTCTTCCTCTCATATTTCATCAAATTATTATATTCAGCTAACCTATCTCTTTATTTTTTCTAATAAAAATAAATGAAGCCTAATTAATCATTTTTTTATTTGTAGGTTAATGTATATTTCAAAATCTTCTTCAATTGAATTAATATAACAAAGAATATTTTTTTTCCTTATTTAAATCAATTAATTAATTCATGTAAGAAAATCTGAAAAAAATGTTAGATAGTTAATAATACTATTAAAATAAACTTAATTTTTTACTTTATTATATATAAGGCAGTAGTAATAGCTGTAGTAGTAGCAGTAGTAATAGTAGCAATAGTTGTAGCAGTATTAGTAGTAGTAGTAGTAGCAGTGGTAATAGCAATAGTAACAGTAGTAAAAATAGTAGCAGTAGCGACTTTAGCAGTAATAGCAGTAGGAGCAGCAATAGAAGTAAAAGTAAAAGTAGCAGAAGTATTAGTAGTAGTAGTAGCATAGTAGTAGTAGCATTAGTAGTATTAGTAGCAGCAGTAGTAGTAGTACCACCTATAAATACCCATGTACCTAAAAGCTTTTAGCCTCAACCACAAATCAAAACTTGAGTTTCTCAATTCATCTCTCTTACTTCTTCCTCTCATATTTCAATAAATTTTTATATTCAGCTAGTCTATCTATTCATTTTTTATAACAAAAATAAATGAAACCTAATTGATCATTTTTGTCATTTGTAGGTTAATTTATACATTCAAATTCTTCTTCAATTGAATTAATATGGCAAAGAAACTTTTTTTTTTCTCATTTAAATTAATTATGTAATTTCAAGTAAAGAAATCTAAAAAAAAATGTTTGATAGTTAATAATACTATTAAAATAAACTAAATTTTTTTATTGTATTACTTATAATACAGTAATAGTGGCAGTAGTAGTAGTAGTAGTAGTAACAGTAGCAGTATTAACAGCAGTAGTAATAGTAATGGTAGTAGTTGTAGTAGTAGTAGCAGTAGTAGAAATAGTAATAATAGTAGCAATAGTAGCAGTAGCGGCTGCATTAATAGTACCTGGTGTAGCAATAATAGCAATAGTAATAATAATAGAAATAATAGTATTAGCAGTAGCCATAGTATTAGTAGTAGTAGTAGTATTTGTAGTAGTAGTAGAAGAAGTACTAACACCTATAAATACCCATGTACTTGAAGGCTTTTAGCATCAACGACAAATGAAAACTTGAGTTTCTCAATTAGCATCTCCTCTCATATTTTAACAAATTATTATATTCAGCTAGCTTATCTTTTCATTTTTTTAATAAAAATAAATTAAGGCTAATTGATCATTTTGTCATTTGTACGTTGATTTATACATTCAAATTCTTCTTCCACTGAATTAATATGACAATTTTTTTCTCATTTAAATTAATTTATTAATTCAAGAAAGGAAATCTAAAATAAAAAAGTTGGATAGTTAATAATACTATTAAAATAAACTAGTTTTTTATGGTATTAAATATAATGCAGTAGAAGTAGCAGTAGTAGTTGCAGCAGTAGCAGTATTAGCAATAGCAGTAGTAGTAGTGGTAGTAGTAGTAGTAGCAATGGTAGCCGTAGTAGCTGTAGTAGTATTAGCAGCAGTAGAAGTAACAGTAATAGTAGCTGTAGCAGTAGTATTAATAGTAGTAATAGCATTAGTAATAGTTGTAGTAGTTGTACTAGTACTTATAAATACTCATGTAATTGAAGGTTTTTAACATCAACCACAAATTAAAACTTGAGTTTCTCAATTAGTCTCTCTTAGTTCTTACTCTTATATTTTAATAAATTATTATATTTAGCTAGCCTATCTATTCATTTTTTCTAACAAAAACAAATCAAGCCTAATTAATCATTTTGCCATTTGTTGGTTTATTTTTAAATTTAAACTCTTCTTTAGTTGAATTAATATGACAACAAATTAAATTAATTAATTAATTGAAGTAAAAAATCTAAAAAAAAATGTTAGATAGTTAATAATATTCTTAAAATAAGATTTTTTGTGGTACTAGATATAATGCAGTAGTAATGGCAGTACTCTTAATAGTAGTAGCAATAGTAGAAGCAGCAGTGGTAGTAATAGTAATAAAAGTAATAGAAATAATAATAGTAGTAGCAGTAATAGTAGTAGAAATAGTAACAATAGTAGCAGTAATATAAATAACAGCAGTATTAGTAGTATTAGTAGTTGTATTAGTAGTAGTAATAGTAGCATTAGTAGTAGTAGTAATAGTAGCATTAGTAGTAGTAGTAATAGTACTACTACTACCACCTATATACACTATGTACTTAAGAGCTTTTAGTATCAACCATAAATCAAAACTTGAGTTTCTCAATTATTCTGTCTTACTTCTTCCTCTCATATTTTAACAAATTATTATATTAAGCTAGCCTATCTTTTCATTTTTTTAAAAAATAAATTAATTGATTATTTTTCTATTTGTAGGTTGATTTGTACATTTAAATTCTTCTTCAATTGAATTTATATGACAACGAAACTTTTTTTTCTTTATTTAAATTAATTAGTTGATTCAAGTAAAAAAATCTAGAAAAAAAATGTTGCATAGTTAGTAATACTATTAAAATAAAATTTTTTGTGGTGTTATATATAACGAAGTAGTAATAGCAGTAACAACAGTAGCAGCAGCAGTAGCAGTAGCAGTATTAGCAAACGTAGCAGTAGCAGTGTTAGTAACAGTAGTAAAAATAGTAGTAATAGTAGCAGTAGTAACATTAACAGCAGTAACAGCTATACCAGTAGTAGTAGTAGTAGTAATAGTAGTATAAGCAGTAGAAGTAACAGTAGTACTAGCAGTAATATTAGTAGTAATAATAGTATTACTAATAGTAATAGTAGTATTAATACTAGTACCTATAAATACCCATGTACTTGAAGGCTTTTAACATTAACCACAAATCAAAACTTGAGTTTCTCAATTAGTCTCTTTTACTTCTTCCTCTCATATTTCAACAAATTATTATATTAAGCTAGCTTATCTTTTGATTTTTTCTAACAAAAATAAATCAATCCTAATTGTTTATTTTACAATTTGTAGGTTAATTTGTACATTCAAATTCTTATTCAATTGAATTATTAAGATAATGAAACTTTTTTTTCCTCATTTAAATTAATTTAAGTAAAGAAATTTAAAAAAAAAAATTCTGGATTATTAATAATACTATTGAATAAACTAGATTTTTTGTATTGTGTTAGATATAATTTTATTAAAAGTTTTAAATAATTTTGTAATTTAATTTTAATAAAAATTATAATTCCAACTGTCTAAGTTTAATATAATTTTATTTGAAGATTTAAGAAAAAAAAAATTAATTAATTAATTTTAGTATGATTATATTAAAAAATGTATAATAAATAAATAAACTAAAAAATAATTATATGAATCATAGTAAATCTGCTCATTTCACAATGTAAGAATTATATTAAGGATGAAATATTATTTTACTATTCAAATTTTGATCCATTTTCTTTTATAATTATAATTGTGTATTTTATTAAAAAAATAGTCTCATGTTTTTAAATGACTAAAACAGTTAAAAGTAAATATAAGAATACTTTTAAAGCTGAAAATAATAGGAATATGTTGTCATTTAGACAAAAAACAGTAAAAAGTATAATTGAACTGAAATGTTTGATTGTGCATATAATCTTATCGTTGGATCATCCAAATTTACTTCAAGTAAAATTCACATTCAAAATAACGATGAATACATAGAAGCTGATTGGAAAGTAAGTCGTATGAGCTGGGGAAGAGAAGTATTTAGTCCATATAACATACCTAGTTGTCTAATGGGGAATGGTCACTTTCCATTGGGCCTCAATATTGGAACAAATGCAATATATTATAAAGTTAAAATTGTTGATGAAACTAATCATCATCTTATTGATTTGTGGACACAAATGATAACAAAATTATGCTTTGAATTTAGGGAGATCTAAAGAGTTTGGTCTTGCATTTTTTTATGGTAGTCTTGGAAAGTTAAAATAAAATTAATCTTTCTTAAAATTACTTGATAATGTATTATCTTTTCTCTTGAAAGAAATTTTTAAATGCTATATGTATAATATACATATTTGTTTTATGTATATGTGTAACGGCCCTGGAAATTTAAATGAAGATGTATGTGTTAAAAATTTTAAATGCGGAAGCGAAATAAAAATTCTGATTAACATCCCTTACGCAATAACCAAAAACGTATTCAACCTATGAAAGAATAAGCTAATTAAAAGAAATACTCAAAATAAAAACTATAAATAGAACTATAAAATCTTTAGGCATCTAACTCGACGTCTTCCCATAGAACGGGCTCGGGAACCACGTCTTCCTGATCTGAAATGGTTAAGTAAGGAATGAGCTACACTGGCCCAGTAAAGATATCATATTATCTCTCTGCCACAGAAATAAAGGTTGGTAGAAAACAAAAACGACCAATGGGGCATAATTTATAACAAACTCATTTATTAATAATAAAAACCTTTATTGTCCACTTACCTTGGTGAGATTTGTGAAAATAACATATGAAAACAATAGCATTATAACCATCATAAAATCATATACACTTTGTAACGTAACTCATGTCATACTTTTGCATTTCAATAATCAGACAACAAATTTCCTCTTTTACCAGTCTACTAGTATCCATGGGGATCCATAGGGGGTCCCCGCTACATGTGAACCAATTACATTAATAATTTTATTCCAGGGCTGTCCCCATACCCCGTCCGGTATGAGCGCCAAAACCATGAACCTCAATACCCCGTCTGGTATGAGGGTGAAATGGGCCATCCCCATACCCCGTCCGGTATGGGCGCCAAAACACATAAGGTCTCCATACCCCGTCCGATATGAGAAACCACGTTCCTGGTAGGATTCCCTACGGATCCAGTCTATCCATCATCTCCTAGGATATCTGGTCAGGCTGTCCACGTTATCCATTTATCAATTTACATACCTTTTCTATTTTTTTCTTAGTTTTCTTTTTCTCACATAATCATGAATATTTAAACCAGTAACGAGTATACAACAAGGCAGGCATATCATCGGATTCACAAGATCAAGCCATAATGAAATAAACAGTGATTCATGCATTCAAAACCATAAAATAAATAGATCAGATACCATAATGCATTTAAAACTGTAAAATAACTAAAATAGCAACTGACCGAAAATATATCAGACTCGAGCTCATTAGCAACCTTAATTAATTATACATATCTATTAATTCACGAAATGTTGTTTTATTATTTATTGAGCTTTAATACCATGATAGGAAATAGGGTGAGAGATCCTTACTTGTTTCGGGTCTGAAATCGGCTCTACAATGCGCCTATGGGCTATCCCTAAATTTCCTGAATCTTTTCTGGAAAACTGAATGCACTACCGGTACCTGCACGTGTCCCAAAAAATCCCAAATTAGACCCAGGGCCCCTTTTCGGCCAATATTGGAATTCCAGCACGGTGGTGATCTACCTCGAGTTTGCCCTTTTTGACCGAATTTGGCAAAACTTGCATTGGTTCCTGCAATAAAATAACCCTAGGGCCCTCGGTGAGCCAAAAAATCATGAAAAATTGATATTTACCGGCGGCAGAGCTCTTGGGTGCGACGGCTTCTCCGGCACGAGTCGCGGTTTGATGTTTTGCTCCAGGCAACTTGTAGAGAAAAGGACGGTGATCACAGTGGTGTAAAAATTGCATCGAACGGGAACCAGAAAGAACCTTATCAGAGGCAAAAATTGAGGAAGCTGCAGCGGCACCGCTGGACTTTGGCGATGTTTTCCAGCCGATTGGCCGGTGGTTTGGCTCCAATTTAGCCATGAGCATATTCAACATCGAAAAACGAGCCAAGGGGAGAAAATTTACCTTGTTTGGCGGTTGAAAAACCCTCCGGTGCGGTGGCAGGTGGCGGCGGCAGACTCCTCTGGCGACTGGTTCTTCTTCTCCGGCGAGGGTACTAGCAGCTAGGGTTTGGGGTCGGGTGTGGGTGAGGTTATTTATAACCTTCCTCTTTTAATCTCAGCCATCCATCACAATTTAATCTGGACCGTCCGATTGCGATTAAAATGGGAATAAATATGGACCGTCCATCGCGATGCGATCTGGGCCTTCCGTGCGTGATTCAATCTGGGTCGTCCGCACTCGTGAGATTTGGGCCGTCCGTACGAGTGAGATCTGGGCCGTCCGCACGTGTGAGATCTAGACTATTCGATCGTGTGCACGCTCATCGCTCATGTGGCTCCGTCCGCGTGGTCTTCCGCGTCAGCTTCCTTGCCACGCGGCGTGTTCTGGTTGGCCGGGGCTACTGACTGGGCTACTAACGTGGTTGCTGACGTGGTACAACTTTCTTAAATTGTATTTTGACTCCCGGTTTCTGATTTTCTTTTCAAAAACACCCCCATAATCTAAATTTTCACCCCTTTTTCCCAAAATCAATTTCAATTAAATCCCAAAAATAATTTTACCCTATTTTATCATTATTATTATTTTTATTTTTATTAAATTAAATTAAATTAAATTAAAACCTTATAAATTAAATATTGAAAAATTAAACTAAAATTCTAATATAAATTAAAATAAATTAAAAAATAAAGATAATAAATTTGGGTGTTACAATATGTATATAATATTGAGGTGTGGTAGGAAGAAATAAATATGGTAAAGTATATTTTCCAAGCCTCCATCCCATCCTTGGTTTTATGTTGGGATGAGATGTACTAGATAATTAAGTTTTTTTGAATTTCATTAATATCATTAAGAAATAAGCAAAGCAAGCATAAAACAAGTAAATTAAACATGAGAATAGAAAATTTTTATGTTGGAAAAATCCAAATTTTGGAAAACATTAAATTGAACATTTTTATGGTATGACTGGATCTAGTTCGATCAATTCTAGTACGGACTGACAACCAATTTTGCTATAATTTTTTGATTTGATTTATTTTATTTCATATTCTTTTATTCATACATATAAGAATATGTATATTCTAATTTACATTCAATTTTTCTATCTATTAATAAAAATGTATTCTTATATATATTTATTTCATATCAGTTTACTTCATAAAATGACACATATATTCATCTAATTAATGAATTAAATGCATGTTTTAATTAATTGCATAAAAAATCAATATTACTTGATGATGTGGCTTAGTGTAGTGCACATTTCACTAACTGAATGTATACATATATATCAAATGAGATTAATTCATAAATAATAACAAGTCTAGTGTCTTCAATTTTTTTTAAGTAATCAATTCACTAAGAGTTAGGAAAACATTTCAACAATATTGAGAGGTAAACTCTCCCAAATGTACAAACAAGAATGGGAACGAGCAGTCTGCGCAATGTTATGGGCTACCCTTGCCTTGTCTTCGAACCCAACTTATGGATATATTAGCTCGAAGTGCCAGTAGAGTACTATAATCTTCAATAATGAATCCGAACTCAGAACAATCTTCCCCATTGGTCGTTAAAGTATTTTTTACCATTTTTGTGTCCACTTTGACAACACCCGACCCTGTGATATTGGAGATTATATATTGCAGTGAATTACGGTAGTGAAGTAGTTTAGTTAGATAGGGAGATTGGCACCCTCATAACCTGTCAAAGAAAACTGTCAATACTCTTTCTGCCGAGTCTCAGACGACTGCTCCCTATTCTACCTCATAACCTGCGTCCAAAATTGTACTGTCCACATTGCATTTCCAGAACCTAGGTGATGGAGCTTCCCACAGTAGGGACCTTGTCTTGGTGCGCGAGAGTTGCACTTTGCCTCTGTCTCTAACTTAATCTGCCTGTCACCGTTCATGCGAAAACTTCCTCGCTAGAAAGATAGAGGTCTAATCACCAAACATCCTTCAAGTCCATAAAAATTCATTCCTCTAAAACCAGAGGCGCCATAAGAAGCAAAGTATCTCTGTTAACTCTCGCTTTGCCATTGTTTTAGCTTGATGTCCCATCCATCTGAATACGTCGTTGGTCTGTCTTGTTTGGAAGTGCATACCAAGTTTTTGCCAACAAGCCCTAGCTTTTTTCACAATAAAATAAGACATGCTCTGTGGTTTCCTCCTTGTCACATCTAGGGCACACGTTCACAATTCTAATCCCTTTCTCTTACATTTTAGATTTTACTAGGGAGATATTATTCAGCAATCTCCATGTGAAATTCTTAATTTTGGGGGGGACTTCTGACTACCACAAATACTTCCACATGTTAAATGATGGTTGTGCATGGTTTGAATGGAAGCCCATCAAATGCTGGTATGCCAATTTTACAATGTATTTTCCATTCTTTGAGTGACTCCAAATACATTTGTCAGCCCTGATTCTCTGGCTTAACGGAATACTCATAATGAGATCGACTTCCTCATCCACAACAGACCCCTAACATTTATGTTGACATTTATTAAAGAGTTTCATCTGATGATGTTGTTTTTATCGATACCATTGAGGGCATTAAGGATTCCTTCTATAACATGGATAGAAAATACTAATCACTTAACACTTAAATCCCCATTCCCCCTGCAGTAATGGGTATCACTGAACACTTTCTCAACCATGTTCAGTATGGGGCTTCGCAGCCTTGTCTGACTGAGGCACATCAGTTACTAAAAATGGCTACACACGCACCCTCCTTCTCTAATACATACTAAAGGGGTTTTATAGTCTTTCAGTAATTCTTTTATTTTTATTTGTTGTTATTTTGAATTTTCTTATCCTCTATTTTAATATTCCTTAACTTATTTATATTATTATGATTTTATTGCTTATTTGGTTCCTTTTTTATTTTTTGAGTTAGTGTTTTTTTTATTTATAATTTAACTTAATATTTTTTTATTTTCAATTTCATTTGTTATTCCAAAAACTTTGTTATCATATCACTTTACCACTTTGGTCAATGATTCATAATTTAATTGTGTATTTATTTTATTCATGTAATTTCTAAGCGTACTTACTTTGGTTCTTCATTTGCTTTATTAAGATATTATTATATTTTACTATTCTTTTATTTTTAATTTATTGTTCTTATGGCCTTCTTTATTGATTAATTTTATGAGTAATTAAACAAGTTTAGTGGCAAACTTCTACTTAGCTATGTGTTTCTCTTGGTCTACAAAGTTCTTGACTTTAATTTATTTTAAATCACTAAGTTTGTGATTAAAATTTCAAAATCATTTTTAGATAGGCCTCGAAATATCTGCAGTAAAGATGATCGTTTTTTAGCTCTGACTGGAACCTAACATTTTTCATATTCAATTGTTAGTTATTTACTTCATTTCTTTTATTTTTCCATATGTACATACATATGGTTATATATATATATATATATCCACAGCACATAGATTTATATACTTAATTTTTTTTTTGTACATGTAACTACACCCACATAAATATATGTATTCATAGTAACATATACTGGAATGACCTATACTCTAGGTGATCCATGCATATCAACCACAAATTGATGCTAAGTCAAATTAACATAAAAGGCAAAAAAATTAACTTTGTCTATGACTTCTTCCCTTACAACATTGGTGAAATTTAAAATATTTAGCCCGTAACATGAGATGTTAACACCTTCAAAAAGCTAGATAAGGGTTTAGAGTTGGAAAAATTAAGTCGACACTAACTGATGTTAACATATATCCTCCACACCCTATAGATCTCATTATTCCGGCTAATCTTGAGTTTTTTCTTGGTTTTCGTGCTCTGAAAAATGGGAATAAATGAACTACATATGCTCAATAAAAACAATTTAATACCCTAACCTCCAAGACTGATAATCGAATACCTCTCTTCTCTTTTTTCTTTACTCTCATACTTCTTCAATCTTTTATTTGTAGTGGCCATAGCTGATAGTATTGTTAAATGGTTACAATTACGACTATAGTTTTATTTTCTCTATCTACAGCAACAATGCACACCCATTGTTTTCACAATATACTACAATTACATCAACACAATATTCAATGATATAGTATGGTTTACATTTACAGTCACAAAACAACACACTTCACACATTGACCCTAACACAACATAGTTTACTAAAAAAGTTTTCATGATTGAAGATTGACATTTTGGAGAAAATAAGTTAAGGTCTTAAAAACTAAAAAATAGGATGAATGTCTAAAAGTAACTCGAAAGAATAAATCAAATATGATAAAGAGAGAGGGACAACTAAATGTAAATTAATTTAATAATAAAAAATGGAAAAGTATGAATGAACATTAGAGACAGAAAATAGATGGGAAATCAGGGCTTGTTTTGAGGGAGAGTCAAGGGGAGGAAACAACAAAATACAAGTTTTGTTTGCAGTGATTTGGAAACAAAATTTTGAATAAGTGATAGGTGTTTGAGGGAGAGAACAGATGGAGAGATATGGGAATAAATGGAAAGGGTTACAAGGTAGAAAAAGGGAGAGGAATTGGACGGCCTTCCAAGGGATTATGGTTGTTAAACCAAAAACCTTCCTAAAGAAACATGGGTTGCTATTTGTGGTGTGTGGATCAACTTTGTGTGGGTGTGTGGCTAGCTGATGGCCGAAAAGTGTGTGAAAATGGTGTACCTCATCTGCTGTATTAGTAACAATGGTGTATTGCATTTGTAAGTTATATGTTGTGTTAATAGTTATCTGTGTGTGAGTGCCCAAATATGGGTTAGATTTCACATCATTTCCTTGTCACATTATCTGTTGATTTTCTTTACTGTGTAATGCATTAACCTGCTGTAGGTTATTAAATCCATTGCGTAAGTGGATGGCGAACTTGTGGCCGGAATGGGTGTGACACCAGGATATTGAATATACTACCGTTTATTTACTGACCTAGAAAAATCGTCCACATAATTGAATGTTGTGATGGGTTGTGTGAGTGGCCAGACAACTATCATCTATGTAAGAGACTAAAATGACGTCGTTTTGGGAGACCCTAAAATGGTGTTGTTTTAGGCACAAAAAAAAAACAGAGGCGTGTTTACCTTTGGTCGAGAAAGGTGAAGAGGCAGAGGTGTGTATGCCTCTTCCACTTGTCGAAAAGAAATATGAGGAGACCTTCACACTGAGGAAGAAGGGTCGTATAGGACTCATTTTTTCCCTCCCTATAAATGTGAAAAGAGGGAAGGAAATTGGTGCAGGAAGAGAGAGAGAGAGAGAGAGAGAGAGAGGAGAAGATAGAGAGAGAAGGGCTATGATTACCATCAATCGAAAGTCAAGAGTGGAGAGGAAGAAGAAGAAGAAGAAAAAGACAGAGGAGAGGCCAGTGTTGCACACAAGGGTGCGCATGAGAAGAAGATGATCTGTCAGCAGCTCGGCGCGTGTTTTGCTATTTTATGGCTCCCTTCGGGTCAATTCCACCAAATCTGTGTCGGATCTGAGGGCACAAAGCGTTCTATGGTGAATTTCAGCCAATCCGTAGTGGTGATCGGTGGCAAATGGCAACGACACATGGCGATCTAGTGGAGGTGCGTATGGGAGCGCACAGACTTTTAATGGTTGTGCACAATGAGTCTTAAGAACCCAGTTCAAGTAGGTGAGTTCAGAAAAACCCTAATGGTTTACCGTTTTATATTTAGGGTTAATTAATCCTATTTAATTTTAATGCAATAAATTATTTATCTGATTTAGAATTAGAAATAAGTTTGGACACGGATGTTTGAAATTAGGGGATAACTAATTCATTACTAACCCGATACGGATATCATTATAACAGGTTGATATTATACATTAGAGATAATTTCATGAACAAGATTTAGATGAAAATCAGGTAAGTTCGTAAGCGATTACAAATGTAGTTTAATCTTTTTAAGATACTAAAACTATGACGTTTAATAATTGATAATTAGGCGCAAGATTCTAACAAGATTTTACTATTGATTGTTGTGTTCCTATTTATGTTTAGTATTAAAATTGCTGATGAATTCTTTTGCTATGTTATAGTAACTGAATTCATATATTTAGTGGTTGCTATGTAATTGAGAGTATATTAAGGATATGTAAAAGAGTCTAGGCATGTGAATAAAAATAACAGTAGTAAAAGTAGCAGTAGTATTAGTAGTAGTAGTAGTACAAGGAGTAGTAGTAGCTATAAATACCCATGTACATGAAGGCTTTTAGCATCAACTACAAATGAAAACTTGTGTTTCTCAATTAGTATCTCTACCTTTTTCCTTTCATATCTCAACAAATTATTATATTCCGTAAGCTATCTCTTCATTTTTTTCTAACAAAAACAAATCAAGGCTAATTGATCATTTTGCCATTTGTAGGTTGATTTGTACATTTAGATTCTTCTTCAATTAAATTTATATGATAATAAATTTTTTTTCTCATTTAAATTAATTGATTAATTTAAGTACAAAAATCTGGAAAAAAATGCTAGATAATTAATAATACTATTAAAATAAACTAGATATTTTGTGCTATTACATATAATACAGTAGAAGTAGCAACAGTAGCTGCAATAGCAATAGCAGTATTAGCAGGAACAGTAGTAGTAATAGAAATAATAACAATAGTAGCAATAGCAACAATGGCGACTGTAATATTAGTAGTAGTAGCATTAGTAATGTATAAACACGTTATTATATAAAGTTATGAACACATGTTTTAGATCTTTTCAAATTTTGTTTATCTGATATATATATTTTCTTGATATGGAAGTTTATGAGCACTTGTATTTGGGTTTCTGGGTTGTATCATTACACTGTGTGAATGATGGATGATTTTAAAATATTTTTTTATTTTTAAATTTGTGTAAATTTAAATTCACAAAATTATATATTAGTTAATAATAAAAAGATATAGTGAAATTAATTATTTTTGAAATTATTTTCTTTCGAAAATATTTTGTCTTTTATGAAAAAGACAATTATTTTATTTTACTTTGCTTATTTCATAATATATAAGCTTTATAATAGAAACACTTATTCACATGAATACATTTGCTTATTTCATAAATATATAAACTTTATAATAGAAACATGAATACACATCAATATATTTTATAAATAAATAATATAAAACTACTTTTTGATTTGCTATTTTATTAGGTTACTAGAAAGACATTGGTGGTCTTTCTATTTGGTAACATCCTAAATATTATAATTCTAAAGAATATCAAAATATTTATTAAATTGAATAATCAATATTTTGACGAATTAACTAATTGTTAATAAAGATTAATTAGTTTTCATATTATTAAAAAATAAAATAATACTTAACAACTTATTATTAAAAATCAGCAACAAAAAGCAAAAAAAATTAAGTTGTACAAGAAAATAATAATACGTAGAAAATTGAAGAAGACAAACAAAAATAAATGGACCAGGCTTGTAGCTATAAGAGGAGCGCTCGCCTGATGCACTCCAGAATGCAGCAAAAGAAAAGAACAAGAAGAATAAGAAGAACAAGAAGAATAAGAAGAACAAGAAAAAGAAAAATAAGTAGTATTAGTTGTAGTAGAAGTAGTAGTAGTAGTAACAGTAGAAACAATAGTAATAGCAGTATTAGTAACAGTAGCACTAATAGCAACAGTAGCAATATTAGCAGTAACAGTAGCAGCAGCAGTAGCAACAGTAGTGATAGTAGCTGTAGCAGTCGTAGCAATATTAGCGGTAGTAGTAGTAGAAGTTGTAGCAGTAATAGCAACTGTACCAAAAGTATCAATAACAACAGTAGTAGCAGAGTAGTAGTAACTGTAGTAGTAGCAGTACTAATAATATTATTGGTAGTAGTAGCAGTAGTAGTTGTAGTACAAATACCTATAAATACCCATGTACTTGAAAGATTTTAGCATCAACAAGAAATCAAAACTTGAGTTTCTCAATTAATCTCTCTTGCTTCTTCCTCTAATATTTCAAAAAATTATTATATTTAGCTAGTCTATCTCTCCATTTTTTTAACAAAAATAAACCAAACCTAATTGATCATTTTTTATTTGTAGGTTGATTTATACAATTAAATTATTCTTTAATTAAATTAGTATGGCAATGAAACTTTCTTTTTCTCATTTAAATTAATTAATTAATTTCAATTAAAGAAATCTAAAAAAAATTAGATAGTTAATAATACTATTAAAATAAACAAATTTTTTTATGGTGTTACATATAATGCAGTAGTAGTAGCAGTAGTAGTAGCAACAGTAGCAACAATAGCAATAGTAGTGTTAGCAACTGGGGAAGAAAAGTATTTAGTCCACATAACATACGTAGTTGTCCAATGGGGAATGGTCACTTTCCATCGGGCCTCAATAATGGAACAAATGCAATATATTATAAAGTTAGAATTATTGATGAAACTACTCATCATCTTATTGATTTGTGGACACCAAGGATATCAAAATTATGCTTTGAATTTAGGGAGATCTAAAGAGTTTGGTCTTGCATTTTTTTATGGTAGTCTTGGAAAGTTAAAATAAAATTAATCTTTCTTAAAATTACTTGATAATGTATTATCTTTGCTCTTGAAAGAAATTTTAAAATGTTATATGTATGATATACATATTTGTTTTATGTATGTATATATATATATAACATTGAGGTGTGGTAGGAAGAAATAAATATGGTAAAGTATATTTCCCAAGCCTCCATCCCATCCTTGGTTTTATGTTGGGGTGAGATGTACTAGATAATTATGGTTTTTTGAATTTCATTAATATCATTAAGAAATAAGCAAAGCAAGCATAAATCAAGTAAATTAAACATGAGAATAGAAAATTTTTATGTTGAAAAATCCAAATTTTGTAAAACATTAAATTGAACATTTTTATGGTATGACTGGATCTAGTCCGATTAATTCTAGTACGGACTAACAACTAATTTTGTTATAATTTTTTGGTTTGATTTATTTCATTTCATATTCTTATATTCATACATATAAGAATATGTATATTCTTATTTGTATTTAATTTTTTTATCTATTAATAAAAATTTAAATTCTTATATCACTTTAGTTCATAAAATGACACATAATTTATCTAATTAATTAATTAAATGCATCTTTTAATTAATTGCATAAAAAATCAATATTACTTGTTGATGTGGATTAGTGTAGTGTGTGATTCACTAACTGTATATATATATATATATATATATATATCAAATAAGATTAATTCATAAATAATAAAAAGTCTAGTGTCTTCAATTTTTTTTAAATAACCAATTCATTAAGAGTTAGGAAAACATTACAACAATATTGGGAGGTAAACTCTCCTAAACATACAAACAAGAATGGGAAGGAGCAGTCTGCGCAATGTTATGGGCTACCGTTTCGAACCCAACTTATGGATACATTAGCTTGAAGTGCCAACAGAGTACTACAATCTTCAATAATGAATCCAAACTCAGAACAATCTTCCCCATTGGTCGTTAAAGCATTTTTTACCATTTGTTTATCCACTTCGACAATGCTCGACCTAGTGATATTGGAGATTATATATTGCAGTGAATTACAGTAGCTAAATAGTTTAGTTAGATAGGGAGATCTGCACCCTTATAACCTGTCAGATAAAACCATCAATACTCTTTCTACTGAGTCTCAGACGACTGGTCCCTATATTTCCTTATAACCTGCGTCAAAAATTGTACTGTCCACATTGCATTTCAAGACCCCAGGCGATGGAGCTTCCCATAGCAGGGACCTTGACTTGGTGTGCGAGAGTTGTACTTTGCATTTGTCTCTAACTTAATGTGCCTGTCTCTGTTCATGCGAAAGCTTCCTCGCTTGAAAGATGGAGGTCTAATAAGCAAACATCCTTCAAGTTCACAACAATTCATTCTGCTCAAGTTAGAGGCTCCATAAGCAGCAAAGTATCATCGTTAACTCCCACTTTCCCGTTGTTTATGCTTTATGTTCCATCAATCTGAATATGTCGTTGGTCTCTCTTGCCTGAAAGTGTATATGCAGTTTTTGCCAGCAAGCCCTAACTTTCTTCACAATCAAAGAAGAAATGCTCGATGGTTTCCTCCTTGTCACATCTAGGGCGCACGTTCGCAATTCCAATCTCTTTCTTCTGCAGTTTAGATTTTACCAGGGGGATATTATTCAACAACCTCTACGTGAACTTCTTAACTTTGGGGGAGACTTCTGACTACCACAAATACTTCCACATGTTAAATGATTGTTGTGCATGGTTTGCATGGAAACCCATCAAATGCTGGTATGCAAATTTTACGATCTATTTGCCATCCTTCGAGTGACTCCAAATACATTTGTCAGCCCTGCTTCTCAGGCTTATCTGAATACTCATATGAGATCGACTTCCTCTTCTACAATAGACCCCTAACATTTTTCGTTGACATTTATTTTTATTTATTAAAGAATTTCATCCGATGATGTTGTTTTTATCGGTACCATTGAGGGCATTAAGGATTCCTTTTACAACATGGATAGAAAATACTAATCGCTTAACACTCAAATCCCCATTCCGCCTACAGTAATGGGTATCACTGAACACTTTCTCAAACATGTTCAGTATGGGGCTTCGCAGCCTTGTCTGATTAAGGCACATAAGTTACCAAAAATAGCTACACACACACCCTCCTTCTCTAATACATACTAAACAGGTTTCATAGTCTTTCAATAATTCCTTTATTTTTATTTGTTGATATTTTAAATTTTCTTATCCCTTATTGTAATATTCCTTAACTTATTTATATTATTCTAATTTTATTGCTTATTTGGTTCCTTTTTTATTTTTTTAATTAGTGCTTCTTTTATTTTTAATTTAACTTAATATCTTTTTTTATTCTTAATTTCATTTTTTATCATATCACTTTACCACTTTGGTCAATGATTCATAATTTAGTTGTCTATTTATTTTATTCATGTAATTTCTAAATGTACTTACTTTTGTTCTCCATTTGCTTTATTAAGTTATTATTATTATTTCACTATTCTTTTATTTTCAATTTATTGTTCTTATAACCTTCTTTGTTGATTAATTTTATAAATGTTTAAACAAGTTTAGTGGCAGACTTCTACTTACCTATATGTTTCTCTTGGTCTACCAAGTTCTTGACTTTATTTTATTTTAAATCACTAAGCTTGTGATTAAAATTTCAAAATCATTTTTCGTATTCAATTGTTAGTTATTTACTTTATTTCTTTTATTTATCCTTATGTACATACATATGCTTATATATATATATATCCACAACTCACAGATTTATATACTTAAAATTTTTTTGTACATGTAACTATACCCATATGAATATATGTATTCATAGTAACATATACTGGAATGACCCGTACTCTAAGTGGAGTCATGAGTATCCATGCATATAAACCACAAATTGATGCTAAGTCGAATTAACATAAAATGCGAAAAAATTAACTTTGTCTATGACTTCTTCCCCTACAACATTGGTAAAATTTAAAATAGTTAGCCCGTAACATGAGATGTTAACACTTTCAAAAAGCTAGATAATGGTTTAGAGTTTGAAAAATTAAGTTGACACTAACTAATGTTGACATATATCCTCCACACCCTATAGATCTCATTATTCTGGCTAATCTTGAGTTTTTTCTTTGTTTTCGTGCTCTGAAAAATGGGAATAAATGAACTACACATGCTCAATAAAAATAATTTAATACCTTAACCTCCAAGACTGATAATCGAATACCTCTCTTCTCTTTTTTCTCTGCTCTCATACTTTTTCAATCTTTTATTTGTCGTGGTCATAGCTGATAGTATTGTTAAATGGTTACAATTACGACCATAGTTTTATTTTTTCTATTTGCAGTGACAATGCACACCCATTGTTTTCACAATGTACTACAGTAACATCAATATGATATTCAATAATACAATATGGTTTACGCTTATAGTCATAAAACAACACACTTCACACATCGACTCTAACATAATATAGTTTACTGAAAGGGTTTTCATTATAGAAGGCTGACATTTTAGAGAAAATCAATTAGGGTCCTAAAAACCTAAAAATAGGATGAATGGCTAAAAGTAACCCAAAAGAATAAATTAGATCTGATAAAGAGAGAGGGACAATTGAATGTAAATAAATTTAAAAATAAAAAAATTGAAAAGTATGAATGAACATTGGAGACAAAAAATAGTTGGGAAGTCAGGGCCTGTTTTGAGGGAGAGTCAAGGGGAAGAAACAACAGAATGTAGGTTTTGTTTACAATGATTTAGAAATGAAATTTTGAATAAGGGATAGTTTTTTGAGGGAGAGAACAAATGGAGAGATATGGGGATAAATGGAAAGGGTTACAAGGTAGAAAAAGGGAGAGGAATTAGATGGCCTTTTAAGGGACTATGGTGTTAAACCGAAAACCTTCCTAAGGAAACATGGGTTGCTATTTCTGGTGTGTGGCTGGAGAACGATCATCTATGTAACGGACTAAAACGACATCGTTTTTGGAGACCATAAAACGGCGTCGTTTTAGGCAAAAAAATAATTGAGCCGTGTTTACCTCTGGTCGGGAAAGGTGAAGAGACAGAGGTGTGTATGCCCCAGCCACCGGCCAAAAAGAAAGAAGAGGAGACCTGCACACCGAGGAAGAAGGGTCGTGCAGGACTTCTTCTGCCCCTCCCTATAAAAGGCGAAGGGAGGGAAGGAAATCGGTGTAGGAAGAGAGAGAAAGAGAGAGACAAAAAGAGAGAGAAAGAGAGAGACAAAAAGAGAGAGAGAGATGAAGATAGAGAGGGAAGGGCTATGGTTACCATCAATTAGCAACAGAGAGAGGATAGGAAGAAAAAGAAGAAGAAAAAGGCAGAGGAGAGTTCGGTGCTGTGCACAACAGTGCGCATGAGAAGAAGACGATTTGTGCGACAGCTCAATGTGTGTTTTACTATTTTGCAGCTCCCTTCATTGCGATTCCACCAAATCTACGTTGGATCTGAGGGCGCATAGTGCTCTACGGTGAATTTTGGCCAATTCATAGTGGCAGTCGACAGCAAACGGCGGCAGCGCATGGTGATCCAGTGGAGGTGCGCGAACTTCCGATGGTTGTGTGCAGTGAGTCCTAGGAACCCGGTTCGAGTAGGTGAATTCAAAAAACCCTGATGGTTTACTATTTTACATTTATGGTTAATTAATTCTATTTAATTTTAATGCAATAAATTATTTATCCAGTTTAGAATTAGGGATAAGTTTGGACATGCCTGTTTGAAATTAGGGGATAACCAATTCATTATTAACTCGATACGGATATCACTGTAACAAGTTGATCTTGTACATCAAAGATAATTTCACGAACAAGATTTAGACAAAAATTAGGTAAGTGCGAAGTGATTACAAATGTAGTTTAATCTTTCTAAGATACTAAAACTGTGATGTTTAATAATTGGTAATTAGGCGCAGGATTCTGACAATATTTTACTATTGATTGTTGTGTTTCTATTTATGTTTACTAGTGAAATTGTTGATGAATTATTTATCTATGTTTTGGTAATTGAATTTGTATATGTATTGGTTGCTATATAAATGAGAATATATTAAGGATATGTAGAAGAGTTTAGGCTAGTGAATAGTTCCAGTATGCGTATTATAGGTATAGAATATATTAAATAATAAAAATTAGAAAATTTATTAGAGAGTTGAAATAAATAAATAAACATTAAAAGATTTGAGAAACTCATTTAACCAGTATCACCGAGGTGTGGGTGTGTGTATATCCTTTTATCGTGTTGCTGTGGTGAACCCTACTTATGAATATGACTTTAGCCAGACATGGCGAAGCAATAAGTATTGTGAAACTGTAAACTGAATACTGTATACTGCAAACTGTAAATTATGAACTGAACTATAATGTATTCACATCGTAGAGGGGATCCTTACTACTCTCGTTGATACCAATAGAAATGGCATCTCATGATGAAACTATTGCTAATAGGATATAAATCAATAAGAATAAATAGGGAGTCATATGTAACGTTTATAATACTGAAATACTAAATTAATATCTACTGAACTTCTTATTGTCTAAATTGTGATACTGAATACTAAATTATGCTATTTATTGAACTATTTATACCTTGAGTTATGATACTGAAATAATGAATTTTGAATGTTTACTAAATAAAATGATTTATAAGATTTGGTTAATGAATTAGGGTATAGATACCACGTGCTTTCTGAATTAAAGAAAAAAGTGTTAAACCATCTCCATCAATAGTTTTATGATTTCTACCAACTTGGATAAATTATCCTATTATTTGTTGGTACTTACATGCATATTGAGCATATTAAGCTCACCATATTTATTATTCATTTTTTTTAGATCAGGATATTCAGAACTCCGCTACTGAACAGTGAAAGATTTGCTAGAAAATCATTTAATTTTTATTTTAATTCGAACAGTATTTAATATTAATGATTTTGTTTTTAGTGAATATTTATTTTAAAGTTTAGACATGCCTCATGGATATTGGATATTTTGAGCTAAGTATGCAAGGGATGTACTTTTATTATTTTAAAATTTGTTGTGAGAAGTATTCTTATAGATTATTTTATCATGATATGGTATGCATACGGTCAGGATTCTACATGAGAGTTCGAGCTATTATAGTTTAAATATGTGTTTGACATTCAATATAAAATGGTATATGCTGAGTTGGAAAATAGAGTGGTGGAAAACACCAAAGGATTGCAGGTATGTGAAAATAGAATGTGCGTGGAATGGTTGTTGATATTATCCTTTTGGTTACTATGTGGGCATGCAGATTGGAGGTAGATTAGTATGAAATTATTAAGTAGAAGAAAAAGAGCACTTAGGGACTATGAGTGGAAAAACTTAAGTTGAACATAGGTTAAAGAGTGAGGAAAAATACCCTGAAATAGGTAAACCAGAATGTGAAAGATTGAATTACAAATGGTAAGGTTAAAAATCGAGAATATGCAGCAGATGGTTATTGTGTTGGGAGGTTGTTTTAACCTTCAAAGGAGTGGTTGAAAGGGGCGACTGGGTAGACCAAGGATGAGGTAACATATGGGTTATGAAATATGAGCTGCCATGGTAATTATGATGAAATTCAAGGGAAATTTAGGTAGTAATGTGATGGGAACCATATAAGCAGAGGAATAAATGGCTATTTGAGTGGGAGAGTGATGAAAAAGAGTAGAGAGACTATTGGGGACAAGTCAGGGAAGTGGATAATAGGCTATTTGTACTTGTGAGCTTTGGGGAGAGTAAGATATCTAGAATTTTCCTATAGAGGGAAAAAGGGGACTGTTTGGAGTGAGAGAGGGACTTGAGGGCGACTCTGGCTTAGGAACTTTATTGATTTTAATTCATTGTTTAAATCTAAATTTAACTTTATGGGCACACGTAGGCTCATTCCTATTTATTTAAAGATGGAGTGAAGCAAGAATCAAGACATAATTCACCATCAATGGAATCCAATACATAGGGGATACAAGGAGAGAATAAGTGAGATTTACGCCATTATGCTCATACAGAAATAATAGCTAAAATTAACACACTTGTATAAGAACATCTTTGTTATTCACTGTGGTATAATGTATGTTGATAGGAAGCTAAGTGTACTTGATAGGTAAGTACGTGGAGGAGGTTATGCCTTTTACATGTATATTTGTAAGGAATATTTTGACTGTGTTGAATTAGATGATGATGAATTTGACAAGTATGCATTACTTGGTAATTTAAAATAAGATGTCTCCACTGTTATAGGTTGCGGGGCGTTACAGGATAAGAGTAAATTACAGGTAAGTGACTTGAGTTGAAGAAAACACCCACCAGGGTGAATGAGTTACTGCATTGTAATGTAAATTTTGATTACTTGAGGTGATGATCTAGGTTTACTGAGGGTTTTATGTTCATCCTATTATTTAATATTGTTTTTTCATATAAAATAAAATAGGAGAGTGATCCCGATCCAGTCAACCTAGTTCTGAAAGTATGGAGGACACAAGAAAAGGGGAAAACTAAAGTTGTGTAAGAGTTAAATTAGATAGAGTTTCATATAGCGAATAGGAATACAAGAACAATACTGCTGAAAAGGAGAAGAAAAAAAACAGTAAGAAACAGTAGGATAGATAGAGAAAATTTGTACATTCAGTTTGTAGAATTTCAGAACTATATAAATATATGAACACATGTTTTGGATCTTCTCGAATTTTGTTTATATTATATATATATACATACATATATTTTCTTGATATGTAAGTTTATGAGCTTGTATGTGGGTTTCTAAGCTGGGTCATTACATTGTGTGAAGTGATGCACAGTTTCAAAATATTCTTTTTATTTTTAAATTTACATATATTTAAATTTAGAAAATTATATATTAGTTACTAATAAAAAGATATAACTTTAAAAAATAATAAAAAAAGATATAGTGAAATTAATTATTTTTGAAATTAGTTTATTTTGAAAAATATTTTCCCTTTTATGGAAAAGACAATTATTTTATTTTACTTTGCTTATTTAATAAATATATAAACTTTATAATAGAAAATGTATACACATCAATACATTTGCTTATTTCATAAATATATAAACTTCATAATAGAAACACGTATACACATCAATACATTTTAAAAATAAAAGTTATAAAACTACTTTTTGGTTTGCTATTTTATTAGGATACTAGAAAGACATTGGTGGTCTTTTTATTTGGTACCATCCTAAATATTATAGTTCCAAATAATATCAAAATATTTATTAAATTAAATAATCTAATATTTTCACGAATTAACTAATAATTAACAAAGATTAATTAGTTTTGTTATTATTAAAAAATAAAATAATATTCAACAACTTATTAATAAAAATCATCAACAAAAAGCAAAAAAATTAAGTTGTGCAAGAAAATAATAATATGCAGAAAATTGATGAATATAAAAAAAAAGAAATGGACCTGGCTTGTAGTTGTAAGAGGAACGTTCGCCTAGTTGCGTTCCAGAATGTAGCAAAAAGAAGAAGAAGAAGAAGAAGAAGAAGAATAAGAAAAATAAGAAGTAGTAGTAGTAACAATAGTAATAGTAATAGTAATAGCAGCAGTAGTAGTAGCAGTGGTAACTGTAACAGTAGTTGTAACGGCCTTAGAAATTTAAAAGAAAATGTATGTATTAAAAATTCTAAGTGAGGAAGCGAAATAAATATTCTGATTAACATCCCTTACACAATAACTAAAAAACGTATTCAACGTGTGAAAGAATAAACTAACTAAGGTAAATACTAGTAATGAATGCTATAAATAAAACTATGAAATCCTTAGGCGTCTACTTGCTGTCTTCCTGTGGGACGGGATCGAGAACCACGTCTTCCTGATCTGAAATGGTTAAGTAAGGAATGAGCTACACTAACCCAGTAAAGACATCACACTATCTCACTGCCATAGAAATAAAGGTTGGTATAAAACAAAAACGACCAATGGAGCATAATTTATAACAAACTCATTTATTAATAATAAAAACATTTACTGTCCACTTATCTCGGTGAGATTCGTGAAAATAACATATGAAAACAATAACATTATAACCATTATAAAATCATATACACTTTGTAACGTAACATATCTTATACTTTTGTACCTCAATAATCAGACAACAAATTTCCTCTTTTACCAGCTTATTAGTATCCATGGGGATCCATAGGGGTCCCCGCTACCCGTGAACCATTAACATTAATAACTTAATTCCAGGGCCGTCCTCATACCCCGTCCAATATGGGCGCCTAAAAACTGTGAATCTCAATACCACGTCCGGTATGAGGGTGAAACAGGCCATCCCCACACTCCGTCCGGTATGGGTGCCAAAACACATAAAGTCTCCATACTCCATCCGATATGAGAGACCACATTCCCGGTAGGGTTCCCTATGGACCCGGTCCGTCCACCATCTCCCATAATATCTAGTAAGGCTATAGCCATTATCCATTTATGAATTCACATACCTTTTTCTATTTTTCTTGGTCTCAATTATCCAGTTATACACAAACACGTAAACCAGTAATGAACACCAAACAAAACAACACAACATCGGGTTCCCAATAATTCAAACCAGAATAGACGAAACCGTGATTCATTCATACGAAACCATAAAATAAATACATCAGATACCATGCTGCATTTAGACTGTAAAATAGATCAAACAACAACTGATAGAAAAATACATCAGATTCGGGCTCCATTAGTAACTTTAATTAATTATACACATGTATTAATTCATGAAATGCCGTTTTATTATTTATTGAGCTTTAATACCGTGATAGGAAATAGGGTGAGAAATCCTTACTTGTTTTGGGGTCTGAAATCGGGTTCTCACTGCACCTACGGGCTGTCCCTAAATTCCCTGAATTTTTTTCGGAAAACTGAAACACACTTCCGGTACCTGCACATGTCCCAAAAAATCCCAAATCAGACCCAGGCCCCTTTTTGGCCAATATTAGAATTCCTGCACGGTGGCTCCGCCGTGCTTCGACGACGGCACTGCCGCTCGCGGCAGCGATCCACCTCGGGTTGGCCGTTTTTGGCCGAATTCGGCCAAACTTGCATTGGTTCCTACGATAAAACAACCCTAGGGCCCTCGGTGGGCCAAAAAATCACGAAAAACTGAGACTTACCAGCGGCGGAGCTCTCGGGTGCGGCAGCTTCTCCAGCGCGAGTCGCGATTTGATGTTTTGCTCCGGTCAACCTGTAGAGAAAAGGACAGTGATCACAGTGGTGTAAAAATTGCATCAAACAGGAACCGAAAAGGGCCCCATCGGAGTCAAAAACTGAGGGAAGCAGCGACGGCGTCTCTGGACTTCGGTAGTGTTTTTCGGCCGATTGGCCGGTGGTTTTGCTCCGATTTGGCCATAGACGGATTCAGCATCAAAAAACGAGCCAAGGGGAGAAAATTTACCTCGTTTGGTGGTCAAAAAATCCTCTGGTGCGGCGGCAGGTGGCGGCGGCCGGCTCCTCCAGTGACTGGT
The DNA here is from genome assembly GCF_054855325.1 of Carica papaya. Taxonomy (NCBI): domain Eukaryota; kingdom Viridiplantae; phylum Streptophyta; class Magnoliopsida; order Brassicales; family Caricaceae; genus Carica; species Carica papaya. Next base: position 12,543,392 of record NC_142314.1, read on the forward strand.
TCTTCTTCTCCGGCGAGGGTACTGGCGGCTAGGGTTTGGGGTTGGGTGTGGGTGAGGTTATTTATAACCTTCTCCTTTTAATCTCAGCCGTCCATCACAATTTAATCTGGACCGTCCATCGCGATGTGATCTAGGCCGTCCGTGCGTAATTTAATCTGGGCCGTCCGCACGCATGCGATCTTGGTCGTTCGATCGCGTGCACGCGAATCGCCCACGTGGCTCCGTCCCGTGTGGCCTCCCTCATCAGCTTCCTTGCCACGTGGCATGTTCTGGTTGGCCGGGGTTGCTGACTAGGCTGCTGATGCGGCTACTGACGTGGCACAACTTTCCTAAATTGCATTTTGATCCCCGGTTTTCGATTTTCTTTTCAAAAATACCCCCAGAATCCAAATTTTCACCCCTTTTTCCCAAAGTCAATTTCAATTAAATTCCAAAAATAATTTTACCCTATATTATTATTATTATTTTTTTAAATTAAATTAAATTAAATTAAAACTTTATAAATTAAATATTGAAATATAATAAAAAATTAAACAAAAATTCTAATATAAATTAAAATAAATTAAATAATAAGAATAATAAATTTGGGTGTTACAGTAGTAGCAACAGCAGTAGTAGCAGTAGTAACTGTAATAGTAGTAGCAACAGTAGCAACAACAGCAATAGTAGTAGCTGCAATAGCTGTAGTAGCAGCAGTAGCAGCATCAGCAGCAATAGTAGTAGTAGTAGCAGTAATAATAGTAATAACAATATTAGCAACAACAACAGCAGCAATAGTAGTAGTATAGTACTAGCAGTAGCAGTAATAGTAATAGCAGCAGTACTAATAGTAACAGCAGTAATAGTAGTAGTTGTAATAGTACCTACAAATATCCATGTACTTGAAAGCTTTTAGCATCAACCACAAATCAAAACTTGAATTTCTCAATTAGTTTCTCTTACTTCTTTCTCCCATATTTCAACAAAGTATTATTTCCAGGTAGCCTATCTCTTCATTTTCTCTAATAAAAACAAATCAAGCGTAATTTATCATTTTGCCATTTGTAGGTTGATTTGTACATTCAAATTCTTCTTCAATTGAATTAATATGACAACAAAAATTTTTTTTCCTCATTTTAAATTAATTAATTAATTCAAGAAAGGAAATCTGATAAAAAATGTTGGATAGTTAATAATACTATTAAAATAAAGTAAATTTTTTGTGTTGTGTTACATACAATTTTTTAAAAGTTTTAAATAATTTTGTAATTTAATTTTAATAGAAATTATAGTTCCAATTATCTAAGTTTAATATAATTTTATTTTAAAATTGATAAAAAAATAATTAATTAATTTTGGTATGATTATAATAAATAAATAAACTAAAAAATAATTATATGAATCATAGTAAATTTGCACATTTCACAATGTAAGAATTATGTTGAGGACAAAATAATATTTTACTGTTCAAATTTTGATCCATTTTCTTTTGTTATTGTAATTGTGTATTTTATTAAAAAATAGTCACAAGTTTTTAAATTCTCTTAAACGACTAAAAGAGATAAAAGTAAATATAAGATATTGATGTGGGTAACAGTAATTTTTAAAAAAATTAATTTAAATAATTAATATAATTTACTATAGTTTACTATCACGAAGAGTTACCGGGATACCACTATCAATGTGGATACAATTACAGTAACAATGATCACATCTTTACTTTATCACACAGCAAATACAATGCATAGTAAAAATAATCATATTTGTACTAGATCACACAACAAATATAATGCATAATAAAATTAATCATATATGTACTAGAACACACAATAGGTACAATTCACAATAATAGCATCACAATTTGTACAAAATCATATAGCAGATACAATTCACAATAACAACATCACATTTGTATAAGATCACACAGTAACTACAATACACAATAACATTATTCTCATATTCAATAATCATACAAGAGGAAAAGTGTACAATAACCTTATCGTCCATGTAATAGGGTTCACTATCACTTAGATGAGATTTTTATCATATACACACCCTCAAACACTTGATATTTGACTAAATAGTTAGATGTATCATACAGTTTCGTACTATTTTAAATTTTCCTTATATTGACCCAAATTTTTACTCAATAGTCTTTATTAAATTTCTCTTAAGTTTACTACTATGATTTGACTTTGTGAATATATCTTCTTACTCTTATTTTATTTGAATTTTAGTGATTTTTTCTTTAAATGTTTGACCTTACGAAAAGTCTTAATCTCTGTTTTCTCAATTAAGTTTTTCCCATGTACTCTCCTTAAGCATTGTAAATTTCCTTTACTTTGTCTAATAGTTATTCACGTATTTTCTTAGTATTTTGTACGGTGTAATCCAATTTAAATTTAGAAAATCACTCTAACTAATTTTTATTAGACATATAGGGTCTGTTTCTTTATTTGATTATTAGTATTTATAACACTTTTTCCTTTTTTTCCTTGGTGTATTAATACCCTTATAAAGCTCTTTATATATTTTTATATTTAGTCCATTGCAAAACTTCAATTAAATATAGCGTTCCCTTGTGCCGCAAGCCTAAACCCACCAATGCTCTTTTAGTTGACCCATTGCAAGTTCTAACCACCCAGATTATCCTTTAACTGGGCTGGTAGCCCAAACTCCCTGTTAAACATACCTTTTTCTTTATTATTATTATTATGCACATTTTTTTCTTTTATTTTATTTCTTAAGTTACATACTCTGGTTTATGCCCACTAGTAATCTTGGAATATTTTTTTTTAGTTCGACCCATTTTTTATTCTGGGTTTTACTCCATTTATGTACACAGGTATTTGTACGCATACATAATATTTTCATGTATACAGTCACGCACACACACTTATATAGCTATATATATATTTATCGATTATATGTATATTTATGAACCAACACACACTCAGTATATATATACAGAAAACACACACATATAAAATATATACATATACTCACACATGTATATTTGCATCCATATATACATAAATAAGTGTATATATATATATATACATACATAAAGCACACGCGCACGCACACAGTATATAGGTATGACATGCAGAGATAGGGTTATCATAATAGTGGTTTAATGGCTATTTTACTAAAGTTCATTTATGGTTATATCATTTTATGGGGCTATTTTTCTAATATGATTCAAGTCCCTGTTATAGAAAAATTACTGCAGTTGGAGAAGACTATTTGTGGGAAAAAGCATCAAAGCCCTCTTCAAGGAAGAAAAAATAAGTAATGTCTGAAGCAAAGTTCACCCCTGTCATTCGTGGGCTAGATTGAACGACCAAAACCCATTCGTGCACATATCGTCTAATTGAACTACCCAAATTCTTTCATGACTAAAAGTGAAATGGAGGGTCCAGATTGCATCCTGCCTAAAATGATATAACAGCCAAAATTTAAGGAAATGTAAAAAGACCAAAAAGCCATTAATGAAACCGTAGATTAGACAGTCACAGTTCAAAGGGGTAAAACTGAATGGCTAAGGGTTATTTTCACACATACAAAGACGAAAATGGCCCTGATCAATCAAACGGTCCAATCTTCGTTGAAACTAATCGTATAACTTATGTTTAAGATATATAAATAAATCATAAACCCAAATCCTCCCATTTAAGAGGAATCGAGCATAGGAGATGAGAGAGAATGACATTTTTTGAATATAAATAAAATTAGTTTTATGAATTTTTTAGAACTTTTGGTATCATCAATGGTAAAGAAATGCCCTATTATGGATCAAACATAAAGTAATTATTGATACCATTGTCGAGTTATATTAGATTTACTTTCTTTCTTGAAAATGGTCTTTTATCACTTTTTCAATTGCTAAGATAAAAGTAAAAAAAACTATATTTTTAGTGGCTTATATAAAAACCACTTACTATATTTTTCTTAGCTTAGATAGAACAATCTTCCTAAACTAAGGCTCTCATCAAACTCGGAATAGCACCTTTCTAATATTTTAAATACAATCTCTAAACTTATTCCTACTAGACTCATAAGTTATTTCTTACAAGTGATTCATAGATACAGGTTTACAAGGAAATAATTTAACCACAAATTTAGGTTGAACCTACAAGTTAAAGCTTCGTAAGTAGTTTTTCTCGATTCTCTCTTTAATTTGTTCCTCTCTTAATGTTTCATTGGTACTTTTGGATGAAGAGACCTTTGATAATTTTGAACTTATTATTTAAGAGGGAATCACTTTAGAGTGTCCTCTCATTTTATACGTCATTTTGAAACTCTTATTCAAAAAAATTTAATTTGTAAAAAAAAGATCTTTATGATCAAAACTATGGAAAAGACTTACCCCAAGAAACCTCTGTAAACTATCAATAATAACTATCTCATCATTCTCTAAAATATAGTTTCGATTAGAAAGCTAAACATGGTTTACATGAAAATTTCTCAGTATAGAAACAACAGTAAATTTCTTTACTGAATTTTCACTATAAGCTCTAATGTGTAGCAACACTATCTCATTCTTTTATACGTTTGGTCTGTTGAATATTTTATTACTATATATATGTATATATAACCCATTAGCACTTAATTTTTTGTTTTTTCTTTAATTGGTTTGTCATAATTAGAGCCTACAAGGAGAGTTTGTCCAAGGTTTTTATCTATAATCCTCACAATACTCTCAAAAAATAATACACCTCATACTCCTTCTTCCTTCGTCTCTATGCTGCTCACTATTTTTCTCTCGTCCATAATGTCTCTTCCTCCATTCCCCCATCTCCTATTTATAAGACTGGGGAGTCACAAGAGAAAAGTTCCCACCCTTCCACCATGCAACTTCATCAAAAGGTTGCCACATTTTGTTATGTCACTTTATCTAAAAGTTATCAATTTTTATAATATCATTTCATCTAAAAAGTTGTCATCTTTCATCATGTTATTTCACTCTTATTCTAGATTCTTCCATAATCTTCCATTTGCTTCCTCATTCTTATCCATTCTTTTTTCCATTTAACTCCAAAATTGAGTTGAAATAAAGCCCATTAGCCTCCTTTAGGCCCATCTAAGCCCATAAGCCCTAAATAGCAAGCTGTTATAAACTTCTTTATATGTCTATCAGTTTTCCTTAATTTTATCCCAAATTTTCTTCTACTAAAAATTTTCCTTTTTAACATCTCTCTTCTTTCATGTCTTAGCTTGCCTTCTACCAAATTTGGGCTTCAAATTCTATGTATTTTGGTCTCGGGAAACGTTTCAATCATAAAAGATCATTCTCTCCCATTATTCAGGAATTAGGGTTTTCATACGTAACCTAACTTCCCGTTCTCTTTTGAATTTCACTTCGAACAATTTTCTCACAGTCTCGAATACTTTACATCTTCTTAAGATGTCATTTCAGCCTTGAGAAACATTTTTTGGCCGAATGATTTCCCTTTTGAGGGAATATTCTCACTATTAAGGGATTTTTCTTAACCTAATTTTACTATTTCCTTCCTATTTATCATTAAACCTAGTTCTTATCCTTATCTTCCTAGATACATATACACACTTAATTAACCATACCAAATGCGAGAAACTAGAATTCGAAAAATCTAAGCTATTACATTCTCCCCTCCTTAAAAAGAAATTTGGTCCTTCAAATTGAACTCATCAAGTACTACAAACAGATTAAGGTTCTTAGGTTTCATTTCATCTTCTAGTTTCCAGATGAATTACTCAGTGGCTTTTTTTTTCTTCATTTAAATTAATTAATTAATTAAAGTAAAAAATCTATAAAAAAATTGGGCAATTAATAATATTATTAAAATAAATTAAATTTTTTTGGTGTTAGATATAATGCAGTAGTAATGACAGTAGTAGTAGCAGCAGTAACAGCAGTAGCAACAGTAGTAGCAATAGCAGTATTAGCAGTAATAATAGTAACAGTGGTAATAGCAGTAGGAGCAATAGTAAAAATAGTAACAGTAGTAGGAATAGCAGCAGTGGCGGCTGTAGCAGTAGTACTTGTTGTAGTAGTATTAGCAATAGTAGTAGTAACAGTGGTAGTAACAGTAGTAACAGTAGTAGAAATAGTAAAACTAGTAGTAATAGTAGTAGTAGTAGTAGTAGCAGTAATAGAAGCAGTAACAGTAGTACCAATAACAATATTAGCCATAGTTGTAATAACAATGGTAGTAATAGTAGTAGCAGTAGTAGTAATAGCAGTAACAGTAGCAGTATTAGCAGTAGTAGTAGTGGTGGTGGTGGTAGCTGTAGTAGCTATAGTATTAATAATAGTAGTAGCAGTAATCTCATTTTCTATAAGAACACATGACAATTAAATTTATCTAATCGGAGTTTTCAAAATTATCGTTCCAATTTCAATCAAAAAAATTTTAATTCGTTCAATATTCAATTTGCTTTCCCTTTTTGATGAAATTTTGTTGTCCTTTTGAGAAAATATATACATATATATCTATATATATATATTACTTTATAGTTTAAGAATGACTTTAACTCTTTGTTAAACTGGGGTCATCATGTTTATTCAAAACATAATAGATTGTAATTTCTAATAACCCACCATGAATTTCATGAACCATACAACCCCTAAGTATCACTTGAAGAATTCCAAAACACAACTCAGCGCACGCCACAAATTGGAAAATCCATATTTTGGATGAATATTTAGGTTACATAAAAGATCAGACCGATGCTTTTTATATGTATATATCCATATTTTTATATGTATATTCACTTCACCATGCATATTAGAATAATAGAGGTAGTCCAATATAATGAAGTGCCACAACAGCATCACCTGTAATGCGGAACCCCAAGACCCTTGCTTGAACCTTAGAACTCTTCAATCGATCTAGAACAGAATTTAGATCACAAGTAAAAAAGAATCAAATTTGTTCAATCACCCAAATGGTAGAAGTTAAATAGAACCCAAGAAAGATAAATGATATCCCTTGAACCCAATCCAAATAAGCACGAAGAATAATTAAAATAGGAAATCAAAATTGAATACAAGTGATAACAATTGTATTCCAAATCAATACCTTGTGCATAAAGTGAGAAGAAAGTCAAAACACTCTTAATTCAATTCTAAAATATTTGATTATAACTCTCGATATCCACAAAGAAGAGTTCCTTTGGTATTTATAGCCAAAGAAATCAATGATAAGTTACAACACAATAACTACAATTATAACTCCTACAATAACTAGGCTAATTATGTGATAATTACAATTGTAACTCCAACAATAACTAGACTAATTATAGGCATATAATTTTTATGTAACTCCTTGTAACTCAGATCTTCTTAACCAATACTACTAATTGTTTGTGGCACCATATAGTTATGGGCTCATTCTTGAAATAACACTAAGACAATACTTAAGCCCAAATGAGTTATACTTGACTATATGGGATTAATTAACTCAAACTAAAATAAAACAATCCAAAATACTTAAAACAACTCGACTAATCCAGCCCATACACAAGGCTTATTCGCCCATTACCAATAAGACTCAAATAAGCCCAAATTATCCTAAATTATTTAAACCCAATTAAAGTTACGAATTTAGGTTGTTCAAAAAGCTCATATTTGAACTTTTCACAATTGGCCAGCCCATCATCCACATGTTTTTGAGTGAAAACTTGGAGCAACTTTTTAAGCTTCTTTGCCTTTGATCTTGTTACTGGTCCACTGAAACTTTCCAAGTTTGGAACTATATTTGTATTTACGTCATTTGAAATTTGCTCCAAGTCACCTTTTGATGCTCTTTGAGTATCTTGAATGTTTTTAGCCTTGTTTGCATCAACTTGGTTGGCACATGCCTCTCTCTTTTGCCAACTTTAGAGCAACTTTGAGAATCACTTCACATCAGTAGCCTTGGCAGATCCTTCTGCTAGTATGGAAATCAAACCCCTGTACACCATACCATGCCTTACTGGGGTCTGATCATTGCAAGTCCAATCAAATGACACAGTTGTCAAGACTGGAACGATTACAATGAGTTGTGGTTCCTTTATAGCTAAACATGCCCAATTAACAATTAATAATACTATTAAAATAAACTAAATTTTTTGTATTATGTTATATATAATTTTTTTAAATGTTTTAAATAATTGTGTAATTTAATTTTAATAGAAATTATAGTTTCAATTTTCTAAGTTTAATATAATTTTATTTGAAATTTGATAAAAGGAACTAATTAATTAATTTTAGTATGATTATAATTAAAAAATGTATAATAAATAAATAAACTAAAAAATAATTATATGAATCATAGTAAGAATTATATGAAGGACAAAATATTATTTTACTGTTCAAATTTTGATCCATTTTCTTTTGTAATTATAATTGTGTATTTTATTAAAAAATTGTCTCAAGTTTTTAAATTTTTTTAAATGACTAAAACAGTTAAAAGTATAAATAAGAATTCTTTTAAAGTCAGAAATAATAGGAATATGTTGTCACTTAGACAAAAAAAATATTAAGAAGTATAATTGAGCTGAAATGTTTGATTGTGCATATAATCTTATTGTTGGATCATACAAATTTATTTGAAGTTAAATTCACATCCAAAATAATGATTAATACATAGAAGTCGGTTGGAAAGTAAGTCATATGATCTTTTGGTTCTTTTTCTTTTCAAATGTTGGGTTAAATTTATTCTCAAACTTAATTGAAACTACAATGGAAGGTTAGCAACGGTTATTATTATTATTTTCTATTTTTATGGATATATTTATTTAGTCCACATAACATACCTAGCCATCCAATGGAGAATGAGTCACTTTCCATTGGGCCTCAGTAATGGAACAAATACAATATATTGTAAAGTTAGAATTATTGATGAAACCAATCTTCATCTTATTGATTTGTGGACACAAAGGATATCAAAATTAAGCTTTGACTTTAGGGAGATCTAAATAGTTTGGTCTTGCATTTTTTTATGGTGGTCTTGGAAAGTTAAAATGAAATTAATCTTTCTTAAAATTACTTGATAATGTAGTATCTTTTCTCTTGAAAGAAATTTTTAAATGTTATATGTATAATATATAATATTAAGGTGTTGTAAGAAGAAATAAATATGGTAAATTATATTTCCCAAACCTCCATCCCATCCTTGGTTTTATGTTGGGGTGAGATGCACTAGTTAATTATGTTTTCTTTGAATTTCATTAATATCATTAACAAATAAGCAAGGCAAGCATAAAGCAAGTAAATTAAATATGAGAATAGAAAATTTTTATGTTTGAAAAATCAAAATTTTGTAAAATATTAAATTGAACATTTTTATGGTATGACTGGATCTAGTCAGATCAATTCAAGTACGGACTGACAACCAATTTTGTTATAATCTTTTGGTTTGATTTTTTTCATTTCATATTCTTATATTCATACATATAGGAATATGTATATTCTTATTTACATTCAATTTTTCTATCTATTAATAAAAATGTATATTCATATATATATAAATTCATTTCATATTACTTTACTTCATAACATGACACATATATTCACCAAATTAATGAATTAAATGCATCTTTTAATTATTTGCGTAAAAAATAAATATTACTTGATGATGTGGCTTAGTGTAGTGCCCACTTGACTAACTGTATGTATACATATATATATATATCAAATAAGATTAATTCATAAATAATAAAAAGTCTAGTGTCTTCATTTTTTTTAAGTAATCAATTCATTAAGAGTTAGGAAAACATTACAGCAATAGTGGGAGGTAAACTCTCCCAAACATATAAACAAGAATGGGAATGAGGAGTCTGCGTAATGTTATAGGCTACCGTTGCCTTGTCTGTGAACCCAACTTATGGATACATTAGCTCAAAGTGCCAGCAGAGTCCTACAATCTTCAATAATGAATCCGAACTCAGAACAATCTTCCCCATTGGTCGTCAAAGCTTTTTTTACCATTTGTGCGTCCACTTCGACAATGCCCGACCTAGTGATATTGGAGATTATATATTGTAGTGAATTACGATAGCCAAGTAGTTTAGTTAGATAGGGAGATTGGCACCCACATAACCTATAAGAGAAAATCGTCCATACTCTTTCTGCCAAGTCTTAGACGACTGCTACTTAGCTTTCCTCATAGCCTACGTAAAAAATTTACCATCCACATTACGTTTCCATTACCCAGGCGATGGAACTTCCCATAGCAGGGACCTTGACTTGGTATGCAAGAGTTGTACCTTGGCTCTCTCTCTAACTTAATGTGCCTATCTCTGTCCATGCGAAAACTTCCTCGCTAGAAAGATGGAGGTCTAATCACCAAACATCCTTCAAGTCCATATAAATTCATGCCGCTCAAGTCAGAGGTGCCATAAGCAATAAAGTATCTCCGTTAACTCTCGTTTTTCCATTATTTTAGCTTGATGTTCCATCTATCTGAATAAATCGTTGGTCTGTCTTACCTAGAAGTGTATACTCAGTTTTTGCCAATAAGCCCTAGCTATTTTCACAATAAAAGAAGAAATGCTCGGTTATTTCCTCCTTGTCACATCTAGGGCGCATGTTCACAATTCCAATCTCTTTCTCCTACAGTTTAGATTTTACTAGGGGGATATTATTCAGCAATCTCCATGTGAAATTCTTAATTTTGGGGGGGACTTCTGACTACCACAAATACTTCCACATGTTAAATGATGGTTGTGCATGGTTTGAATGGAAGTCCATCAAATGCTGATATGCCAATTTTACAATGTATTTACCATCCTTCGAGTGACTCTAAATACATTTGTCAGCCCTACTTCTCAGGCTTAATGGAATACTCATAATGAGATCGACTTCCTCATCCACAACAAGCCCCTAACATTTATATTGACATTTATTTTTATTTATTAAAGAGTTTCATCTGATGATGTTGTTTTACCGATACCATTGAGGGCATTAAGGATTCCTTCTATAACATGGATAGAAAATACTAATCACTTAACACTTAAATCCCCATTCCACCAGCAGTAATGGGTATCACTGAACACTTTCTCAATCATGTTCAGTATGGGGCTTCGCAGCCTTGTCTGACTGAGGCACATCAGTTACTAAAAATGGCTACACACGCACCCTCCTTCTCTAATACATACTAAATGGGTTTCATAGTCTTTCAGTAATTCTTTTATTTTTATTTGTTGTTATTTTGAATTTTCTTATCCCCTATTGTAATATTCCTTAACTTATTTATATTATTATTATTTTATTACTTATTTGGTTCCTTTTTTTTTTTTTAATTAGTGTTTGTTTTATTTATAATTTAACTTAATTTTTTTTTTATTCTCAATTTCATTTGTTATTCCAAAAATTTTGTTATCATATCTTTTTACCACTTTGGTCAATGATTCATAATTTAATTGTGTATTTATTTTATTCATGTAATTTTTAAATGTACTTACTTTGGTTCTTCATTTGCTTTATTAAGATATTATTATTATTTTACTATTCTTTTGTTTTCAATTTATTGTTCTTATGTGCTTCTTTGTTGATTAATTTTATGAGTAATTAAACAAGTTTAGTGGCAGACTTCTACTTAGCTATGTGTTTCTCTTGGTCTACAAAGTTATTGACTTTAATTTATTTTAAATTACTAAGTTTGTGATTAAAATTTCAAAATCATTTTTTGATATGCCCCGAAATATCTGGAGCAAAGATGATTGTTTTTCAGCTCTGACTGCAACCTAATATTTTTCATATTCAATTGTTAGTTATTTACTTCATTTCTTTTATTTTTCCATATGTACATACATATGGTTATATATATATCCACAACACACAGATTTATATACTTAAAAAATTTTTGTACATGTAACTATGCCCATATAAATATATGTATTGGTAGTAACATATACTGGAATGACCTATACTCTAGATGATCCATGCATATCAATGACAAATTGATGCTAAGTCAAATTAACATAAAATGCGGAAAAATTAACTTTGTCTGTGACTTCTTCCCATACAACATTGGTGAAATTTAAAATAATTAGCCCGTAACATGAGATGTTAACACCTTCAAAAAGCTAGATAATGGTTTAGATCTTGAAAAATTAAGTCGACACTAACTGATGTTAACATATATCCTCCACACCCTATAGATCTCATTATTCCAGCTAATTTTGAGTTTTTTCTTAGTTTTCGTGCTCTGAAAAATAGGAATAAATGAACTACACATGCTCAATAAAAACAATTTAATACCCTAACCTTCAAGACTAATAATCGAATACCTCTCTTCTCTTTTTTCTTTACTCTCATG